>NC_138032.1:76279523-76802183 GCF_964106645.2 Podarcis pityusensis | reverse complement strand
CAAACCAACTATCTCTTCCCAGGGCTGGGGTGAAAAATCATTTGTTTCCTTTGCTCTGTGAAGGCTGCAAGATGTGATTGAGATTTAGGGAATGACTAACCCATGGTGGTCTCTCTTGACTGAGTGAAAAGTCCATTGGTCGAATGTGCCGTCAGAAACCTTCTGTAGTGCTACTGCTGAACCTAAATTCATCTTGTGATAAAGAGAACTTCAAATCACCTGCCATTTTTAAGAAAAACTGAACAATGCCAGGAGTCGATGAGTTGCAGAGCTTTTACATACTCACAGAGTCCAACATTATCCAGATTATTATTTTCATATTGTTTCATTTCATTTCTGACACGTCACCCTTCTTCTCACGAGAGGCTAGAGTGGTTAACAATAAATAATCCAACATTAAAACAAAGTTTAAACTAAAATCCAACATAAAATACCATGTTTAATGCAACACATTGGTCAGCAATACATTATACAAATAGTGATACCCCCGTCATGCTCCAAAGTCTGGGTAGGCCAAACTGGTAACTGAATGAGAGTAATTGGTGGGTGGGGGACCATGAGAGCTCAGTAGGGAAGAGTTCCATAACTTGCTTTGTCTAGTGGCTCCTCAGGACATGTTCACCAAGGGCACCACAAGAAGAGTCTGATACGCAGGAAGTCACTTACTTAAGTAATCTAATGTCCTTGTGTTCTGCTTGTGTTCTCATCGTAAGCATCTATTTAGTAGGATTACCAAAAGCAGCGGCAGACTTGGGTACTATGGCACCCTGTGTGAGCCCAAAATTTGGTGCCCCCACCCAGTCCGCACGGGTAAGGAGGCAACTGGCTTTGGGAAAGAGGCGGAAGGGCTATGGCAGACTCCTAAAGCCCTCCCACCTCCTTCCCAAAGCTGGGATAGTGC
Source organism: Podarcis pityusensis (assembly GCF_964106645.2). NCBI lineage: Eukaryota > Metazoa > Chordata > Lepidosauria > Squamata > Lacertidae > Podarcis > Podarcis pityusensis. The sequence continues at coordinate 76,801,282 of NC_138032.1, read as the reverse complement.
TAACTAGGCTTTGGGAAGGAGGTTGGAGGGCTGTAGGACCCTGTCAGAGCCCTCATGCCTCTTTCCCCAAGCCCAACGCCTTGCTTACTGAGCTTTGAGACAGTGCCCCCTCAGCTCAGTGCCCAGTGCACGATCATTGCTTAAAGATAAAGGTAAAGGGACCCCTGACCATTAGGTCCAGTCGTGACTGACTCTGGGGTTGCGGCGCTCATCTCACTTTATTGGCCGAGGGAGCCGGTGTACAGCTTCCGGGTCATGTGGCTAGCATGACTAAGCCACTTCTGGTGAACCAGAGCAGCACACAGAAACACCGTTTACCTTCCCGCCGGAGCGGTATCTATTTATCTACTTGCACTTTTATGTGCTTTTGAACTGCTAAGTTGGCAGGAGCTGGGACCAAGCAATGGGAGCTCACCCCGTCGCGGAGATTCAAACTGCCGACCTTCTGATTGGCAAGTCCTAGGCTCTGTGGTTTAACCCACAGCGCCACCTGCGTCCCTCATGATCATCACTTGCACAGCCCTAAATCTGCCCCTGCCAAATGAAAGGGATGATAGGGTTCCTGCACCTTTAAATAGTTCAGCCTGCATCTGCTTCCAATAGCTGAACTGCACGGTTAGGTAAGTAAAAGAAGCAAAGGGTCTAAAATAGACTGTTTACATTTTCCTATGAGAAGAGGGGCACAATATACTTTGTGACTCAGGCAATTCACCCAGACAAATAAGTTAGTTGACTTCTGCAATAAGATGGGTACTCTGTCCTTGTGTTTTGTTTGCAAATTGGGGAAAATAATGAAAGCCTCCCAGATGTTTAAGTGTTTCAGTGATTTATTGAATAAGAAATAGATTAGCAAGAACCACCCTTAAATCTTCATCAGTGTCACTGTAATGTTGAGTTTAAAGCCCATTCTTCATTAGGAGATTATGAGGAGGCGAGAGAGGTTCAATGTGTGTCTCTTCTGTCACGGCGCAGAAGCAACTAATCCCATTGGTGGTGTTCATTCTGCTGCTGAGAGTAATCTGTAAATAATTCCTGCTTTGATCTTTCAAATGCCACTGTAGATGTCTTTCATAACAATTTCATGCCCCCCCCCCATCTTGTTGTTTGCTAACATGTATGGAAGCATATTTAATTTGGGCAGAAAGGAACAGTGCCCATTTTCTTAATGAAATAAAGATACTTTTAATGTTCTAATCCCAAGTAAAAGAGAGGGGAGTTATAATTGGAAACTCTCAATATCCACAGGTGTCAGGGAAACAGATGTTTGCTTGAAGATCTTGGAAGGGGGAAAAATGCCTGTTCCAATCAGCTGCTGTCGTAAGCCAATAAGGCTTGACTTTCGTGTTGGTGCCATAGGCCAAATTTGCAATGCAATGTTAAGGACATCCACTGAATGTTGCAGGCTGTAGCTTGAATGTGGGCATGAAAGAATGGGGACAGACAGGCTGAGAAAACAATTTTGCTTGCCTTCAGAAGTTTGCGGCCCTGGTTTAAAATGCGGTTCAATCAGAATTCTTGTTTTAAAAATGAGAAAAGGGACGTGGCCTGATTTGTGCCATCCTAAATAATTACCCTCCCAACTTTTATCATCACTCTGTGCCAACTGATGAGAAAAGAAATGGCATTTGAAACTTATCAAAGGGGCTGTCAACACTTCTTGGTGGAATTTTCATAGATGGGGTGAGGGTTTTCTGTTGTGATTCCTTTCTTTTTGAGCTGGTTGTGGGGTGTTTGCAAGTGTCCTTTCTTTCGTTCTGTAGATAATTTCTCTGGTGGTCTGCACTCTGCGGGCTTCCCAGGTGCACACATTTCCCGAAAACCTCATGACATTCTCAAGCTGGGCTTTCCGGTAAGAAAGGAAAGGTTGCCTGTCATTTGCCTGGCAACTGTTCCTAGTTCATTTAAAAAAAAAAAAAAAAAAAAAATGCCACTGCAGAAATATTTTTGAACAGCAAAAGGAAGTGCATTGCTCTCAGGTGCTTGGTTGCCAGCTCCCCACATTTCAGTCACAGTGCAGAGGAAAAAGTCATGAGCAAAATCCTCCCATGGGGCTTTTTCAGATCAGGAAGTGGGGGCGACCAGGACGCTGTAGAACAGTCAATGAATGTTTGAATGGAAAGGAAACTGGCCACTTTGCAATGATAAGGTAAACTAAACCCCACATCCATGAAAATTAAAAATTATAAAGCATGGTGTGGATGAAGCAGAAAAATGTAATACACCTTTCAGGAGATTGAAGGAGAGGTTTCAGCACAGGTACTAGTTTTAACCTTGATACGTGAATGTGTTTCTTTTGGTCAGATGACTGGCAATTTTACTGATGCACTGTTTGGCTGGAAGGTGTGTGTGTATGGGGGGGGGGCTAAACAGACTTGTATGCCCCCCATGGGGTCGTATTGCTATTCTACAAACAAAACACTCTCACAATATTTTGTAGTTTTTATGTCCTCTCCATCAATGCTCCAGCCGAGGAGCGCTTAGTATAAGATTCATAGCACAGTGTCCTGCATCCCCACCCCCCACCCCCGGCAGGTAGATTTTTGAAGTGGGCAGTGCTAAATGTTTCTGCCCTTTGAAAAGAAAATGGTGTCAGCATGTGGCTTTACAGAAGGTCAGAACAACCAATGGCTTATTACTCAGGTTAACGTTTACTACTAGTCTGTGCCTTCAAGCCTCATTGCCAACAATATTGAGGCCATTCAAAACTACTGTAAGATCTCCTCCATATATGCTCAAAACAGTTTTTGAGGTAATACTGTTTGCATAATCTAATTTTGAGGTAATACTGTTTGCATAATCTAATTATTAAATTTGTAAAGTGCTTTGACAATGATAGCTTAAGCACGGAAGGTTATAGGGTGAGAGGAGAAGTTCCTGCTACATTTATTTTACTAGACAATGGAGGGTGAAAAGTTTTTTAAAATATTTTTTAAAAAATCCTGCAGCTATCTATTCTAACCATCTAAATCTTTTACTGCATCTAAATCTCTTACTGCAGTGAAAAACAATCCAATTTACACCAGCATCACTGTGAAAAAAATTTGGTCCACTCTTTGTCTTCTGCACTATTGTAGGACTTTCCAGAGAAGGTGATTGCACCTATTGCATTTCCCTATTGAATATTTGTCTTCTGTCTATGAACAGCTTTACATTCTTATATTTCCAATTGAAATTCAAGGTTTGGGAGATAAACAATAATGAAGATAATAGCTTAATGTAAAAGAAGAAAGGACAAATGCTGAAAATTGAAACACAGCACATGCTCGTTTTGAGCTCAGTGAATGAGGCTGTGTATATTTATGCGCAACTTAAGTCGCATATGGATTTTGTTTGGAAAAGTTACAGATAAATGGATCACTCAAAAAGAAGAAAGCAAAATAATAACTAAAGCAGAACTCTTTAATGTTCATGTAAATGAGGTAACTCCTTTCTGAGGAAGAAGTTTCATGCAGATCAATTCTACACATTAGCACTTGCATTATACCTGTGTATCTTTTGAGGAGCAGCCATGATCTCTTTGGGCTGGTAAAGAACTCAATAAGAAGAATAAGAGAGACAAAACGGAGACCTTATCCATTTTGGCCACTGCAGCACATTCCTATAAGACAGAAGCAGTCCACCTTGTGGAATACCACCATCGATTTCCCTCTATCTATATCTTGCAGTTTTGGGTAACATAGTTCTGAAGCAGGGTATTCTGTTACAGTGATATTCCATAGTGGTTAGACGATTTAGACTCCAGTATTTGACATTGGGGAAGTCATTGCAAGATTTCTCTGTGGTTTATCTACCTCCACCTGTTATCTCAGAATCTGCCTGAGGGGCCTAGATGGGTTCAATACTTCTTTTTTTTTTCCTTTTCTTTTTGGCAGTAAAGCATTTGAATCATTGTGGGTTTTCCATATTGTGAGTTCCTGTTCCTGCAGATCTCTGGCAAAACCTGCCAAGCCATCATGATGTTCCTGATAGGCGCTAGAGTTATGTGAAATGCTCAACCTTGAAAGTACCACATTCAATTCATCCAAGCCCAAAAAAAGAAACATTGCTTAACATTTGCCTTGTTCCCATGCCATTTGGCATGCTTTTGTTTTTCTAGGCTGCTGCTTCTTGGCAGAATTTTCCCTTCTTTGCTTCAAATGCCCCTACTATTATTTAATTTGGCTGTGGCGATCCATGGGATGGGCATCCGTGACATCATCACATTGGGCATAGTGTTACGATACTCTCTACAGATTCACAGGAGTCGCCATAGCCAATAGAATCAGGGCAGTGGGAGTAAGTGAGGCCAAGGACTCTGAGGGCAAAAACAAAAACGGCATTGAGGAGAACAGTAGAGAACAATGCAAATGTGTTTGCAACAAGCACCAAAAATTGCTAAGATTCAGAGGTGCTTTTTGACACTCTCCAAAAAGAACATTAAGCGAGATGAGTGGTTTCAACTGAGCCCCAGTGCGCAGCTCATTGAGAATGCAAGAATGGGCCATATTTCATTCTCACCAAGGGGATTTTAGCCTGTTTCTCAGCACAGCTTTCTTCAGAATCAAGCTTTGCCCTGCTGAAAGGGACCCTGACTGTTCCAATCAGAGTGGATTTTTGCCTCTTTCTCCAGCCTCTTTTTAACATCCAGGCCATTGCCCTGCAGCTGGCAGTGTGTGGTCAGCCATCAAAGGCTTGTGCTAACCCAAAAAAGTACAGAGGCTCGTTGCTGTTGTGGATTTCACAGGATATTTCTACCTTTCCATTTCTCACAGCCCATCCACTGTTTCGATAGACGTTGAATCATTTTTGCTCCAGCCGAATTGTTCTCTTTCTGCCTTGGTATCGCCAGCCCTTTATAAAATATATCCCTCAGCATTCCTGTAACAATGTGTTATTTCTCTTCCATTAGACCCTTGGCTTAGACTTGTGGTAGCTAAGCCCCCACTGCCTAGCACAGCACCGTGCAAATAACAGTTTTCATGCTATTTCAACCCAGGACTCAGTAGGCCTACCAAGGGCTATGCAGCTGGCTGAGGATTGTACTGGGGCACTGATGATATGAAGCAACACCTCCATATGAGACCTACCCATGTGGCAACCACAATCTCCATGATTGTAGGCACATGATTTTCACCCACTACAATTCCATCAACTGCCTTAACCACATGTGAGGCTCTGCTTGGAAGTATAGGTTCATACACCATGTTTATCCTGAGCCTGTCAGGCAATTCACTTGTACAGACTCATCCACAAGAAACAACCAACACATGAAGGTGATTTGTGGTATGTTGTTTGAATGCAGCAGTAGCCTGCCACGTGGATTGGACACAAGTCACAGCAAAGCAAAGCAAAGAGAAATATTTGAGAGAGATTTTGAAGCTACACGTGAATGACATGCATTCTGGAGACAGATCCATCAGGGAGCATTTTTAAACCTGTCTTCGGGTGGCTTCAAGTGATCTGGCCTTCTTCGAAATCAGAATAGAGGCAGATTAAATTGATGATATGAGTGATTCCAGACTCTTGTTTGCTTCTTTTAAGCCCATGGTGGTGGTGATTTGGATTGATATTGGCAGCAAGTTCCAAACTGCAGTATGTTCCTCACCAAAAAGAAAAGAAAAAGAAAAAAAGAAAAGAAAAAGAAAACCCAGACAAAACAATTTTCACCTCTTGCATAGGGACAAAGACTTCCTGATGAGTCAGCTACCACAGTTTAGGTCTCTTGGATGCCTTCAGATATCTTTTTAATTCAAAGGAAAACAGAGTTTGGGTGCTTTTCGATGTAATTACTCCCCTCCCCCATTTTGAAGGCTAGTGATGGAGAGAAAATTAGCTGCAAACACCACATCCAAAGGAGCTGAGGAAAAGAAAAAGATAATAAGCAGTTTTGTGGCATTTAATTTACTGGCAGTAGATTTGTAGCGGGGAAAGTGGCAACTAGCCAGTGGACAACAGAGTATTAATTCCCTTTTATATTTAAAGCTTGACAGTCTTATTTCTCAACGATCGCAAGCTGTATTTCAGAAAGTTGAGAAGAGAAAATAAACCTTATTAGAAGAACTTTAGAACTTGAGACCTTTTGAGAGTTTATGTGATTACTGATTGGCATTTCCAATCACAAGGCCTGTCCAGAGTTACCATAGCGAGTTCCCTTTACATCTGTTCTACCGAAGAAGAGCAAACATCCCGCATTCCCAGTATACCTGCAACATGACTTATTGTATGTGTTCACACTTCATGGAATCCTTCCTCCTCCTCCTCCTCATCAAAAAAGTGGGTAAAGATTCTGCATACATTACATTGCAGTGCCAAGCAGTGGACAATAGACCTACTTGTGAGCTCTCCATGGGTATTGGCTGGCTATAGCAGGGGGGAAAGAAAGATAACTTGATGGCCTGATTCAGCTGGACTCTGGGTGTGGTTTTTTTTACTAAAACTAAAAATTGATTATGAATTAGCATTCGCACAAATACATCCAATAATCCCCGTATTACCTCTAAGCTTTCAGAAGCATGTGTTTGCTGAATATTCATGTATGCAGTAGCCATGGCTTGTGTTTTCAAGTTTGGCAATGGCAAAACCATTTCACAAAACAATATGTTCTTAAGATAGCATTTGATTCCTCCAGTTAATTGGAAATGACTATGTGTGATCTGGTGCCAGATGTTCCCTTCTATAACAAATCATTCCATTTATTTATTTTGCTTTTCTGTAGACGTGATTATGTAGACAAATAATGAAAGTAGAAGTTTGGGGATGTAGTTAAATTAATCTCGACAGGAACTGTGCTTGTATGAAGGGACACATTAGATCCCAAGATCCTGTTACCTGCTTAGGAGGACGGCTGCTTCATTTTTTAGCTGTTTTATCCCTCTTCTTCTTCCTTTCTTTTACCTCCTGTTGCATTCACAAACATCCTCCTTGAAAACATGTAGTAGAATCATAAATATGTGCACAGTGGCATGTATGAAAGGCGGGTGCAATAGTTCAGGGAAGCAAACTGAGAAATAAACACAAGCTGACATAATTATAACATTTTATTGTTAATATTTGATGCAAAGGCACTTCCAAGTTGTAACAGATATCACGAACAAATGATGGCACTTTGAGATGGTGTTGCCTTTTAAAGTGGGGGAAAAAGAGACAGCTCTCCGTGCTGTTTTGCAGATTTCTTAAGTTTCCTCTACCTTTACCTTTTCTTCAAAGGGAGGAACAAAACCCCTTATCCTTACCATTAAATTTTCCCACAACCTTGACCTACTGTAAATTCCAGCCCTAATTCCCCACTGAAATAAGTGAAGGTTTGTGGCCTTCATTCTTCCAATTCTGCCTCTCTGGTCCTTCTCTTTATATGAATCGATCCATTCGTCCTTTCTTCCTCTGATTCTTGGAGCTCCCTCGCTGAAGACACACGTGGCACCCCCCTTCTTTTTTCCTTTAGATCTACCAATTTCATTCAGCCTACACATGCATCCCTGTGGTCATGCTAAGAGTATGTCCACCAAATGGTGGAAACATATATGGAAATGTTAGCTGAAAGTTGGTACACGGTGAGCAAGAGTCTGCTTCTGAATTTTGTTTGCCCCAAATCTTATGGAATGTATCTCTGTAGACCTCTTTGGCACGAATCTACCCAGCCACAGCAATAAATTATATGGCTGTTTCTTGCTGCCAGCACAAACACTGCATCTGAACTGATAAAAAAAGAGAATAAGGCAATAATAGGAATGTTTGTTATATTTCAAAGCAATAAAAAACCCCACCTCTGCTGATTCAGTTTTACTGGGAAATTTAATCATGTTTAAAATCCAAACTGACAGAGCATTTCCTGCTAAGAGTGGTGGAGGACAAATGTGTATTTTCTGTGCTGCCATAGTTGTGGATTGGGGGGGGGGGGGGAGTCTGTTACCAGAACTACTTGGTTATTGGTTTGCGGTGTCGAGACAATAAGCAAAATCCCACAAATATTGCTGTATTGTAGGTTGCAGTGGGGCCTAAAATAGTACAGGCTGAATGTTTATATATATGTTTGAGTGCTTCCCTGCACTTACACACACACACATTCCCCAACTATTGTACACGTAGTAGCGCAATGCATCAGCGGATGTGTCTGGAGAGGCTGCTAATTGCGTGGCTTTGTCTCTAAATTGTATTGACATCAAAGGGACTTAAGCATTTAACTGTTTCATCGATTTCAGAGGGACTTAAATCACAACTAACAGCTGCTAGAATGTACCAAATGGTGTGTTTGTTTGTTTGTTTCTTGTTAAAATGTACTCACAGTATTGCTAAATATCAAAGTGAGGGTGAAACCGCAGAGACTCTTGTTACGCTGTAAAAGTCTGCTGGATAAGTATGAAGGGATACACACACACACACATACATACACATGAACTTCAGTTGGACAAAAGTGAGGTATATTTCCATAACCCAGGAATATTTTAATTGGGTGTTATTGTCACTGTAAATTCTCCTCTGTGCTAATGCCATTCCAGGTGCACTTTGCTCCCAAAGGTTGTGTTTTAAGAAATTTATGGAAAACTGAGAACTAGTGGCCAGTGAACTTATTAAATACACTATCATTTGCACTGTTTATAGATTGCACTGAAGTCTCATAGAATCATAGTACTGTAGAGTTGGAAGGGACCACAGGGATCATCTAGTCCAACCCCCTGCAATGCAGGAATCTTTCACCCAACACGGGGTTCAAACCCCTGACCTTGAGATTAAGAGTCTCATGCTTTACTGACTGAGCTATCCCTCTGTATCCTGGCCACTGACAACAAGGATGATATAAACAGTTCTAAAATCACCACAAGAATAAACACAATGAAATGCATGAATTTCAAAGCCATGTGAAGTGCTTTTAAAAATTGTGTGTGTGTTTTAAGTGCTGTGTATACATAATAGAACTATTTACGGCACAGTACTATATATGCCTACCATAAGCAGACCTCAGCAAATTCAAACAGATTCCTCCCATGTAAATGGATATCGGATTGCAGCCTTTATTTCTTAAACAAATTGTAACAGAGTAATTTTCTATATTAATAAGAAAAAGAAATATAGGCACTGTTATTACCAAATCACTTTGATATTTCAGCTTGTTACTCAATATAATCAATGGTGTATTGTGGTTGTAACACAGATTCAAATAAATTCCGTTTTTCATATTTCCATATATTATTTTTTCCTCCTCGCTTCTTGATAATCCCTCTGAAAGTGTGACCTTTATTATATATAGCCACATGAAATGCTTGTAGTGTTTTGAACTCCCTGGTTCATAGAATCCTGAAACTCCCACTTCTGCTTCTTAGAGTATTGTTCTAATCCTCATGATTGCAGCTTGAAATTATAATAGCAATTTGTGTGCAATCCAGGGCGATTTAAATCATTGGAAGGATATGGTGTGTATATATAGTATAAAACCTCAGGAACCCAAAGCAAAAATATGTTTAAAAATTAATAGCCTCATATTGTTCAGATTATTCTGAATTTGTCATGACTTTAGATGGGTTGACTCATATTTGTTACTAACAATTCCAGTGCGTGAACATCTCAGAATTAAGTGCAACATTTCCATTAGCAATGACTTGGTTTTCAGTGCCCAAGGCAGAATGATAAGCAAATCGTGTTGCAGCGTAATACAAAAATGCAAAAGAACAGCAATTTTCTGTCATAATGTGGCAGCAATGAGGCCCAAATGCCAAATACTTCAGCATTTCCAACTCCATCCTTCCACAGAAAGTACATTTACTCAGCACATTCTCCACAGATTATTCATTTGTGGAAAAGATCACTAAATTTCAAGGCCAAATTACATGTTATGCTAAATATGTCACTTGTAGTTGCATGAATCTTTTAAAAAATGTTCGTAGCAGCTGTTGAAGGACCTCAGACATGACACGTGGGAGGAGATCAACATTTTCTTTCACACCATGGTCCTGACAACTATCTTACTGCCACCCCCTGCTATTTTCAGTTCCCACTCATGCCAGAGGAAGTTCCCTTCCAAGGTCTAACAGCTTCAGGATGGTGATTTTTGTCAGGTCCATGTCACAGGTGCAAAGGTTAAAGAAGAGCCCTCCTGCTTGCCCATCCCACTCCCCAGCAGCTGCTGTTTACTATTTTAAACAGATTTCTGCAGCTACAAGTGATGCAAGTAGCTTTGTGTATCATTTGACTCTCAGTGCTCAGAAAATTAGCTCCAGTGTTTGCACATTCATTGATTGCCTAACATTTAATAATTCACAAGATCGAACATGTGACACATGCAGACCCATTGGTTTAAGTCTGGATTAGCCCAATAATGTAGGTGGTGGTGATGGTAATAGGGTGTATGGCATTTAGGGCAAAAGAGAATGGGTGGTGTTATGTATTCAGTTGTCTGTGTTTTTCTGAGCTTGAGTCTAGGCTAAGGATTCTTAGCCCCTGTGTTCTGATTCGGTAAAAGGTAAAAGGTAAAGGACCCCTGGACAGTTGTCCAGTGAAAGGCGACTATGGGGTTGCAGCACTCATCTCGCTTTCAGGCTAAGGGAGTCAACATTTATCCACACACAGCTTTCCGGGTCATGTGGCCAGCAGGACTAAACTGCTTATGGCGCAACAGAACACCATGATGGAAGCCAGAGCGCATGGAAACACTGTTTACCTTCCCGCCACAGCAGTACCTATTTATCTACTTGCACTGGCGAGTTTTTGAACTGCTAGGTTGGCAGGAGCTGGGACAGAGCAACAGGAGCTCACTCCATCACAGGGATTCGAACCATCGACCTTCCGATCGGCAAGCCTAAGCGGCTCAGTGGTTTAGACCACAGTGCCACCCATGTCCCTTCTGATTCGATACATGATATCCAATCATGTAGCATTATCAGGTTTTGGGCTACTGGCATTGGCCCTTAAACTCATGATTTATAGCTTGGATTTTAGGCAGCCAATCACGTTGGGAATGGGAGTGGCCCAGGCCTTCAGAAATATATATAGGCAGTTGCTTTGTCCCTGTTGTCAAGTTCTGTTAGTTCAATAAACATTCTTGCTGTTATCACTGTCTTGACTCATGGAACCCACCTACACTTCAGGTGAGGAAAGTGGAACTCTCAGTATACCCCCCTTTCAACCGAGAGGCTGTCAACATGGTACTTTCAACAGCCATGGACGATGAGAATGTTCCACATTGGCTATCCGTGGCATAGCTCTTCATATTCGCTTGTCCTTAGTGGTTTTCTTTCCCAGATGATCTCACTGTTGGCATCAGAGCCCACCAGGAGAAAGAAAACATTAGGAAATATATCAGGGGTAGGTTTCAGCATCCAGGTTTTCAGCACTCTCTTTCCTCAGACATCCCCCACCTCTCTGGAATTCGTCCAGATATGAATTTAAACCAATGAGTTTAGCACCAGCTAAACATGTGACCTAACTTCATAAAAAAATGTTTTGGAGGATTGAAGAGCCACCTTGAACAATTAGAGACTGAGCATTGGCAGCGAGATGAGAGATCTCTGCTAATACCTGTCTTTATTACAGTTTTTTATTGTTTTGTGTTGTATTTTTGTTTATCACTTACAGATTTTTAAATATTAAGTGGTTTAAAAGTGCTTTTAATCCTGGATCAGTATGGCTCATCACCTGCAGATCAAGGGTGATCAAGTTATTCAGTTATTCAGTGTTTCACTATTTATTTCAGATGTGGTACAGAGATAAAAGGGAAGTTTTAACAACCGCCGTATGTTCCATTTCCAAATTGTAATGCCAATACAGTTTAAAAAATATATATTTTAAGAAAACATGTTTTCTGAAAGGGCAAGACTAGTCTTTTCAAAAGGGAAATAAAAATAGAAATCTACAGCTTTGCCAAATTCTTTTCCAGGAAGTCTGATACTGAGGATAATATTGATGCATTAATTAGTCTGTTTGGATAAAGAATTCATTTAGATTTAATAAAGGTCCTGTTCTTGTCATTGCATAGATATTTAAAATGAAATCTGATTAGCATGCTGCTGTGGGCAGCAAAGAAAATGGCCCAGTTCTGTTGCCACAATCACCAAACGGCAATGGTCAGTTCACATCAGGCAACTCAATGCAGTCAGTGGGCTGGAACCATAGGGTCTGTATGCTGCATGCTGTTACTTCTTGTAAGCTGTTAGCTGTTTTTATACCTCAGTATTGAATTTCAGAAGGATCAAGTCTGCTGTTGGACATTATCTTAGAAAATGGCTTTGCGGAGGGGGTATATAGTACTCATCACATTTGATGATGGTACAATAATGGTTTGGGGTTGCAAATCTCTAGCTGTTAACACATAAGTGCCCGGAGTGGAGGGTCATGCAGTCAATATCAGAATGAAATTCAACCAGGACAAAATACATGCATTCTGGGAAAATATAAAAGTTGGGGGAAAAAATGACCCGACTATAGCAGTTCTTAGGGTGATGGGTGAGATTAAGCTTAGTGCGGGGTACAAAACAAGCAAATCAGCTGTGGTGCTTAAGAACAATGCCATTTAAGACAAAACATGGAACTTAGTTTTCACATTTTCCTAACATAATAGGCATGTTGAACTAACTTCATAGAACATATTCCAGAAGTCCAGTTTTGAAGTTACCAGCTCTGTGGCCAGGCTGTGTTGATGGAGGAAGAACCATAGCTAGTGCTTCAGTTGGCTCCTACCCTCTGTGGCAAAAAAATTAAAATAAAAAATAGGGGAAGCCAGAGCAATACCAGTTACATATCTGCTATTCCTTCAGAAGGAGTGCAACTCTGTCTAGAACAGGCAACCCACCTGGGTGCAGGAACAACATACTTAGTAGTCCTCCATCTTGTCAGCACCATCTTTTTGGCCCTCATCCAGCAGCCCTCCATGGTCTTTAAGCACTGGTCCAGGACGTACAGCCACACCTGGCACAGATATAACAGAGAAATAGAGATTGGTGTCATCTTTATGCTGGTGATACCTCAGCCCCAATCCCCTAATGACTGTTCTCAATGGCATCACGGGATGATGCCAAAGATTCAGAGTAGGAAGAGCTTGTGGTGCCTCTTCACCTCTCCTGTGTTGTCCTCTTCTGATGCAGAAGACTGTAGCTCAGAAGCCCTGGTGAAACTAGGGTCTCTCACTCTGCCCCAGCAGTCAATGACTGCTAATACGGCTACTTTCAGAAAAGGTGGGGCTAGTTGCTGAAATAGCTGCTATCCAAGATGTAGTCTGGAGATGTCTGCTGCTAAAGCAACATCTGAGCTCTGCTCCCATGATGTGTTTAGTCTGTGTTCTGCATGGAACTGTTCAGGATGCCCTCACCTCTGCTGAGGCCAGTGCTTGCAACAATGCTTGCAACTCTGGATATAGAGTGAGGGTTTTGAGAAGTGGCCACACTACAGCCACCTTAATGATGGCTGATTCTACTACCGTTCAGAAAGATGCATTTGCTTCTTTCCGGACCCCCTGGTAAACACCCCCATCTTGCTTGTTTGAAGCAGCCATGATGGGCAAGGGTTGGGAGGGCATGTGGTTGGCCAACAACCACAAGAACTATTTCCACATCCTCGGGCTTCAATAGCTGAAACTAATCCCATAATACCAGACTGGAGGGTGCGCTGAACAACTCACTTGGACCTGTCACAACAATGGCATCCAAATCCCAATGGAGATAATTCATTTAATTTTTCAAGTGCCTTCCAAACTTCCTGCAGCAGGCTTCTGAGGGGAGAATCCAACTAATTTGGAGGACAATCCAATTAAAGTTAAGCAAATTGAAATCCCTTTGATTTCAATAGAAGATTTAAGTGCATGCTTAATTCTCTCTGATTCAGATCAATGGGGTTTCAATGTGCTAAACTGTGGCTGGATTGTGCCCAAAATTATTGTGTTTATGTGGAATTTAGGACCACAGTAGGGGAACTTTCTTTAAGTACAGCAGTAATTCCTAGCTCAAATAGAATTCTGTTAATATCAACTATATTATTTCAAATCAGATGACATTGCTGAACATATAGTAGTCATTTCAACATGTTTCATCCCATTAAGTTTTTTATGATATTTTTATTGTACATTAAGTAAATGCTCCTCTAACCTTGCACTGCCACATTTTACTTCCCATGGCATTTTCAATACACAACATTCATTAAAGGGTATGTTATGAGCTTAAGTGGTACAATGGACCATATCACAGAGAAGGAGATTAAAGCCATTAACAGAAATTACAAAGCAAATACTTTCGGAAGAGATATGGCCATGCAAATATGTACATTAAAGAGAGAAGACATCACTGGGAAGGAAACTTTGTATAGCAGTGGAACTCCCAGCTCTCCCCATTGGACCCTTGAAGCCATTTTGGCCAAGGCACGCCTGTATGCTCTACCTCTGACATAATATATGATTGCCCGTGTTTGCAACATGCTGTGCCTTTGTCCACATGGTTTGATTTCAAAGGAAGTAAAAGGAAAACAGGGCACTGTGGTGTCATTGTGATGTCACATGATTGACTGGTGTGTGGTTCCACCCACCTTTCAAAGTTGACCTGCAGAGGAAGGGGGATGTCACAATCTTGCCCACAGGCTAGATCCATCTTCCCCCCAAGCCCTGGTTATATAGGATCACATAGGTTGGGGACAAACACTAGGTTTTGAGAAGGTATGGTAAATGTCATCAGTATTCATGATGTATATAAACTTTTCTTTGTTCTCATCCAGTTAGAATCTCCAGTTATATAGGCTTCACAGGCTTTTACAGTGCCACAAATGCCAAAAAACCTCTTTACTCGAGGTGATGATACAAACAATACTGTCACCTACACTCTGAAGGCAGGGAAGCACTACTGTCTGTCTCCAGACAGAAACATTCTGAAGAGTAAAAAAAAAGAAAAGAAAGAAAAAGAAATAATCCAAATATTTTGAAACTTGCAGAATATTCTGCTTTTGAGGTTCACCCAACACTGTCATAGTAGCTGAACAAAGCTAACCTGCTTATTGTTCCTCCAACAATACGTGGCAATCAAGGATAGTTTAAAATACTCTTCCAATTACTGCAGCAAAACTCATTTTATTGTGAGAGAACAATGAACCAAATATTACTTGCGTAGCTTGCCATGGCACAACAAAGAATGCTAAATGCCTGCTCGTCATCTTTCTGGGGCTAACCTATTTTTCCTTGCAAAGTAGCTTCTCTGTAAGGGCACACCCTCATTATGTTTATTTTGGGGGTTTGAAGATATTTATGCAGTAACAACAAAATCTGACCCCTAAATCTGTATATGTTGGAGCTTCTGGCTGTGCTGGGCCTTATCTGGAATAGGACACAATGGACAGCACCAAGAAGTTGAAGGAGCAAGAGAGAACAAGTGGCAGGATGCTCTGTGTGTTTTAGAATAGGAAGCCTCCCTTCAGGGCAACATTAAATATTGTCATTGAGCAGTACCTCATACAGCAGTGGACCACTGATGAAATTTTGGATGGCTACCTCTTTATGGGATTCTTGAAAAAAAAATGCTGGACTAAGTAGATCTTGGTCTGATCAAGCAAAGTACTGATTTTCCTCTGCAAAAAAATGTTTAACGGGATCACTTAGTAGAGATTAATATGTGGATTAATTGCCAATAGATAATGAGTATGCACTTTTACTTTGTAAATTTAATACATATACAGCCAATTTGAGTGCAATGCTAAGTTACTGGTGTCATGAAAACAGGCCTCAGGCTCTTCTGCTCTCCTCCTCACAGAAGAGAAGGATGAGAGAGGCAACTGTACAAGCCTGAGCTTGTGCAGGTTCATGACTGGAGTGCTAAACCCTACCTGAAGTGCTCCCTTTGCTGTTGGGCTGGCAACGTAGTTTGGGAGGCTCCTGGCCCCTTGGACCCAGGGGAAGGTGCCTGTAAGGTTACCGGCTCTGTTTATGGGCCCAGGTGCTGTGGAATTTGGTTCAGTGGTCCCCTGATCACCATCATCAAGGTCAAAGTCAGGAGACCGGTCTAACTCCTGCTGCAGTGACTCTGTAACTTCCATGTCCTGGTCACAGCTGGACTCCAGGTCACGATGACTCATAGAATTAATGAAGAAAAAGTTAGATTCACTGACATTTCAGCGCTTTGTCCCCTAAGGTAGTCTGATCGGAGGGCCTAATAAAACACAAATAAATAAAGGCAGAAGTTTAATACCACAATTTTTTGCTGAAGTTTCTGCTGTGCATTCTAAAGTGCACTGGGCAGGTTTTCCTAGGCCTTATCACTGATTCATGAGAATTAAAGTGCATCTTAGGACATGGGTCCGGTTTTATGTTGGGGGAGCAGAGGCGAGCTATCTGTGATATGACTGGTCAGTTAAGTATTTTTATTTATTTACTTGATGGGGGGCAGCGGCCCCCTCTGCCCCCCTCCTTTGGCTAGGCCCAATGAAGTCAACATTCTCCTTCAGATGCACATTTCTGGGGAAGATCACTACCAGCAGTGCATAAGCTGTATTTCAGGGAATCTTGATCTACTCATTGAGGAAAATGTAATAAGCTTCCATGGAAACACAGCCTGAAAACTGACAAAATAGGAGATGGGAGAAATGTCCAAGGCACACTAATATTGTTTAAAATGCTTAAGACTAGCCATGCAGTGGTACACACTAGAGGGTGCTAGCGCTTAGAAAATATTGCACAGAGTGTGTTCTTTGATTATCATAAACAAGAAAGCCAAATTAATGTGGGTTGCAAACAGTTATACTTGAAATTGCAGCACAGTCCTTACCTTTGAGAATGTCCCCAAAGAAGCCTATTTATGAAAAGTAGATGTAGCTTAGTACAGTGGCCAAGAGAGTGGGCATCTAGTTCAAACCTCACCTGTGTCATGTACTTACATGGTGGCCATGGGCAAGCCATTTCAGCCTAATCCCGGCCTTGTTCCCTGTCTCATCTGCAGTGTGGGGCTATGAATCCTGATTTACCTGAATGGTTTGTTGCAGGGATTATTGAATATCTGTGTGGTGTGGCACAGAGAAGCATTATGTGAACACAAATTATTCTTAAGTGCTAGTAAGAAATGTAACACAGATAATGCATGACTTTCCTCATTTTTCTTTACTTTCTTAAATACATTTTTATGTCATTTTAGCTTTTATGTAGCTCATTAAGCTGTTTTATTGAATAACATGGTTTTTGTCGTCCCCGTCCCCGTCCCTTTTCTCATTGGTTTCTCCCCAGTCTTGTTTGTTGAACTCCATTTCACACTCCACATTCCCTTGTGCCCCAGTAGAATTAATCCTTCAGTTTCTAGCCTCCACTATCTCATGGGGGAAATGTGTTCTTCCTTTGCTTTATAAATCATACGTTCTCTCCACACGATAACTAGCAATTCCACAGTAAACATTCATGCTGTCATCTCTGTTATCAGCTGAGGAAATTATTTTATTTTTCTTATTCATTCAGTCACTTGTGTTTCAAAGAGTAGACTTGGCCTGTCTAGTAGCACCAGAATGCAGTCAAAAGCTGAAGCCATGAGTTTGGCCCAATTAATTCATGATAGGAGATTGGCAAGTGTCCTTTGGAAGCCTATTTTCCGTAGACAACAAGTACTTCCTAGTTTTTGCCACATACAGTAGATGTCTGCAACTAGACTTGTTTTTCTTTATTAAACATGTTGGATTTGTTTTGTAAATGAAATTTGGATACACACACACATATTATTATTATTTTTTTGGTGCAGAGCTCACTTAGTCCTGACTACCAACACAGTTAGGTGCTCTTAAGCCCATTGAAATCAGTGGACTTGAATTCTCAGTTGTTTATTTAGAAAATGCATAGCCTGCTTTTCCACTAAAATAGCACTCAAGGTAGCTTACAAATATGATCGCCAAACATACATTTCTAATTATACCCCTAGCGTATATAATCAGCAAGGTAAAGAGCCAGCACTAATATAGCTTGATGTGAAAAGGCAGGGGTAAACACCCACAAAGGTCATAACAATGGTGCCGAATAGGGTATTCTACAAAGAGGGCATCATCACCCGCCTACTCCCTGTCCCCTTGCCTAATCCCTGAAAGCAGGTCCTCCTTTGAAGATAATTGCTGGGCATATGGAAGGACCCAGCCCTTCAGATACCTTAGCCCTAAGCCAGTTATGGCTTTATACAGTGCTATTTTTCTAGAAAAAGAGTTGCCGGATCTCACCATGAACACCTCCCTTGTTCTTTTATAATGGCAATGGCACCTACCTGGGAGGTGCCAGAACTGAGTTCCAGTGAGTTCTGGCTGGTAAAAAGCCCTGGCTTTATAGATCAAGAAGGAAGCTGGAAGTCAGTGCAGATCTTTTAAGTACTCATTGTACTTACCTCCAGTATTAGGCAGGTGCTGGGGGTCACAAGCAGGAGAGGGCTGTTATGCTCATTTTCTGCTTGTGAGTTTCTATAGGCATCTGGCTGCGTACCACGGGAATGCCTTTCCGATCCAACAAGGCTCTTATATTCTTAAGAATTGTGATGATACATTCATTAAATTCAAGGGAAGTCAGAGGGAAATTCTCATAAAGGGAGTTTAAAGTGCAGATAGGTTGTTTTTTGTGTCATGTGTTGGCTGCAGCTGCTACCTTTAAATGTTGTCTGATGTGGACCATTGGCAGTATTTCTCTTGCAGTCTTCAGCCCTTCACGATAGCCCTGAACATTTTTCTGGCATAGAGCTAACTTTATTTTCCTTCACTTTGCCTTCTTAATTTCCACGACACACATGTAAGGTGATAGAACTAGCAGGTCACTATATTCCCTTGCCCCTGTTGCCTTATGCAGTCTAATAGTTCAATGGGTAGCAGTGGCTTTTGCGTGTTTGATAGTGATGGAAGGAGAAAGTGAGATGGGATAATGGAGAGAATCAGTGAGTGGCCAGTAGACCCATCAAGGTGAGCAGGACACAACCAAACATAGCTTTACTTAGCCATCATTCCAGAAGAAATTCCAGTGAGATAACGAATGCAAGAGTTTCACAGGTCACACAGTCTCTAGTTTTAGGATGTTTGCATTAAGAGACTTGAACTTGAGGGTAGCAAGTGCACAGTTTATTTTAAAGCTCCCCCAGTGAACCTGCTGACAGCTGACACCAGATCTTCAAATCTGTCAGTACACACGCCTTACAAGGGTGTCCACTGAAAGTGGTGATTTGGGGATTCTTGGGTAAAAAATTGGTGTGTGTGTGCACAGGATTGAATTTGCTATGAATACCTTGCTTCAAGGAATTTAGTATTAGCTAGCAAGGGGAGATCATGGTAAAACAGAAATTATAAATGCATAACAGGAGTGGTGTAGTAGTTAGCTGGCACAGTGAGGAATAGATGGAAAAGCAATGCTGAACCCAAAGTTCTGGCATTTTTGCAGTGACAGACAGGAACACTATCACAGGTAGGCTTGAATTCTATGGCAAGTGGTGTTAGCTTGTTACCTGTTAAATATGATATGTGGCTCTGTCCACAATAGCCAGTCGTTCAACCCCAGGTCAACCTTTTCTCTCTAAAACAATCCGTTCCTCAAGTGGCTGTGAATCCACCAGATATTTGCTTGAAATCTTCCCCTTTTCAGAAAGACATTGACAGATGACTTTCTGCTGAGAGGTGAGACTACGCCCCCAAAGATATTTCTCAGGCAAAGAACACAGAGAAGGAAGGAAACTATGCAAATATAAGCAGAGGAAAACAAAAACAACACCCAAGATATTCATGAGGGTGACACATCTGAGAAAGAATGTCACGGAACAGCCTTCTGGTATGATTCTGAAGGAACAGGGAATGCAATTTGCAGCAAGTTACAAGAAAAATTAAATACAAGCTTGCAGTGAATCTGAAAGAGTTTTGTCATAAAAGTTCAGGCTTGCACTAGAGCATCATTAGCTATCAAAAGACTTAGGTGTTGAGTTCCTAGGATATCCCGTCATACCAATCAATCATCTTTCTTCCATTTTGTTGTCTGCTGATGCAAAAATATACATACTTTTTATATATCCTGTAATCCACAGTAGACACACACAGTAGACTCAGCAATCAACAGGTATTTACAAATCAGATACCATGCTGCCATGTTCCTTTTTAATTAATTTCCAGCGGGGTAACACTTCTAGTGTTTGGCAGCGAAACCAACCAAGCGTCTTGCGATACCTTAAAGACAAAGTTAATGAAGTGGCTAATGGCTCATAACAAATCCATCTATGGCTGTAATCCTAACCATGTCTACACAGTCATAAGTTCCACTGAATGCTGCAGGGCTTCCTGCCAGGTAAATGGGATTAGGATCACAGCCTACTTGGCTTGATTTCACTGTTCAGTTTAAATTTCCTGTCCAGCCTCATTTCTCTCACTCAGCAGCAAGGAGGGGCATTGTAGCACCTTGTTGATATTTTGCTCTTTGTATCCCGGATTTGACTAATTACTTCTGCCATTTAACAACATATACGTCCTTTTCTTAGCGATGCGGGTAGCGCTGTGGTCTAAACCACTGAGCCTCTTGGGCTTGCCAATCAGGAGGTCGCTGGTTCGAATCCCTGCAAAGGGGTGAGCTCCCATTGCTCGGTCCCAGCTCCTGCCAACCTAGCAGTTCAGAAGCATGCCCCAAAGTGCAAGTAGATAAGTAGGTACCATTCCGGTGGGAAGGTAAATGGCATTTCCGTGCGCTGCTCTGGTTTCAGTGTTCCGTTGCACCAGAAGCGGCTTAGTCATGCTGGCCACATGACCCGGAAAAACTGTCTGCGGACAAATGCCGGCTCCCTCAGCCTGTAAAGTGAGAAGAGCGCCGCAACCCCAGAGTCGTCTGCGACTGGACTTAACTGTCACGGGTCCTTTACCTTTACCTTTTAAATCTTTTTCTTAAAAGCAGCATTGCATTTCATAAATGTGTGTTGTTTTCAGAAAATTGCCCTCTGTATATGTGTGTGTGTGCACGCGTGCTGAAATATAACACTCAAGCTAATATCCATGTGAAAAGAATAATGTTTTTATAATTCACTCACTGCAGGAAGACGATTAAGGTAGCAATACTAACCCTACTTCCCAGTAAGTAAGCTTGAAATTCAGTGGGACCTACTTCTTATTGGGATTAGGTTAGGTTAGGATTACAGCCTTAGTGTTTATAGTTTACCTCCAACAATTAACATCAGCTAACAACACTTCAGAAAAAAGCAACGCAAAGAGGAACCTTTGGGACAATGGCAGCTATACAACAGTGAATACATAAATAATGTACATTGGAAAGCAATTTATGAATCTATTTATGTTTAATGTGCATGATTTTTTGTAGAGATCGAAGCCAAAAATCATTTATAGGAAGAGTCCATGCCGTGATGGGAGTTGGCTGGGCAGATGGAAGAAAATCTGCCTGATAGTATGTTTTCAATGGGATCCTCCAGCATCCCTAGGCTTTTTATAAGTTATACACAAAAGTCTCATTGATGTGATACATGTACAGTGGTACCTCTGGATGCGAACGGGATCCATTCTGGAGCCCCGTTCCCATCCTGAATAGAACGTAAGATGTGACTGTGAGTCTGCACATGCGCGGGTCACGTTTTGCCACTTATGTGCATGCGTGTGACATCATTTTGAGCGTCTGCGAGAGCGGCGAAACCCAGAAGTAACATGCTCCATTACTTCTGGGTCGCCGCGGAGCGTAATTTGAAAACGCTCAACCTGAAGCACATTTAACCCGAGGTATGACTGTATTTGCTCAGTTCCATTATGAAGGTGGATATAGTTTTAGTTTTGTATTTTTTTCTGATGATACCATATTTTTCGCTCTACAAGACGCACTTTCCCCCTCTTAAAAAGTAAGGAGAAATGTGTGTGCATCTTATGGAGCGAATGCAGGCTCCATGGCTTCAGCGAAAGCAACGCAAAGCCTCCGGAGCACAGCGGGAGCTCCCTCTGCACTCTGGAGGCTCCACGTTGCTTTCACAAAAGCCAGGAGAGCAAGAGGGATCGGTGCGCACCAATCCCTCTTGCTCTCCTGGCTTCGCTTCGCTGGAGAGACACTGCGCAGCTGTCCCTCTCTGTGCAGCGCCCCTTCAGCAAAGCGAGAGGAGAAATGGAAGGGGCTCCGTTTCTCCTGCCGCTTCGCTGAAGGGGCGTTGTGCAGAGAGGGAGAGAATATTTTTTTTCTTGTTCTCCTCCTCTAAAACTAGGTGCGTCTTATGGTCGGGTGCGTCTTATAGAGCAGGGACTGAGCAACGGGAGCTCACCCTGTCATGGGGATTTGAACCGCCGACCTTCTGATCAACAAGTCCTAGGCTCTGTGGTTTAACCCACAACGCCACCCGCACCAAATTTTATCCTTGTTTAGGGTGCTATAGTACTAAAGTCTGCCCCTGTCTCCCATTAATATTTTCCTCTTCAGTCTAGACACAAACTCCCCCGTTATGGAAGAACATTCCTTTTGTTTCCTCTTTCAGTGTTGCCCTATGGGGCATGCAACATGGGCAGCACCATTTTGAACAAAGTGTCACAGTGCACCTATGTTGAATAGAGTTTATGTCCACAACACACTGCCCTTGACCGAACAGTTACATTTACATAATTTGTGTAATTCCCATCATTGTGATCACTGGTGTTCAGGTTGGGCATGGATTTTCTGGCAGGAGAGAAAGTTGTGGCATTCTAACCACATTGCTCAGAGAACCTCTCCTAATTCGTATTGTTTAGCAGATTTAGCAACTGCCGCTGCCTGCTTACAATTCCAATCACATTTTTCTGCCTCATTCTGCAGCCATCACATTATCTGCAGAGGCAGACTCAACTGCAAATAAGTATTGGAATGGAGCCGACCAAGCACTGACCTGGGAGACTTGCACTGTCTGCTGAATGGATTAAAAAATGCACACACTTGCAAACATCGGCCAGACATCTCTCTGCACATATATTCACATTTGGCACCTTTAAGGCAAAATGGTCAAACACAAGCACCAAAAATCCAACAAGAACTATCCATGGGTACGCGAGGAGTGCATCTTAATAGCATTTATGCTTGGAAAAGTGCACTACAATGAATACTATTTTATATCTCCATAAATATGAGTTTGTTTCTGAATGGAAAAGGCGAGTTACTTCATATAAAAGCACTTAAGTGGCATAGGAATTATTTTTCTTCAATTGTTTAGCTCTCTGGTGTTTACTGGGATTAATATCACAACGGATTTTCTGTGGTTCACATTATTGATTTTGTTTTGATGGGGTGGCTCTGCTTGCTGCCTCAGAAAAAAACAAAGTTGTAATTGAATAGCACTCTGTTAAGAGTTATATCTTTCTGAACATTAATTAATGCTGCAATCGTATAACACACTTACCTGAAACAGAATCTAATTAAATTCAGTGGGGCTTAATTTGGAATAGGTATGTACAGGATTGCATGGTGAGTCTCACAATTTAAACAAAGTTGACAAGGATAAATGCCAGAGGTGTTATAATAGAACAAAAGAGGAGAAAGCTATCTCTGGAGGCTTCTTTCATGGCAACAACTCTCCTGTAAAATAGAGTAGTTGTATTGGGGTGTTCAGGGTAGCAACTACATTCACACACAAAAAAACCAGCATGGTGGTTAAAAAAGAATTCTCTGTTCCCTGTTAATGTGTACCTTTTGTTTAAAGGATGCAGGGACTTAAACTGGAAATGAGTACTGATGACTCAGAGAAATGGGAGTTGTGTGTGTCAGCGTCGCCCTTGAGCCAGTGCCACCAACTGGACTCATCCACTTCAGCCCCGACTGGGCTAGGCGATCTGGGTAGCACTTCCAGAGACCACCTTCTGCACAGGAACAGGTCAAAGTGCTGTGGACTCACAGCTTAGAGTTGTGAGCACCGGATTCACTCCCACAAGAAGACAGTCGTCGCACAGCAGAGTACAGCAGAGTCTAGCAGAGTATATAAACAACTCGGAGAGCAGCTCTGTAGAATATCTTCTTTATTCTACAACTACAACTATTATACAACTATATACAGAGCTAAATAGGTCTGAGCATAAATGAATGCTGCACTGCACTGAGTGTCTGCAGCTGCTCTTAGCAGCAACCTTATCTCTACACACGATCTCTAACACTCAGTCTCTCTCTCTCTTTCCCCGACACTGACTGACTGACTGACTGACTCGGTGCTGGAGCAGAATAAGTAGAGAGCAGAACACGCCTCCTCCTCTCTGGAGAATCAGCAGACTCCTCAGGAGATTCTTGGATATGGGAGGGGTGAAATCTCCTCAGTGTGTTGAGGTCCCCAAGCCACCCCAATAACTCACACATCACACATAATTTTTGTTTAAGGTTTTTGGCATAATTTTGGCCACAACTTTATTTAAATACATAACTGTGAGTGGTTGCTTAGGCATTGGTTCCGACTATCTGTCCCCCCGCCTAGGGACAGAACTGACTTCCGGATTCCAGTGAAAGCCAGTCAGGGAAAACAAAATCGGGGAGACATGAAGCTGGGCACCAGACCCTCACCTCTCCCCGCATGCTCCCAGAGGCCTTGCACGGCCCAAGCCCGATGCCAGGGACTTGGACGAAAGCATGGCAAGCCCCTGGATTCCTTTAATGGAATTCCCTTGCAGCACCAGCATTTGGAGGGGTAGGCACTTACCCCTCCACCAACCAATTTTTAACCAATGCCTAACCGCAACCTTACAAGTTGTGACGATTTGCTACGCAGTAGGCAAAAACCAAATGGCTCCAGCCAATCAGCCAAATGGACAAAATTCCTACCAGGCCCCTGCCCCCAAAGCAGGCGACCCCATGACAGGCATAGCAAGGTCAAGCGCAAATCCCCATTTCAGGGAGGGTGGGCGGGTGATCCAATGCACTCAGCAAAAGAGGACACTCAAAGCTGTGTGCCCAGTATTTAAAACCTTTTAGCCCAACCCCCAAATTGGCAACATCAAAATCTCCCCAGAAACACACACACCCAATCATAGCCTGTGGCCATCCAACAGATCAGCCCAGCAACAGTGGGGTGGCCTGCTAGACCCCACCGCAACACGTGCTCTCTGCTAGTGAAAACACGCTATATGGAATAGTTGGAGGGCTGGTACAGAAGTCTATGAACTATTAGGCCGGAAGCCTCCATCTGGCTATGGTGTTTGACAATCTCTGACAATTGCTACAGCCAGCTGGTGAGTCCCATTTCAGCCTTCTCAATAGTATCTTAGGGGAGCACATTCCTAGGATTGTGAACTCCTAGGATTCACAAACTTTCATTTGCCGGTGGCTGTTTAAATAATAGAAATCATAATCAAAAGTTAAACTGAAAAATTGTGTTCTGTAGGGTTTAGGTTTCTCGGAAAAGAAATACAGATTAGACAAGGAGCGACAACGGCCGTGCAAATTTGTCATGGTGGTAAGAGCTTCAGGGAGGAAAGCACGCATTTTGTGTATCATGCTTTGCAATGTATCACTGCTTGTTCAGGTGATCCAATATAAATGCAACTTTTTAGCACGTTAGTTACTTTGATTTAGCCATGCTGTGGAAATTGGAACAAAGTGTGTAATAAGACAGCTATAATCAGGATTTGCCAAGGTTTATTAACACCTTATCGGGGCTTTGGAAGGCTCACTGCAAACCCACTCTTTATTTGCATTATCTCACTTCATGAAATTTGAAAACAATCTAAGCTAAGGCACCCAGCGCGGCTCATTAGCTTTCCCAGAACACCAGCATTTGAAAGGACATCAGAAGAATAAATCAACTATGTGTAATTTTTTAAAGGTGTATGATTAATATATTTACATTTGAGATTCAGATTTTAATTATTTAGCTGCCTGTGTGACAGATACATAATGATTATTGGTGACTTCTACATGAATGTCATGCGTAGCTGGTTCTTTTTTTGTAGTTGAGTTATTCTTTGGCAACAGAGTAGATGCAATGCTCTAGACTTTGATTTAACTGCTTTATGAAGCACTATTGGTAATTGTTAGACAAGTTTGGTCTTCCTGATACTCGTATGGGAGTAGCCCCCTTTCCTCCTGGCCTTTTGTGAAAGCTGCTATCCTTTTACTGATTCCTCATTGCTACAGGTCTCCTTCACATGCCCAATGGAAGGGAGCCACTTCCCTGGAGAGAGATTCCATGTTGCTTGTAATGTGTGTGGATGAAACAACGATATGTGCAGAACCAATTAACCTGGTTTCTTTCATTATATTGCATTTTTATATGTTATCATTATATGTCATAATATTTGATAAATGGAATGCAACCATATTTCCCTGCATATGATAACTGACATGTAGTGGTCCTTAGTACTGTATAGTATTTAATAGCTGACATGTATTTTCCATCTGAAATCCTTTGACTGGTAACCTGCCAATTTTTTTCATCATGTGACATTAAATTGACAGTTGGAAGAAATCAAGAGATCTAAAACAGCAGAATTTGAGTTCTGAAGTAACTTGTTCAAATTTAGAACAATCCACGTTTTGCATTTGGAATTTAGCATGCAGAATTCTAATAGCGAAATTTGGTGGACCTCCAGCCCCTTATGTTCATACAGAGCTAAAGGCATTTCTTGTCGTTTGACACTCCTATGGCTCTTTACTGTTTTGAAAGTTTAAGGCCATCACACAGCATCTTGAACAGATATCCTCACTGGAGGACTAATGGTAAGCGACATTGTAATAATAATAATAATATTAATAATAATTTATTTATCCCCCCCCCCGCCGCCCATCTGGCTGAGTTTCCCCAGCCACTCTGGGCGGCTTCCAATCAAGTGTTAAAAACAATACAGCATTAAATATTACAAACTTCTTTAAACAGGGCTGCCTTCAGATGTCTTTTAAAGAGAAGATAGCTGCTTATTTCCTTCACATCTGAAGGGAGGACGTTCCACAGGGCGGGTGCCACTACCGAGAAGGCCCTCTGTCTGGTTCCCTGTAACCTCACTTCTCACAATGAGGGAACCGCCAGAAGGCCCTCGGCGCTGGATCTCAGTGTCCAGGCTGAATGATGGGGGTAGAGACGTTCCTTCAGGTATACTGGACCAAGGCTGTTTAGGGCTTTAAAGGTCAGCA
This sequence comes from Podarcis pityusensis, assembly GCF_964106645.2. Lineage (NCBI taxonomy): Eukaryota > Metazoa > Chordata > Lepidosauria > Squamata > Lacertidae > Podarcis > Podarcis pityusensis. The sequence goes on along the minus strand of NC_138032.1, from coordinate 76,774,314 downwards.
CCAACACTTTGAATTGTGCTCAGAAACGTACTGGGAGCCAATGCAGATCTCTCAGGACCGGTGTTATGTGGTCCTGGCAGCCACTCCCAGTCACCAGTCTAGCTGCTGCATTCTGGATTAATTGCTATAGAGGTGATAAAATCAATCAACCACCTGAAAGCGCACAATGGGATTCATTTAGGCTAGATTCCACTGCACCAGGTGCCCATGACCACTAAACTTGTATGGATAGTGTCAACATTTTATATAGTTTAGTCACCAAGAGGCACTGAACCTAGTTATATCTGAGTGTGAAGCAGTTATGTCCTGAGGCTGCTTGTGATGTAAGTACAATGTAAGTACATACCATATTTTCCCGTGTATTGGATGAGGTTTTTTGACACAAAAATCATGTCAAAAAACTGGGGTTGTCTAATACATGGATAGTGGCATGAGGGGAGAGTTGCCGCTGCGCACAGGGAGCGATCTGGGGGTGCTGGCTAGTGGTGCGCAGCTTCTCCCAATGCTGCAGCGATCTGGTGGCATCTGCTGGCAGCGCGCAGCTTCCCCCAATGCCGCTGCGCACGGGAAACACTCCTTACCTGTGCGCTGGAAATGATCTAGGGAGTGTTTCCTGCTCACAGCTGCTTGTGGGGATAGTCTCAACAACTTTGGGCCATCTCCCCTCATTTTGTTAAAACTGAGTCCCCCAAAATATGGGGGGTGTCTTATACACAGGGGGCATCTAATAGATGGAAAAGTACGGTACATATTGAGCTGGAGTTCTGAATATTCAGCTTCCACCGAAACAGTACCTCCTATCACAAGCTGATGTCAGTCCCTTATTTCAGATTCATCAAGTGATAATAGAGTCATGGAGATTTCTTTCTTGAACAGTAATGAACCCGGATCATAATCTGAGGCCCTTCTTTATGCACCTCCTCCATGATAGGTCTGGAGAGGTGGCAAAATGATAAGAGGCCTTTTCTGCAGTGGCTCCCCATTTGTGAAAATCTCTCCCCGGGGAGGCTCGCCTGGTGCCTTTGTGGTGCCAGGTGAAAACATTCATCTTCTTCCAGGCCTTTGGCTAATTAAACAACCTTTTTAACTGTGTGTGGAAGGGCTATTGTTTTTGTTTGTTACTATGCTATGCATTCTTTTGTTTTTATATTGTAAACTGCCCAATGCTCCTCAGATGAAGGGCACTATAGAAATCTAATAAAAAACAAAACGAAAAATATTAAGATGATCTAACAGTGGAAATGACTGAGTGGATAGTTTGCCATTCATTTTTGAGCCCACTTAATCTGTGATCTCTGACTGTATTGTCATGTTTATAAAGTACTGTTTCTGTAGCCTCTGCGCATGTTTTCACATAACTTTGCCATATAACTGAAAACTTTTCCTCCCCATTTTTCCTTTTCATTTAATGTGCCCCTCACACTGTGATTGGGAAATCGCACAATTTTTACTCCTGTATGTTTCATTTAATTTGCCTTTTCAAAATGTTCTATCACTTAGAAAATGCTTGTCAGTGGAAATTACTGTTCAAGAAAGAAACCTACATGACTCCTTTATCACTTGATGAATCTGAAATAAGGGGCTGAAATCAGCTTGTGATAGGAGGCACCGTTTGGGAGGAAGCTGAATAATCAGAACTCCAGCGCAATATGTGTACAACTTTCTCAATAATGTGTGATATTTATATTGTGTGTTACATCGCAAGCGGCCTCAGAGTGTTTGACAATCTGCAATTTAGGATGACAACCGTGGGAAGAGCTGGGTTTCATTACTGAGGAAGGGAGCTATGTAGCCAGAGTGGGAAGCGGAGGCAGAACATAACTGTTTTAAAAGCAAGTGCACATCCCAGTCCTTTTAAATATATTTTGTATGTTGTCATTGGAGCTAGAACTACCGGGGCAGACCCACTCCACCCCCCAGAACGCCTCAGCAGTTCTTTAAGAAATCCCTCCAAAATGTAAAAGCCGCACCCACTTTCCTGTCCAACACACACTTTATTCTTCTGTCTGACGAGCTCTGAAAACATTTCTGGCGATCTGTTGTTCTCTGACTGGTTGAGTCTCTGCAACCAGTTGTAATCCAGAAGTATAACTATTGCAAAGAGGTCTCTCCCAAGTGTCTCTAAGCAGAAAAACAACAACTGTGACTGATCAGGCTGGCTGAAATTGAGCCCTACATGGAAAGGCTCCTATTCCAGCACTCAGTACGTTTCCGAGCACAATTTAAAGTGTTGGTGCTGACCTTTAAAGCCCTAAACGGTCTTGGTCCTGTATACCCGAAGGAGTGTCTCCACCCCCATCGTTCAGCTCGGAAACTGAGATCCAGTGCCGAGGGCCTTCTGGCAGTTCCCTCATTGTGAGAAGTGAGGTTACAGGGAACCAGGCAGAGGGCCTTCTCTGTAGTGGCACCCGCCCTGTGGAACACCCTCCCATCAGATGTGAAGGAAATAAGCAGCTATCCTATCTTTAAAAGACATCTGAAGGCAGCCCTGTTCAGGGAAGTTTTTAATATTTAATACTGTACTGTTTTTAACACTTGATTGGGAGCCGCCCAGAGTGGTGGTTATTATTATTATTATTATTATTATTATTATTATTATTATCTGTTGTTACGAGACCTTTCCAGCAATCTCAGGGATGGCTTTATAGGGCTGCCTTGAAGAGCCTGTTCAGTACATTTTCCTAAAGCATGCTTCCTCAAACTCAGCCCTCCAGGTGTTTTGAAACTACAGTTCCCACCATGCCTGACCACTGGTCCTGCTAGCTAGGGATCATGGGAGTTGTAGGCCAGAAACATCTGGAGGGCCGAGGTTGAGGAAGCCTGCCCTAAGGCCACACTCACACCTCAAAACACATTCTGTGTCGCTAGCCAGGAGAAGGTTGTGGCTGCTTGTTTGTGTCCCACCCTGCCATGGGCCAGGAGTCAGCTTCGCCTGTTGAAAAGCAGCCTGAAGGGGGAGAAGGCAGAGTGACTCCACCTGCAACTTATCAGTTTTCAAGGACAAGGAGGAAAAGGCCCTGATGAGAACCAGCTGGCTCCAGCCTTCTTAAGCAGAGCTTCCAGCAGCTGCAAGATATGGTAACAACACTTGTATTTCCTGGCCCTACCTTGCTGCTTCCTGGTCGTTTTGATCCTTGACCCCCTGGTCACTGGATTCCTTGGCCCCTGGAGCATCTGACCACATGGATTGCTGTTTGCCCGACCCTAGGACTCGACCTAACTTCGGATGCTGACTCTGCCTCCAGGCAAGTACACCTCAGAGATTCTTCTGGCTGGCTGGACTTCCACTCCACTGTTCTCTGCACATGGTTGCTCAGTAATGAGACTATGACCCCCCCCCCCCATTTGCAAAGAAAGCACATTGGTAGAGAGAGTGTACATTTTTCTATGCTATCTGTTTTTTCCTTGCTCACTTGCAATTATTTTTGTGAAAATGGGAGAAGGATTGGGACAAAATGGAAGGTGGCTTCTATGTATATTGCAACTTTCAAGTCTTTCTATAGGAACTGTAGGTTTGTGTGTGTTTCTGGGTTTCAGAGAAATACAGAACTTTTGCATTCCTGTTATCAAATACAAACTGAGGCTTCTCATTGGTGAGACAGGGGCAGGTTGAAAGGTGTGGGACAGAAAAGTTGCTTATGCTTGGGTGGGAGGAGGAGGTGTGCCCCAGTAGGCTAGCTCCCACGGTCCCACACTCTGTGGCATGGCACTAATATGAGAAGGCTGGTACTACCATTCTTACTCTTGTTAGAGAGGAAACAGGATGGAGTGCTTCTTCCTGTACCTTAATCCTCTTTAAGACTTTATAATAATGGTGCCAACATAAACTGCCTTGGCCCAGAATACATGAAGGAGCATCTCCACTCCCATTGTTCAGCCCGGACACTGAGGTCCAGCTCCGAGGGCCCTGAGAGAAGTGAGGTTACAGGGAACCAGGCAGAGGGCCTTCTCAGTAGTGGCGCCTGCCCTGTGGAACGCCCTCCCATTAGATGTCAAGGAAATAAGCAACTATCTGACTTTTTAGAAGGCATCTGAAGACAGCCCTGTTTAGGGATGTTTTTAATGTTTGATGTTTTATCGTGTTTTTAAAATTCTGTTGGGAGACACCCAGAGTGGCTGGGGAGGCCCGGCCAGATGGGTGGGGTATACGTAAAAATTATTATTATTAATGATTATTATTAATTCAAAGAACTGTGCCCAATAGAGATGGGGCCATTTTTCAACAGATGGCAAAACCAAAAATGATGAACAGGTGGAGGGGGAGATATGCATCCTGATAATCTTGCTGGTTTGGAAAGAATGGACAAAAGCACTCTCCTCTCACCAATGCAACAATGGCCCTCAACAGCACCAGCTCATCAAAAGGAGACACACACACACACAACCTCAACACAGCAGGCAAATTCCTGAAGATCATTGATTGCTGGCAGAAGTTGCTTTGGCAGGCGGGGGGGGGGGGGGAGGTTATGCAACCCTGCTGCAACAGAATGTTCCAAATATTGACCCTTGTACTGTTTACATTATTTACCCCTGAACTGTGTGCATGAAAAGTAGGCAACCTTTTGCCCCCAAGGGCCATATGCAGTGGTTGGGGTCTGCATCCCAGCAGACACTGTATGCTGGGGGACATTCTCATTCTCACAGAGAGAGATATTGCTGGCTATGATGGAAGAGAAGATATGCTTTTCCCCACTGCTGTTGCACTCCCCTCATCCCTTCACACAGCTGTTTGGTAGACTGTGGTACGTTTGGTTTAAATGCAGAGGAAGGCACATGAAGCTGGCTTTCCCCCACATACCTTCCTCTTTGCTACAGTTGTGCGAGAGAAGCATTGAAACCCGAAAGCATCAGTAGCCAAGTCAACGCAGAGGAGTTGGGGCATAGCAGGGGCAACACAATGGGGAAAGAGAAAGCGGAATCAATTAAATCGGAGGGAAACTGGCAGTAGCGTTGGCAGCAAGATTCTGCAACAAATTCAGTATTGGTGGTAACAATGGCAACAGGCAATTGGGAAGAGGAAGACAAATCGAGCATGGAATACTGGGGTGGAAGGAGGGGTTCTGTGCCTCTACCCTGTGACGCCTCATGGAGTGTATGAATTGGAGCTTAATGATGCTGAATTGTGTGAGTTGATTGCTGAATTGTGTGCACTGGTTCCAATGAACACAATGCGTGTGTAATGAAATTAAGGTTATTTCTGTGGTGATTAATTTCTGTGATGGTTCATTAGCACATGCAGACCATCACTTGAACATGTATGAATAGGTTGTAAGTCAACACTTAGTATGATCTACTTGAGTGTGCCTTTGTGTCCATCACCCCTCAAAAAAAAGGTCTCCTTTTAAAGGCTGTGTTTGTATAAGGAAAAATGTATTATATATCTAGAGACTTTTAAGCAGAAGAATCTTCTCTTTTGTAATGTCCACGCTTTGAGTATATACACTCACAATTGCAACAAGGGTAAGTGTTATTTAAATAGGACTGCTGTTAAATTGTAATTTGCATGTCTGTTTGCATCGCTTTACCTCCATTTACGTTGTGAGGAGAGCTGAAAGAGAATTATGGTCTGTAGCCCATGGAGTAATTGTTCGTATGAGTATTACCTAACTTAGCATTCCTTCCCTGTTTTTGAATTTTCAAAAACTGTTTAGATTAAGCTATCAGAGCACAAAATATATACCATCTGAGCCTTCATGCTCTGCTAACTTCCAAAGTGACTGAATGGATTTTCTTCAAACTTTCCAAATAAAAATTTACCTGTGAGCAGCCTGAACTCAAGAAAGGTAAAACGAAGTAACTGTGTTCCTGCTGCTAGTCAAAATATCTTGGTAAAAGTGAAAAATAGAGGCCTCTTAAAGGTACATGTTTACTTTTAAGGCTTCTCTAATTCTTATGTTTTCCTCTTATAGGGAATAGTTACCTTTAACTTTTTTATGGGACGCGGGTGGCGCTGTGGGTTAAACCATAGAGCCTAGGACTTGCCGATCAGAAGGTTGGCGGTTCGAATCCCCACAACGGGGTGAGCTCCCATTGCTCGGTCCCTGCTCCTGCCAACCTAGCAGTTTGAAAGCACGTCAAGTGCAAGAAAATAAATAGGTACCGCTCCAGTGGAAAGGTAAACGGCATTTCCGTGCGCTGCTCTGGTTCGCCAGAAGCGGCTTAGTCATGCTGGCCACATGACCTGGAAGCTGTCTGCGGACAAACGCCAGCTCCCTCGGCCAATAAAGCGAGATGAGTGCCGCAACCCCAGAGTCGGCCATTACTGGACCTAATGGTCAGGGGTCCCATTACCTTTAACTTTTACCTATAGAGAATGGGGGGGGGGGATAAGATAGCTTTTCCTTTTAATAACTTACAATTTTTAATAGCTATCCATTATCTCACACTTTCCTTGGATTCTTGAGGCCTTGACTACATGAAAATACATTTGAAATGCTTTGCTTAATTGATTTGTCTGTTAGAATCAGATTATTAACTAAGCAACATTTCACTCAGTGATAACACTTTTCAATAGTAAATAGTCTCTTGCTGTTTAAAAGAAGCATTTGGATGTTAATGGTCTGAACATTTTGAAAAGTGCAATTTATTTTACATGTACCTGTGTTCAGTCCTTAATTCGGCATCAGAAGTTAGTGAATTCTCTGTCGCCTTCCCCTACCTAAATTGTGAATGCTTTCATATTTCTGGGTTGAAGCTACCCTTTGCCTTCTGCAGGTGGAAAGGGTTCTTCCATCCATTGAAGACTTTTGATCTGGCAGAGATATCTTGCTGGCAGAGAGGGAAAGAGGTGTTTTTGGCTGAATTCCCATTCTCTTTTCAGCTGGCAGTATATCTATAAAAGGGTGCCGGGGTTGAAAGGGAAGGAAGAAATTGGCAGAATAATCCTATTCAAGGGATGCTCTTACTTATGGGAGGAAAATCTGGATTCAATCCACAGTCCTGACCACCTTGCTCAGAATGTCTCACTCTGAGGAAGGCTCCCTCATGGCTGTTTTTGAGAGCAAAGCAAGGAGGCAGGGGAGGCAGAGAGACTACCACCATTAAATCATTTGTAAAATGTAAGTAAGTAGGGAGTGAAGAGGAAATGGGGCTGGTGAGCTGGAAGCAGTGGTGTAGCGTGGGGGGTGCAGGGGGGCTGGCCGCACCGGGTGCAACATCTGGGGGGGGGGGCGCTCGCACTCGCAGCTCTCTGCCCCTACCTGGCTCACTCAGGGTTAGGGGGCGCAAATTACTTGCCTTGCCCCAGGTGCTGACAACCCACGCTACGCCACTGGCTGGAAGAGGAGGCGACATCACTCAGCTCAGGCAACTTAATCACTTGTACCAGCCCTGTCAGTTCTACTTCTCAACCCTGGTTTTCCAGCTGAATTTCATTTCACCCCTTCTTTTTGGTCACTCGTGTGTTCTCTTGCTTCTCTTTTGCTTCTAGTGAATTTCAGAGGCTGAGGCAAATGGGGGCAGCTCTTTGGAAATGTTGGAGAAATTTGGAATTGACTGGATTTTCAAAAATTCACTCTGGCATTTTGAAATGTTGATTTTAACATCTGTTTCTTGGAGCTAGTCTTCCCTTGAGTTTAGAAGTTCTGCTTACCTATCAGTTCTATGGTTCTTTTAGAACCATAGAATTATATTGCTGGAAGGAAACTAGGAGATCATTTTTTTTCCAGAGCTGAAGAGCCATTACTGGGAATGTAAAAAATATAAAATCAAAATAGGGATTTGTTCGTTTGCTTATTAGTAAACTGAAGGAAGAATTCGCTTGATATTTTCCTCTAAATTTGTTTTATCTCTGTCCTACAGCCCTTACTTTTATCAATAGCTAATTTATTACACTGGTTTTACAGGGATGTTCTCTTACGAGGTTAAGTTGATAAAATGCAAACTCTTTGGCTCTTATGGTACCTTGTACTCCGACTAAAGCTGACATAAGTGGTCAGTGAATCACCTTTTAAATTTCAGGAATGATTGCCAGTTTTTAATTAACAGAGGAGCAATCAATATTGCCATTCATTTCAATTTACTTCATACCAATAGGGATGTCAGAAAGTGATCAGGTTGGGAATTATGTTTACAGTGTTTAATGGTGCGGTTCACTAGAAGTGCTAATTAACCGCCAAATGGTACTCACTGCCCTTTAGTAACAAGTCTTTTAACTTTCCTATTCAAAAGAAGTAATTGTGCCATTTCTCAGGACTGCTGCAATGTCTTACCAATAGACCAGCTCCATTAATCATACTAATGCAGAGTAAGTGATTTCAAGCTTATGTTTTAATCATTTTTTAGTTGGCTTATTGTATGTGCAACATGCCCTTCGTTCACTCCTTTGTGCATGCATATTATTGTACCCAGGTAGTAAGAGAAGAGAATTTAATCATTTTTAGTATTGCCAGGACGTAGTCAGCATATAACACAGAGATTATTTAAACATGCTTATTAGCTTATTAACAAGCTTTTAATATTCAATGTTTGTGTGTCTGAATACCAGTGGTCGGTTGCACTGCCCACCCATGGTGAACTGATGAGGACTAAGCTGCAACTTCCCCAGTTTTAATTGTAACATTCTAAAAAGAAGCTACAGTGGTGCCTCGCAAGACGAAAAGAATCCGTCCGCGAGTCTCTTCGTCTTGCGGATTTTTTCGTCTTGCGAAGCAAGCCCATTAGAGGTTTAGCGCTTAGCGCTACAGTATTAGCTGATAAGCGGCTTAGTATCAGCTCTTAAGCGGCTTAAAGATCAGCTGATAAGCGGCTTAGCATCAGCTGTTAAGCGGCTTAAAGATCAGCTGATAAGCGGCTTAGCATCAGCTGTTAAGCGCTTAAAGATCAGCTGATAAGCGGCTTAGCATCAGCTGTTCAGCGGCTTAAAGATCAGCTGATAAGCGGCTTAGCCATCAGCTGATAAGCGGTTTAGCAGCTTGGGAAAAAGGGGGGGGGAGGAAAAAAACCCTGCAGGAACTCGCAAGACATTTTCGTCTTGCGAAGCAAGCACATAGGAAATTTGTTTTGCGAAGCACCTCCAAAACGGAAAACCCTTTCGTCTAGCGGGTTTTCCGTCTTGCGAGGCATTCGTCTTGCGGGGCACCACTGTAATTTGGTGGGCTAGAAATTAGGCTTTACAGGTACAGTGGTACCTTGGTTTACGAACTTAATCCATTCCGGAAGTCTGTTCTTAAACCAAGGCATGCTTTCCCATAGCAGCAGGGGACTCAATTTACAAATGGAACACACTCAACAGGAAGCAAAACATGTTCTTATTCCAAGGCAAAGTTCACAAACCAAAACACCTACTTCCCGGTTTGCAGCGTTCTTAATCCAAGTTGTTCATAAACTAAGCTGTTCTTAAGCCAAGGTACTACTGTACTCACCTTTCTCATCACAATTTGACACCATTGCTTCCCCTACTGCTGTGTCAGTGTCACATTTTTCCTCCAGTTGCTGCAACTTTCTCCTTGCTGAATTAGTCAGTGGGTGGTGATCTCAGTCAGTTAGGTATCATGCAACTGGCACTACATACCCAATCAAATTGGACTACATGGTAATGTCGTTCAGGGAAAATAAGAGAGGTTGAAAGTGAACACTAATGAAAGCAAATCACACATGCGATCCTAACCCATTAGGGTGTCACAATGCCATGTAGCCTAATGATGTCTCTGAGAACAAGCCAAAGGAAAGAATGCTAACAATGTAAAAAACAAAACACAAAAAACAAGAAAACATTTGTTTGTTTGTTTTTTCCCCCAGAGTGTTGCCAAAAATCATTAAGAAGGGGGTGGGTGTTCTTACAACTGCCAAAAATGTCTGTGGAAAAATATGTGAGTAGTTTTAGCACACCACTAGCATTGATAATTCACAAACAATTTGTCTTCTAGTCAAGAAGCCATTTGCTGTTATCTTAATTCCAAACAATGTGCAAAGTTTATTAACCATCTGGGTTAATTCCATGTATCCCTGCTTTATTAACCATCTGGGTTAATGCAATGTATCCCTGCATTTTAATCTCAACACAATGGATTTTACTGAGATTAATCCTACGGGTGGATTTCTAGCCTTATTTTGCCTTTGATTAAAATGAAACAATTTAGCTCTCCCCCCCTCAAGTTTTACCAAAATGGTTCAACAGTGCATAAACAACACACTGTATGAACAATAAAGTCTATCATAAAATACACTATATTAATATATTTACTCAATTAACCTAGTGTGAGGAGTTTGTTTCTTTTCAAATGGTGCACATCTACCATGAAGTAAAGAATAGAAACTTCGTTATTTGCGTGTTCAGACCCAGAAACCTCCCCCCTAAATAAATTCACACTTTATTCAAAGTTTAGGTTTGGTTTTTGGCAGAATTTAGGCCACAACTTTATTGATTACAGAAAGTGACTGGTTGCATAGGCTCTGGTTCGACTAGCTCCCTGCCATGCAGGTAGTGCTGACCCAGGGCACCAGCATAGGTCAGCCAAGGGTGAACACCTGGATAAGTGGAAAGCCAGGAGCAGGGTATTTCCCCACCCAAATGTCCCCCTGGACTAAGGCACGGGCACATCCCCCTCTCAGGGGTTGACCAAACCATCAAGTCCCTGGATTCCTTTAACGGAATACCCTTCACACAGGGATGGCGAGAGCGTTCTCCCATCCCTATCACCTGAACCAGAGCCTGTCTGCAACTTTACAAGTTGTGATGATTTGCTACATGGCAGGCGAAACCCAAATGGCACCAGCCAATCAGCCAAGTGGGGGAAATTCCTGCCGTGCCCCTGTCCCAACAACAGACGACACACGACGGCATAGCAAGGTCAAGCACAACAGGCTCTAAAAATAGGTAGAGGTGGGTGGGTGTTCCGAATGTACGCGCCGCAAGAGGAAGCGCTGGGTTCTGTGCATGGGCATAAATAGGTCCCTCAAACCGTTTGAACTGTGTCCCATTGGCCAGATTGTACCCAGCTTCGAGGGACCTACCAATCGGGTGTTGTGGCTTACCAATTGAACCCACCCACAACACAGGGTGCCTGTTGTCCAGGTCTCACCGCAATACGTGCCCTCTTTAAGGGAGGACCCGATTAACTAGCAAAAAAACAGTTAAATGGATTGGGATATGTATAGAAATATGTATAGAATTTGGCTGCTCAGTGACCCTGTTTGATTACAGGAGAGCTAGTAATAGAACGTTACATGAAGAAATTTTTAAACAGAATGATTTAGTACTTTCACACTGAAAGAGATAAAAATAACATAACATATGGCTGAGGTATGCACTAATGGACGTTTATAGCTTGTTGATTTGTATGCATGCATAAGAGAATAGGATGCTCATATATATATTGTAGGCTGATAAATTGGCATCCATCTGTCTCGGGAGACAACGGAGGAGTGTGCCTTTGGGGTTGAAGTCGAAATGTTGGAAGGTTACAGTGCCTGCTGTGGCTGTTGAGGCACAGGTGGGTTTCTTTCTTTTCTTTCTTTCCTGGTGCAGAAGTTCAGTCTACTTGTTGAGTGATACTCTCAGCTCCAAGCACCCATTGAAGTGGTGGGTCAGCATTTTATTAATTGTTTTTTTTTTTAATCATATTTATTAAAATTTCCAATAACAACAGAATAAAGAAGATAGAAAAGATAAAGAAAGAAAAGAAAGAAAAAAAACCAATTTTAAACCCTTATTTTCATAACCTTCTTTCTGGGACTCCCTCCTTCCCCTCCCGACTGTATTCCCCTTTCCCTACGTTGGTTCCACAAGTTCTCATTCCCAATTTAACCTAATATGTTATGCCTAATAGCCAATTTAAATTACAATCTTAACATCACTCCTCACCTTTAACAAAATAGAACAAAGATTTTTTTCCCCAAAATCTACCCCGCTTCCTTCCACGAATTCCCCCTTTTCTTTTTTTTCCAAAACTTGTTAAATCAAAATACCAAAGTTATATATAAAAAAAAAAATTAAAAAGATAGAAAATAGAAGAAGATTCCAGAAGTTGATTACATAGCCTTTGGATTCTAGAATTCCCCCTCCCTTCCCCGGTTTAGATTCCATATGTCCATCAGTCTGTATGTTGTCGGCCTGGAGGTCTCAAGTCCACAGCCAGACTTTCTCAATTCATCTTGCCGGTTTTCTTTAAATTTACTTGTTTTAATGATGTTTAATTTCAAAAGTCCAGTCTAATCGAGGCCTTTAATTTCCCTTGGTCGTTGTTACTCCTCCCATTGTTCTTGCCGTGGCGTAGTTGGTCCTTTACTCTTTTGTTTCTTACTTTCTCAGGTTTCTGTCTTGTTCAGCTGCAAAACCATTCTTATTCTGAAATCTAGTATCTCTACAGAGGTTTGTTATTCAGGAGCTTACTTAAATAGAAAAATTCTATTGTGTTGTCACCTCTGTAGACAAAACAAATATTTCAGTTTTGCTACTTTCCCAGGAGCTAAGACCAGTAGTACACATCCCAGAGTAGTTTTCCATATACGCCGCTTGTAATGTCCCAAAGCCCCTCTAGAGGGATTGCAATAACTTTGTGTCCTCTCATCCAAAAGTCAAATTGTTGTTTCTTTTTCCACCCGACATTTTGTATCCATATTTATATCCAATTGTATCAAAATTAACCAGCAAAATACTTGTAGCAAAGTCCTCTTTATATTCTCAAGATTTGACAGCTACTTTGACAGCTGTCAAACTCTCCGTCTCTCTCCGCCAGGTTCTCTGAATCGCCCCGGTTCCCGGGGGGGGGTTGCCTTTTCCCTCTCACCCTCGACTCTCCTCCAGCACAATTCTTGTAATGATTCCATCGTGGAATTTGGTATTTTTAATCAGCAATAAACTTCTGAATTGATCTTGGTTTCTCAGTCCTTGTTTTAGCATGTTTACAATCAGGGAGGGGACTGACTTCCTTTTTAGATCCCCCCCGCTCGTGCCGAATCCGAAAAAAAAAAATTCCTTTTTTTTCCCCTCCTTTTGTACCCGGTTACCCAATTACTCACGGGTTCTTGTTAAATGTCCGAATTTCAAATGGAAGAAGCCAGCGCTCTCCGACGAATGGCATGCGGCTGCACTCGGCAGGGGAAGCGATAGACTCAAAGTACCACGCCACTCCCAGGCACCCGATCCGTAGCCTTTAAAAAGGCTCCTTCACGAGTCGGGAGGGCGCTGACGGTACCAGCCGAGTCCCCATGTCCACGGGCCCCGTGCCCGTGGTTTTTAAGGGTCCCCGCGTCGCCGACGCGGTAGGACCCAGCCCCTGCCGAGCCGGCTCCCTCCGGAGCTCGGAGGGAGTCCGCCATTCGGCGATGGCGCCAACCCGGAAGTGAGCATTTTATTAATTGGGGCCACCTGGCTTCAGGTAGGCAGTAGCTGACCAATTATATAAGATGATAAATTATAAAAAAGGAACTGTGCTGTGATTCTATTATATGCACATTTATGTTATACATACTGCTGGGGTCCTGTCTGGTTAATCAGGTGTTTCATTCCATTTACTGATTTATCAACTAAATATTGCAGCTCTAGAGCCAGTGCCAACTTTCTTTCTTTGCCTGCTTGACTCAGTTTTTCCTCCTCTTAGTCTTTCTGCCACCCTCCCAACCGTTCTTTGAGTGCTCTGTTCACTTCCAGAGGAACTTACCGTAGGCCCCCAACATCATTCTCCCCTTGTTTGCAGTCTTGGGATGGATCTAAAAACAGGGGGGAAATAAGTCAGAAATTAGATTGTTTTAACAAAAGGAAAAAATATCTATGGAAAATCACGTTTTAAAATTTTCTGCTCTCTGGCACCATCTGGTGTCGCATGTTCATACTACAGTCAAATCACTGTTTCTTTACTAATGTAGCTGAGTCCTTACTCTGCTGTTGCCCATTCCTGTGTGGTCATGTTACTGAGGTAAAAAGCAGTGCCTTTGTGACATCATCATTCATTGCACCAATCCACTTTCTTGCTTCAGGCCTTTTTGTTCTTTAACTTAGTTGGTTACTAGGCATTCATGAAGGTGAGTTGAAGGTTGCAGGCTGGTGTGATAATCATTAGTTTCACATGGAAATTCCCCACAAAGCAGGTGAAATTACTTCAATTCTCCCATGTAGTTACTTGTGATGCCCAGAACACAACAATTACTTGTTCCAGGAAGACATATGTATTTTTCCCATTCCAGTGATGTGGTTTGAGAAGAGGACTGACTTGCTCACAGATGCATTCACTAACATCTGAAACCTTACTGCTAATACAGTATCAATACAGATCACCAACATAAGTGACTGACAGTCCAAGGCTTGATAGTGGAGACTCTGTAGTCTCTATAGTATGGAGGAAGGGGAATTAAATGTTGCCCCAGACACCCCGGGTGGTTTCCAGCAAATTAAAACATCAAAAACAGTAAACATGTTAAATTTCCCTATACAGAGCTGCCTTCAGATGTCTTCTAAAAGTCAGATAGTTGTTTATTTCCTTAACATCTGATGGGAGGGCATTCCACAGGGTGGGCGCCTTCTGCCCCATATCTCACACTATTCTAGAGGGTGCGCCTGTCCTCAGGGGGAGGTTTACTATGTGGGGAAGGAGGATGCAGAAGGTAGGGTAGATAGAAAAAAACAAAATCCTTGCTTTGCATGGTCAAAAGTGTTCTCCTCCACCATTGGATACAACCTAACAAACCTATACAGTGGTACCTCAGGTTACAGATGCTTCAGGTTAGAGACACTTCAGGTTACGTACTCCGCTAATCCAGAAATAGTATCTCTGGTTAAAAACTTTACCTTGGAATGAGAACAGAAATTGCACAGCGGCAGTGGGAGGCCCCATTAGCTAAAGTGGTACCTCAGGTTAAGAACAATTTCAGGTTAAGAACGGAGCTCCGGAACGAATTAAGTTCTTAACCTGAGGTACCACTGTACTAAAAGTGCATACAGAAATCTTATGTGTCAGACCCCATAGGCAATATTTGAATACTTTGCACCCCACCCCTAAAAAAGACCTTAAAACTGAAGTCTACTTCATGAGGAGCTCATTACCAAATCTGAGAAGAACATTTGTTAAAAATAAAAATAAAAATAAAAATAAAATCCTGCTAGATAGAAGTGACTTCAAGTAGGGCCAGTCTCACCCAATTATTTGTCTGGGACTTGTCACTGGCACTAGATCATTTGTGAGCAGCTGTAAATCACACAGTGCTAAACTTAGAACTAAAGATGCATTTTTGTTATCTAGGTTTCTTTCTGATTATGTTTATGCATCCTGTATGTATAAATTATTACCTGATTGGGTCTTCCATCTAATCACTAAGGAATGAGACTTCGAGGTGTTCAGGCAGTACTTGTCATTATTTAAAATGTCAATAGCAGGAACTGACATGTTTACTATCAGTGCTTTCTGTGCCATTAAAGCTTGCGGTGATTTTCACTGCCCCCTTCCCAATTTCCCCACTCCCTCCAACATTTGACTTGCTTTATTGATTAAGTGGCAAAATGTTATGCCCAGTGATCAAATTGGTCAATTATGTACATCCACCAAAAGCAGTAAAAATGCTGAATGTTGTACTGAAGGCAGAGGAAGCTTAAATATTGCCTATGGTTTAAAGAAAGCTATCAGGACTCTAAATTTGAAATTCTTCCTTCAATATTAGCTACTGGGTATGAAATTAAAAATAGGGTATCTGTGGGTTTGTTGCCTTTAACGTTTCCATTTTATAATTTCTAAGTCCAGAATCTTGGGTAGTTAAAGATTTCAAGAAATGGCAAAATACAGAATGATTCATGATGTCATTCTGTCCATTGAGGTCACATTTGAGGAAGGAAGAAGGCCTCCACATTTCCAATATTTTCAAATTAATATTTTCAATACAAAAATATGTGGAAGTCAAGAAAGAGAGAACATGGGGCATTATGATTATATCTCATTTGGATAAAGGCATAATTGCAAGGTTCTATGACATTTGGTTAACTTTGGATCAGAAGCAGAATACATCTATGAGAAAACGGGTATAAGATTTGGATAAGAGATTAACCAGGTAACAATGGAACTGGGTTTGGGACAACTTCCATTCCAATATAATTTCAGAAGACCTAAAGGAGAACTCTTCTAAAACCCTCTATCAGTGGTATTTAAAACATTACAAGATGAATAAAATACACAAGTTAGGGTCAGATAAATATTTAGATGTGGATTAAACAAAACAGATTACATATATATTTCCAGGAATTGTTCTCAAATAGAAATATTTTGGAAATCATTTCAGGCTAATATATCTTGTATGTTAGGGTACCATATACACTTTCAGAGACACTAGCTTCTCAAAGTGATTGAGGGGGCCTCACATTATGTTCTGACATCATGTGTGCAATGTCCCACAAAGTTGCAAAGATCCAGGGGGTGGGGCCAAGTGCCCTCTGAACAATGAGGGGTCCCTCTCCCTCAAAAAAATTGGAGGGGGGAGGAATTGCTGTGGCCCCGGAACCTATGTACCCTTTGAACCTGAAATATTTCTGCTCGGTTATCTAAAATACATTATTCTGGAAGATGATCAAGAAACAATGTTCAACCTAATAACTGCTGCTAAGATTATCATACCTAAAAATGGGGGGGGGGGGGAGAGAGAGAGCATATCTCCTACTGTAGCTGAACTAATTGAGAAAAATTGGTCCATAGTAACTATGATTAAGCCAGCATATTATAAAAGAATACATATAAATCAGCCTAATGGGGCTATGGAGAAATGGGTATTTTTTTTGTAATGTTTTGGAACAATAAGTTCAGTGATAATGTCCAACCTTTTACTGCTTTCAACCTGCTCTAATAGTATTTCTTTATGTTCCTTAACTTTGCTTATTTGTGTGTGTACACACAGACACACACAAACAAACACACACACAAACACAGCTAAAAAATGTTGAATGCCTGAAACCAATGTGTATAGTGCACTATGGGCACAACAAAGTATATATATAATTGCTTCACTGATTACCCAGATGACCAAATTGGTTTTAGCTTTGGCTGACCACTTTACCACCAAGCATTATTTGAAGGCTTTGCGATGGTGCAATAACTTTACTTTGATTTAGAATACAATTGCATATAAATTTAATAAATAGTAATAATAACAGCAACAGGGCTTTAAGGAGAAGATGACAAGGCTACCTGTTGCGTTTATGACACCAAGAGGTTGATTTTCCACTTTGTTTTTTAAAAAATATACATTTATTTATTTACTTTTTAAAAAGACTTTTTTAAAAGATAAAGAAGAGCTTCCTCTAAAAACAGCAGTGACCCCACTAGTCTCAGTAAGTTGCTACCCAGTCTCTCTGGCTTTCTAGGCGTTGATTAAAGCTCACAGCAAGAGGTAACTTGCCTCATGGGGCTTGTTATGTACTGAAGTTCTCACCCTGGGCCAGCAGGGGGATACTGTTGATAGTTATGCAAATAAGGGATCGAAAGTGACGTTCAGTGATTGGATAGTTTTAGAAAATTGTTACAGTTACGTTGTACTGGAGCTCTATATAAGCAGGCTGACTGAATCCTTCAGTTCAGTTCTGTTCTGGCCTGTGAATAAACAAGAGCTGTTTGAAGAATCGCTGTGTCGTCTGATATGTTCACCCACAACTGAACAGGTCTCTTTCAGATCAGGAAGCATAGCATCTGGGGAGGCTGCAGAGCACTGGTTAAACGTTTAATGGAAAGATGGGGAAAACACTGCCCACAGCAACCTTGCAATTATAGGGTAAGCTGTTGAGTTATAAAGAAATTTTGATTAGATTCTAAAGTGCCATGAAAAAGAGGCAGGGAATCTTTTGCAGGGGAAGAGAACTTTTGAGAACCTGGAGGACAGATTTTGGCACAGCGTTACCAAAAATGGCCCCCCTTTCCTCTGTTCTGCTGGTGGATGCCTGTTGTTAGTGTAGGGCAGTGTTTCCCAAACTTGGGTCTCCAGCTGTTTTTGGACTACAGTTCCCATCATCCCTGACCAGCTGGGGATGATGGGAGTTGTAGTTGTAAGGGAACACACTGGATACCCCCATACTTTGTATTTACAACCATTTTGTGCAATAGGGTAGGCTGTGAATTGTGACTGGTGAAGCCCCACACAATGATTTTCATGGCTGGGCAGTACTAAAGCCCAGGTCTCCCTATTCTAGCACTGTATCCATTATAGCACAGCCAATTTATAAAAAAGTACCACTACTTGAAAATCAGGGTTTGAAAGATTTGGCACGTGCAACGAAGGAATTAAATCTTCCTTCAAGCTGCAATTCAGTGTGCTCATCTTTCTCTCTCTCTCTCTTTCTCTCTCAGTTCCTGTATCCATCAAAATTTGAGCGCGTAGTGGATGCAGTCAAAAGTTCATCCTCCTGACCCAGAATTTGTTTCCAGCACTGTCTAGGCAGATGCCTCTCAGATGCTAACATGAAGGCTCAAAGGCTACCACACTCCTTCTTTTTGTCTTATAATTTGTTGTTTAGAGATATATTGGATTTAAATAGCATTGCAAATGATTGCTTTTCACTGTGTAAATTATCATACACACAGATGGCACTGATGATGATGGGGATGGCTTGCCCCTTCCCACTGTACAAGTCTATGTTTCTATGATTATGACAGCAGCATGTTAATCCTTCGGGCTATCATCTCCTCTTTAATTAAGCCCCTGTACATGCATGGCGGGACGCGGGTGGCGCTGTGGGTTAAACCACAGAGCCTAGGACTTGCTGATCAGAAGGTCGGCGGTTCAAATCCCCGCAATGGGGTGAGCTCCCGTTGCTTGGTCCCTGCTCCTGCCAACCTAGCAGTTCGAAAGCGCATCAAAGTACAAGTAGATAAATAGGTACCGCTCCGGCGGGAAGGTAAACGGTGTTTCCGTGCGCTGCTCTGGTTCGCCAGAAGCGGCTTAGTCATGCTGGCCACATGACCTGGAAGCTGTCTGCGGACAAACGCCGGCTCCCTCGGCCAATAAAACGAGATGAGCGCTGCAACCCCAGAGTCGGTCACGACTGGACCTAATGGTCAGGGGTCCCTTTATCTTTTTACATGCATGGCACTGCTCTTTTGATTTCAATGAACATAGCAAACTAGACAATAGCCAGTTCAAGGGCAGATAGAATTTAGTGACAAAAAGTAGCTTTGAATAGAATCCAGTGAAGAGGGAGAGGGAGAGCTACTCCCTCCTCCATAGACTCCGCTGGATCCACTAGAGTTGCATGCACGCCATACATTTAAAGCCCATCCTGCACTCCAAAGAATCCCAAGAGCTGTAGTTTGTTGCTCACTGAGCTACATAACAAACTACATATCCCAGCACTCCTGGGGTGGGTGTGTTTTAAGTGCTCCTGGCATGCATGCAGCTTAATTGTTGTAATAATTGTGCAGCACGAGCCAGGGAGAAGTCAAGCTCCTTTATTTTTGCCGTTTGCCAGAAGTGTAACTACCATTGCTAGGTGGCTCCTTTGTGACAGAGAATTGTTTCATTCTAGAACATGACATCTCCCTAGACTGTAACAGATGTCCTTTGTTTCCCAAAGCAACACTTCCACTGCAGGCCTGCAGAATTTTGCCATTTTTTATCTGACAGCCCTAGCAATCTCCGTTTTTGGTGTCTCTTGAAGAATATACACATGCTCCTTTCTTGTGTGTTCCATTCTGGAGTTTCTTCCAGCCAAACCATTGACACTTGTTTTTGAAGCTGTTCCTTTCAGCATTCAGTATTGTTGTGAGATGTTAGTGTGCAATATGCTCTTTGATCCCTCCCTTAATGGCAGGTCCTATATTTTGATTTTTAGCCTTATTTTTAGGTTAAGCCAAACTTTATGGTCAGTTCATACAACGACACACAGCACTTGATTACTTGATAACTCGGGCAAATGTGGGAGCTGTCCAGTGAAAAGCATTGTGTTTGAAGGGATTTGAAAGGTCTGTCTGGTGATTATATCTATGCATTCATATCACCAGTTGATGCTGCAGTCTTTGAGCAATGGACACCATGTATCAGTTGTTTGCTAAACAAACCAGCACTGCAAAATAATAATTTAGTCCGGAGAATCTTACTGCCAGAAACACCAGCTAGACTTCAATCCTACTAAAATTATTGTTAAGAATGTTATTAAATGGAATCTGAAAGATTACTTTGTGCATGCTTAATGGGTTAAATATATATATATATATATATATATATATATATATCCTCCTTTGACAGGCAGGCTGGTGTACTGTATAATAAACTGTATTTGAAGTTCCCCTTGAGACAGAATTATATATTACTTTCAAAAATGCACATTTCCTAAACTCATTCTTGTCAGTTACTGGGTTGTTTTTTTATAATGCTTATTTATTTTTACACCTTCTATACCACATTTTCTACATTTTGTGCTTAAAAAAAGAAAGAAAAAAGGAAGCGATCATAAATCCAAGCTGTACAATAGGAGGGACATTTGCAATGCAGAATTGGCTGGAGGGGTTGTATGCTTCAACTCCCCCTCCCCCTTAACGCTGGACGATATTTCTGTTACTGGAACGCACTAGGGAGAAAGTGGGGGGAAGTGATTAAGGGAGAAGCATTGCAGGCTAAAATGGGGGGAGGTTAAGCAATCTCCCCACCACACCTACTGATTCCCTCATGCAAATGCCTCCTCTGCCTCCATGTTCCAAGCTAAACACTGGGTTGAGAACTCCATGTTTGTCTCTTGGCTTGCAGTTCAGCTGCCCATTTTGAAAGCTGTTTTTCCTGCAGCATGAGCAGCCTGCTGTTTGAGAAACCCAAGACGTAGTAGATAACTGTACAGTTCACTGGGCCCAGGCATATATTTAAAGCATTATCAATATACAGTATGAAAAAAAACAGGAGCACAAAAACAGGGGGGAAAGGTCCTTGCAATCTTTTGGCAGAGGGGGAGAAAACAGAGGGAGGTGAGCAGCGAGGCTAATTTATAAAGGCTAGCGAGATATTGCTCCACCAACCTCAGTCAGCCCTCACCTGCCTATTTCCATGTCCCATGAATGTGAGGTTGCTCTTGCACAACTCAGCAAGGACAAAACCAGAATTAGCTGGCACCAGGAGTGCCAACTTGTGCACGGCCCCATAGGTGCCCAGTGTCAGGAGCTCGTCCTACACTCAAGTAGGACCCTGGCAGAGACACATGCCCAACTGGCATGTTCTCTCTCTCCTGGTCTTTCTTTCGGAAGCTTCAAAATCTTTCTTCTGCCCAAACATCACAGCAACCGATGCCAATAGACATCGGCACACTTAGGGATCCTCAGAGTGTTCACAGTTTGCGTGACAGACCTCAGCAACTCAGCATTTTGGCTAATCTACTTTATTTACATATAAACACACATGGAGCACTGTAACATGGCTCTCCCTCTCTCTAGCATCAGACAGCGAAGAAAAACAACAACAAAGGACGATAGTCCCACTTCCCGGAACACAGTAACACAACCATCCTGTCTCCATCATTTCCCACTCTGTGGAGTCAAAACATACACCATCATGTGAAAAACAACAATCCCATGACTGCAATCATGGAGCAGGAATTCTAACACCCAGGGCTGTGGGTGCCATGCACCGTGCATGGCCCTGGCATTGAAATTTGTGGGTGCCCAGACCCTTCATGGAGAATATTGTGGATGCTCAGGCACCCAGGGCCCCACGGAGCTGGCACCTATGGTTGGCACTGCATGTCATTGTTTCTGACCCTACCCACTCTTGATCTTCCTGCTTTCTGCCCTACAAGTTCTAATGGGCACCAGCCATCACTGGAGGGAGAGGGTAAGAGAAGGATACCTTCAATAGGGAGAATGGAGAGAGGCCAGGGTAATGTCATTTGGCTTTATTTCACTTGGGGGTGAAGATATGCAAAGTAATGGCTAATATGCCTCTGTATCTATTCAAGGAATCCAAATATAACTTCAGGCCCATCACTGAAGCCTGGTGTGTACACTGACAGGGTGCAAACTGCAGGTGCTGGTGACAACTGACAACATTGAATAAAAGGCTGAGGAGTTATCCGTGTATCCTTATATTTTTATCAGTATGACAGGAAAATAGTTGAACAACTTTTCATACTGAGGAAAATTGGGATGTGTTCCTGCCAGTGACAGACAAGCCTAACATGGTGGTTGATGAGTGCAGATACAAAGACCTCAGTTTTATTCAAACACTATGAACATAGTGTGAATGGAATAACCTTTTTCAAAAAAGAATTATTCTATTATTCTGGAACCAGAATCATGTAGTAAAACACTCTGGGGATTAACAAGTCAAAACTAAAAGATTCACATTTTAAGAAAGAAAACTTTCCGACGGAGATGAATTAAGTTGTGGAACAGTTTCTTCATCGATGTGGTAGAAATAAACCCACTTGTCTGAAAGTTTTAAACAAAAATTGACAGAGCATGGAGTGACAGCACTTGGCATAATATTTGGACACGCACACACTACTACCCTTAGCCCCCTTGTGACACTAAGGTGAACTCAAAACCTTGCACCCACCAAAATTCTAAAGGGATTCTGCAAATGAGGCAGAAAAATAGAAGCCTCTTTTGCACAGGTAGCAGACTTTTGAGAAATTGGAGGACACATTTTGGCACAGCACTAGTAGAAACCTCTGCCTTTTGCAAGGAAGGCTAGAATGGAGCCTCCTAAACAAAGGAGGGAGTCGCATCCATTGGGCCACACCCACTTTTGCTTCTGGCTCCACCCACCATTGCTATGTGGCTCCAAGAAATTGGGCCAGAAAGGAATGCTGCCACTTGGGTTGAAAATAATCCCTGTTCCTGCTCTAGACATTATAGGGAAGAGGGGTAACACAAGATCTGAGAGAGATGCTTTTTGTGACTACCTTGTGATCCCCCTAATGTCTTTATTTCATCCTCAGAATGGCTTATTTCTGGTTCTGTTTCAAACAGCTTACATAGTCAGACCAGAAGCAAAACTGATATTTTGACCAATTTTTTGTGCCTTTGGACCATTTGATGGATTTAAGGGCTCTGTTTCTCAGCTGAATGCATGGAAGCATTTTTTTAAAAAATGTCAATATACTTCTACTGACATTCAGGGGTCCCCCCTCCCTGTATTCACTCCTCTTATATCCCTGTCCAACTAGCTTTTTGTTCAGTTCAAGCTTTGCAGAAGAAGCATTTGCATAATGTATCACACTTTAAACAGTTTCCTTCCTTTTATTTAAAAATAATCTGCAAGTGGACAATTTTATTGTTATTCTTGCATAGAAATTCGATTGCATTGTTGGACTGACTTATCTCTGCTAACAGGAAGTAAATGCTTGATCTGCATGTGAATTAATATTACACAGTGATGTGCAATCAAAGGGTGAAAGAAATAAGGAAGGGAGAGTCTGCCTAAGACAAGGCTACCCTTCTAAGGTGACTCTAAATGGAGTGGGGGAGAAGTAGAAATGGCTTCAGCTCTAAAACAACTTCCCTACAGCTCTTTCAAGCTACAGCATTAATGTATCTTGCTCTGTTGAACTCAAATGGATGGATAAA
Organism: Podarcis pityusensis; assembly: GCF_964106645.2. NCBI lineage: Eukaryota > Metazoa > Chordata > Lepidosauria > Squamata > Lacertidae > Podarcis > Podarcis pityusensis. The sequence continues at coordinate 76,750,861 of NC_138032.1, read as the reverse complement.
TCACTTTCTCTTAACCAGGGCTATCCAATGTGGTACCATCTAGATGTTGTCGAATCACAGCTCCTATCAGCCCCAGCCAGTATGGCTAATGATCAGGAATGAGGGAAGTTGCAGTCCAACAATATCTGGACAGCACCAGGCTGGATACTCCTGTTGTTAAGTACTACTAATCTGTTCCATTTAAAATGAATTCTGTGTCTCATTTCATCTTCCCCTAAGCCCTGGTTCTGACACTGGATGGTAGCAATGTCCTTCCTTGTGATGGGTACTGGAACCCAATCTTGGGAGATTGTGCCTGACAACAAATAGAGCAGAAAAAAAGTTGCAGAAAAGGACAACCAAAATAATCAAGGTTCTGGGGCAACTCTGATTTGAGTAAATCAGGATTTTTTACTGGGGGGGGGGAGTGAAGTAACAGGGGCAAGATAGAGATATCTACCATTATGCATAGTGAGAGAAAGTAATTTTCTCAGCCTCTAATAATACTAGAATCGGAGTCATCCAGTGAAGGGGAATAGTGAGAGAGTTATGACAAACAAGAGGAAGCCCGTTTTCACACAGGAAACAGCTAAACTCTGGAACTGGTTGTTGTGAGACTTAGTGATGGCTTTAAAGCCAAACTGGATGGCTTTAAAAGGGAAATTCGTGGAAGATAAGGTTGGCCTTTGCTACTAGTCATGATATGCCTCATATACCTCTGGATATCAGTTGCTAAGGGACTATTGAGTTAATGAGCTGCTTGCAGGATTTCCGTGGCATATTGGTTGACCACCTTGAGAACAGGATACTGGATTTGTTGGGCCTTTTAGTCTAATCCAACAGAACTCCTTTTACGTTAACCATGCTATTCACACTAGATTACATTTGTGTGGTGCAGGCAGGCGTGTTCCTGAGGCCTGGAGAGAGTCCCATACCCAACCATAAGTTTATTGTGCTGAAGGGTTTACCTGAAATAAAGAAACAATGGGAAATACATTACAGCAGGATCAGGCCTACAGTCTATGCTGAGACTTCCCATCCACTGAGCTTTAGCATTCTGCAGGCATTGAAGCATAATTGAAGGGGGAGGTTATAGGAAGAGTTAAAAAAAAATTCTTTGGTTAATTTTAGTTGTAGGCAGGGATATATAAATATCCATGTTGAACTTTTTGAAATCTTTTTGTCCTAATTTTTATTTTGCTGTAGGCAGGATTTGGTGGCAGCTCTGAAGGCTGACATGGACAACCATTTGGGGAGGGTTTTTCTTCATATTTTCTTCATGAGTTATTGAAATTGTCCTTTCCCAAGTGTGTTTTGCCATGTGTGATGTTTTGAAACAGTTGTATGTTACATTGGAACTAATGTTGCCATGAAATCTGGCAACAGTGGCTACCCCCTTTTGGGCACTACAGTCGTACCTCGTTTTGTGGCCAGGATCCGTTCCAGAGCCCCAGCCACTAGCCTAAAAGGACGCAGGGCAAAGCGTCGTGTCTGCGCACACACACAGAGTGGTTTGCGCTTCTGTGCATGCGCGAAGTGTGATTTAGCGCTTCTGCACATGCGTGAGTGGCAAACCCGGAAGTAACCCATTCTGGTACTTCCGGGTTCCCCACGGATGTTCAACAAAATGGACACTAGACAAGGCGGACGTTCGCGGAAGTATTACTGTGTAACATTCACAGTCTTAGTGCAGGATGTGGCCTACATGGACAAGGTCAGATCTTGATTGACACCCCCATCCCTTTGGTGATTGTGGAAACTTACTGATGAAACCCCTTGCCTTTGATTATTTTAACTATGCAATATTGTGACGCAGTCTTTCCGAATTATATCTTCTCTCTTTCATCTTCCTAAATTTCACTACCTAAGCAACATACAAAGGGGGGAAAATGACATTTCTCATTTTTAATAATGGTTGCAATTTGGAGGATATTTTCACAGAGGGGGAAAAAATGTGTTAAGTGGCAGTTGCGAATGCAGGGAATAATGAGTCTAATTAATTTGTCAAGCCACTGCTAATTATAGTGTGTAGTATGGCGCATTTTTAGATTTGATGGAGTATGTACATAAACATTGTTTTCACTTCCTAAATGCTGCATTAAAATGTACATTGTAAGCAAGATGGTTAATGGAAAGTGCTTTGCAATTGACCAATTTCTCACTGTGACAGGACAGTGGTTTTCCTTCATGTACATTATGCTTTATTTGTACATTGCTTCTTGTCTTTCTCCACCGTGACGTTGAAATATTCATGTGCTGAAAATTCGCTCATGTCCTCGGTGCAACAGGAAGAAAGGCCAGCATGCACAGAATGGCTGCCACATGGAAACCTCTTTCAAATGTCTTTCCATGGCTGCTGTTTCCACATAGAAAGCTGTTCAGATCCATTGACTTCCCATTCGGCCAAGGCAATTTTATCTACGCCATCGTAGACAGGAGAGAGAGGGGATGTTTCGTCCTCAAATTGACTCATGACTAGATTTCACTTAAAGTGAATATGTGAGGCAGATTTTGAGGTTCCTGGTTAGGACAAAATTGGAAGAAACTCAAAGAGAGTCTTGGAACATCTTATGGAAAACTATATTGTTGCAAGACAGGTAAGTGGTCCTTGTAGCTCAGGGTTGTCAATATTGAATGAGAATAGCTCGTTTGAGTTTCAGACAGGAATGTTCAGTACCTCTACCGTGAGATACCAAGGACTGAAGCCAGGACCCTTTGCATGCAAAATAGATGCTCTATCATTGAGCAATAATGCAATAAGGCATGTAAAAAGAAAGAACGATTGGTGGTAGGTGGAGGCACACACACATACAAGCCTGGAATGTATACAAAGCATTGTGGCATGTTAGTACAGAGGAGCAAGCTCTCTGAAGCTGTCCTTGGATTAATCTGAAAGTGATCCATTGTCTTTTGGGGATTTCCCCCTCGCCTGGTGTACTCAGATTTCTGAACCAATCCAAGACCCAGAAAAGGAACCACTTCACCTTTTTCAAGACTGTGAAGAGAGCAGGGATCATCTCTGCTCCTCAGTAGTGGCAGCAACAGTACTCCCCTCCATTTTATAGCTGTGGCTGTAGTATTTCATTTGTGCAAATATTTGCATCCATTTCGCCAGGGACGCTGTACATTTTCCCAGTAAGTCATTTTAACGGGCTACCATTTCAATGAAAGGGCATTCTGTGATGGAAATATTAAAAATTAACAAATTTCAAAATGATCAGTGCTTCCATCTCTGACAGAATGCTATCGCTTTGCCGTTAGCAAATGCTGTGAATATTTTTGGCGGGGAGGGGGGGATAATATTAAATTGGAATGTGATCGTATCCCCCAAATAGCAAATATTTCAGAAGGGCGATGTATATGAAGATTTACTAAAACAAAATATAGCTTGATGTGGAGAGCTTTATTGCTTCAGGGACTGAAAATTGTAAATGATCCTTCATTTATGCATAGTTATAAAGATGCGCAGAGCAGTATATTCTAGGGTTGCTACTGTATGGCACAACTGGGATATATTCATTCTATGATACTATATGTATACTACAGTACTATGGCAATAATTTATGACTGTCAAATAAAAACCGTGTAGGTTTGCAACATATTAGATGTCATCCTTATATTGGCGACAGTGGTCATAATCCCATAGCCAAAGGCCACATATATATCTGGTTCGGTGCAGCTGTTGTTGTTGTTTAGTCGTTTAGTCATGTCCGACTCTTCGTGACCCCATGGACCAGAGCACGCCAGGCACTTCTGTCTTCCACTGTCTCCCGCAGTTTGGTCAGACTCATGTTTGTAGCTTCTAGAACACTGTCCAACCATCTCGTCCTCTGTCGTCCCCTTCTCCTTGTGCCCTCAATCTTTCCCAACATCAGGGTCTTTTCCAGGGAATCTTCTCTTCTCATGAGGTGGCCAAAGTATTGGAGCCTCAGCTTCACGATCTGTCCTTCCAGTGAGCACTCAGGGCTAATTTCCTTAAGAATGAAGAGGTTGGATCTTCTTGCAGTCCATGGGACTCTCAAGAGTCTCCTCCAGCACCATAATTCAAAAGCATCGATTCTTCGGCGATCAGCCTTCTTTATGGTCCAGCTCTCACTTCCATACATCACTACCGGGAAAACCATGGCTTTAACTATACGGACCTTTGTTGGCAAGGTGATGTCTCTGCTTTTTAAGACACTGTCTAGGTTTGCCATCGCCTTTCTCCCAAGGAGCAGGGGTCTTTTAATTTTGTGACTGCTGTCACCATCTGCAGTGATCATGGAGCCCAAGAAAATAAAATCTCTCACTGCCTCCATTTCTTCCCCTTCTATTTGCCAGGAGGTGATGGGCCCAGTGGCCATGATCTTCGTTTTTTTGATGTTGAGCTTCAGACCATATTTTGCGCTCTCCTCTTTCACCCTCATTAAAAGGTTCTTTAATTCCTCCTCACTTTCTGCCATCAAGGTTGTGTCATCTGTATATCTGAGGTTGTTGATATTTCTTCCGGCAATCTTAATTCCGGCTTGAGATTCATCCAGCCCAGCCTTTCGCATGATGAATTCTGCATATAAGTTAAATAAGCAGGGAGACAATATGCAGCCTTGTCGTACTCCTTTCCCAATTTTGAACCAATCAGTTGTTCCATATCCAGTTCTAACTGTAGCTTCTTGTCCCACATAGAAATTTCTTAGGAGACAGATGAGGTGATCAGGCACTCCCATTTCTTTAAGAACTTGCCATAGTTTGCTGTGGTCGACACAGTCAAAGGCTTTTGCATAGTCAATGAAGCAGAAGTAGATGTCTTTCTGGAACTCTCTAGCTTTCTCCATAATCCAGCGCATGTTTGCAATTTGGTCTCTGGTTCCTCTGCCTCTTCTAAATCCAGCTTGCACTTCTGGGAGTTCTCGGTCCGTATACTGCTTGAGCCTTCCTTGTAGAATTTTAAGCATAACCTTGCTAGTGTGTGAAATGAGTGCAATCGTGCAGTAGTTGGAGCATTCTATGGCACTGCTCTTTTTTGGGATTGGGATGTAGACTGATCTTCTCCAATCCTCTGGCCACTGCCGAGTTTTCCAAACTTGCTGGCATATTGAGTGTAGCACCTTAACAGCATCATCTTTTAAAATTTTAAATAGTTCGGCTGGAATACCATCACTTCCACTGGCTTTGTTATTTGCAGTGCTTTCTAAGGCCCATTTGACTTCACTCTCCAGGATGCCTGGCTCAAGGTCAGAAACCACACTACCTGGGGTGTACAAGCCATCCATATCTTTCTGGTATAATTCCTCTATGTATTCTTGCCACCTCTTCTTGATGTCTTCTGCTTCTGTTAGGTCCTTACCACTTTTGTCCTTTATTATGGTAATCTTTGTACGAAATGTCCCTTTCATATCTCCAATTTTCTTGAACAGATCTCTGGTTCTTCCCATTCTGTTGTTTTCCTCTATTTCTTTGCATTGCTCGTTTAAGAAGGCCTTCTTGTCTCTCCTTGCTATTTTTTTTGAAATCTGCAATCAATTTCCTGTATCTTTCACTATCTCCCTCGCATTTTGCTTGCCTTCTCTCCTCCGCTATTTGTAAGGCCTCGTTGGACAGCCGCTTTGCTTTCTTGCATTTCCTTTTCATTGGGATGGTTTTCGTTGCTGCCTCCTGTATAATGTTGCGAGCCTCCATCCATAGTTCTTCAGGCACTCTGTCCACCAAATCTAAATCCTTAAACCTGTTCCTCACTTCCACTGTGTATTCATAAGGGATTTGACTTAGATTGTATCTTACCTGCCCAGTGGTTTTTCCTACTTTCTTCAGTTTAAGCTTGAATTTTGCTATAAGAAGCTGATGATCTGAGCCACAGTCCGCTCCAGGTCTTGTTTTTGCTGACTGTATAGAGCTTCTCCATCTTTGGCTGCAGAGAATATAATCAATCTGATTTTGACGCTGCCCATCTGGTGATGTCCATGTGTAGAGTCGTCTCTTGTGTTGTTGGAAAAGAGTGTTTGTGATGACCAGCTTGTTCTCTTGGCAGAACTCTATTAGCCTTTGCCCTGCTTCGTTTTGAACTCCAAGGCCAAACTTGCCAGTTGTTCCTTTTATCTCTTGACTCCCTACTTTAGCATTCCAATCCCCTATAATGAGAAGGACATCCTTCTTTGGTATCAATTCTATAAGGTGTTGTAAGTCTTCATAGAATTGGTCAATTTCAGTTTCTTCAGCACCAGTGGTTGGTGCATAAACTTGGATTACTGTGATGTTAAAAGGTCTGCCTTGGATTCGTATCGAGATCATTCTATCATTTTTGAGATTGCATCCCAATACAGCTTTTGCCACTCTTTTGTTGACTATGAGGGCCACTCCATTTCTTTTACGGGATTCTTGCCCACAGTAGTAGATATGATGGTCATCCAAACTGAATTCGCCCATTCCCGTCCATTTTAGTTCACTGATGCCCAGGATGTCAATATTTATTCTTGCCATCTCATTTTTGACCACATCCAACTTACCAAGGTTCATGGTTCTTACATTCCAGGTTCCTATGCAATATTTTTCTTTACAGCATTGGACTTTCCTTTCGCTTCCAGGCATATCTGCAACTGAGCGTCCTTTCGGCTTTGGCCCAGCCCCTTCATCAGCTCTGAATCTACTTGTACTTGTCCTCCGCTCTTCCTCAGTAGCATGTTGGACGCCTTCCAACCTGAGGGGCTCATCTTCCAGCATCATAACTTTTATATGCCTGTTGTCTTTGTCCATGGAGTTTTCTTGGCAGGGATACTGGAGTGGCTTGCCGGCTCCTGCTCCAGGTGGATCACATTTGGTCAAAACTCTCCACTATGACCTGTCCATCTTGGGTGGCCCTGCACGGCATAGCTCATAGCTTCTCCGAGTTATTCAAGCCCCTTCGCCACGGCAAGGCAGTGATCCTTGCGGTGCAGCTAGAGGAGTTCTATTCCCAGATACTCACAGAACAGCTGAATCTGGCAAGAGCAGCCAGGGCAGATTTACAACCCTGGAACCCTGAGGGGTTTCCTCTGTTCTGCCTAGCTGCAGATCTCTGAGCAGTTGAATGGACATGGCATCCCCAAATGCATAGTGCTGCAGGGATGCCATAGGAAATGAAGGCAGGGTGGCATCTTGCTTCTTCTTTGGCGATCACTTGTGGCCGAGTAAGATTGTCTTCCATAAACACAGTTTAAAAATGAGTCTGTAAGTGACTGTGGAGGCCAATTCTGGATCCACACGTCCTTCCACAGTGGGGACATAGGTTTCCAAGTGGGAGTTGATCATGGTGTGGATTTGCCAAGCATGCCTTCTTCTTAGCACGTTTCTCCCTTTCGTCCTGAATTTGAGCATCTTCAGAGCCCATGACACCTTTGGTAAAGGCTGTTCTCCAACTGGAGCCCTCGTAGGCAAGTGTTTCCCAATTGTTGGTGCTTATAGGGATGCGGGTGGTGCTGTGGGTTAAACCACAGAGCCTAGGACTTGCCGATCAGAAGGTCGGCGGTTTGAATCCCCATGACGGGGTGCGCTCCCATTGCTCGGTCCCTGCTCCTGCCAACCTAGCAGTTCGAAAGCACATCAGAGTGCAAGTAGATCAATAGGTACCGCTCCGGCGGGAAGGTAAACGGCGTTTCCATGCGCTGCTCTGGTTCGCCAGAAGCGGCTTAGTCAAACTGGCCACATGACCCGGAAGCTGTACTCCAGCTCCCTTGGCCAATAAAGCAAGATGAGCGCCGCAACCCCAGAGTCGGTCACGACTGGCCCTAATGGTCAGGGGTCCCTTTATCTACCTTTTTTAGAGATTTACCTTGAGATAGTCTTTAAACCTCTTTTGTTGACCGCCAGCATTATGCTTTCCATTTTTAAGTTTGGAATAGAGTAGTTGCTTTGCAGCCCAGCTTGCAATTTGCATTGCAACCTCCCTTCTAGTTCAGTTCCTTCAAGGCTGCTGAATGTCCTGCTGCCTCAAGTTTCATTTCCTTTAAGCTCATGGCCGAATGAGTGGCACATGAGGCTGTGAGCAGGGGCAGCACAGCATTCGCCCAAATGGGACAAGACAGAGGTGAGGATGAAGGGCTCTGGGTTGTTGGCACTGGATTCCACCACCATCAACCTGGGGTTCATTTAACTTCACTGTCACCTTTCTGTATCCTGGCAAATAGTGTTGCTGCCACTGACAGGATGCCATAGCCACACATACAAACTCTATTGATGCCGTATAGATTTATGATTGTTGTGCGATGTCCGCTTGGCAGAGCGGAGGAGTCGCTTTTGAGTTCTCTAGGCCAATGTGTGTATATATGCACTCTGTTTCTGTTCGTTGGTGCTTTATCTGGATGGAGGTGGGTGTTTATATTTCTCCAACACCTTACAATCATGCCTAGGCAAGTCGTTCTCTTTCTTGCTTACATATTATTACGTCCCCTTCCATTTCCGTTCTACATAAAAATGTAAAGATGCAAGCTCTCATGGTTAAGCATTTCCTGGATTGTTTTACTCTCCACTGCCACCCAGTTTGCAGTTATTCCCATACAACATGTAAAACTAGCATGTCAAGTGGAAGACAAACCGAAAACTAGGGATGAGTGAGAAATAGGACTAAGTTCTCATTCAATTTGCCCTTTATGAAAGAGTCTGCGAACCTACACTACATTTCAGAATCCATACTTCTCCAAATCTTGCAGTGCTGTTCTCCAGCCAAATAATATATATGAAAACGCATGTGCTAGGGTAAAGTTTGTATATAAATGCATATATAGGTTTTTAAAATAGCATCCAAAAGTGTATTGTATATGGGGAAAGTGCTTTGCAAATATGTTTTTATTACAAGTCAGCACACAAATGCTGATGGGATCTTAACGATGACTTTCAATTTTTAATTGCAACCTGAAGTGTAAAAGAGAATTTAAGATTGGAAAAATTAGAAGACATGAAACTGAAATTGATGGAGCTTATCTCTGATCCCTACTGAAAACCCTTGTCCCTAATATGAGAATTTCGTGATGCAAGAGGAATTTTGCTGCATAGTGGAGCATTCAGATATGTGAACTGCCCAGCCAGCATAACCCAGAAGTGACTGCTCTGCTCTGCCTGGGCCACACATTCTAGCAGTTATGCAGCCAGGCACACAGCTCCACAGAAGTTCATAGGGGAGACTTGACTTCATTGTTGGCTGAGCAAGAGCCAGCTGCTTATCCCCACTCTTTCCTTATAGGGCCTGCTGCTTAACAATACCAAGGAAGACAAAGATTGAGAGCAAAAAAACATTACCAGAAAAAACCTGGCACCGTGTTACTCCGTGGAAATGTATTCCTGCTGAGGCACAACAGGGGTCTGTTATCTGTACATTCTGGCACCAAATTGGGGGGCGGGGAACACGTTTGTTCAAGTTTTCCCACCTAGATAAAAAAAGGTCTTTGCCTTGAGTGTTAAATTAAAATCTCTGCTCTGTTCTTGTCATGCTTTAAAAATATTTAACAGTTTTAAAGGGTCTGTTTGTAAATCACCTTGGGACATATATGTGGAATGCGATTCACAAATGAATATAATAATAATGTTGTTGTTTTTGATCAATGAAATCAGATAGCATAGAATCATAGAATTGTAGAGTTGGAAGGGACCCTGAGGGTCATCTAGTACACACATACCCCTGTGATTCAGGAATCTCAAATAAATCATACATGACTGATCCAACTTCTGCTTAAAAACTTCCAAGAAAGGAGTCCACCGCCTCCTGAGTGAGTCCATTCCACGGTTGAACAGCTCTTACTGTCAGAAAGTTCTTCCTGATGTTTAGTTGGAATCTCCTTTCTGTAATCTCCAAACTTGAGTCTGTTTGTTCGGGTCCTAACCTTTGGAGCAGGAGAAGATAAGCTTGCTCCATCCTCCGTGTGGCAGCCCTTTAGATGATTAAAGGTGGCCATGATATCTCCTCCTAGTTGTCTCTTTACTGGGCTAAACATACTCATCTCCTTCAACTATTCCTCATAAGGCTTGGTTTCCAGACTTTTGACCATGTTGTTCACCCTCCTCTGAATCATTGTCAAATTAATCCAAGGACAGTTTCAAAGAGCTTGCTCATCTCTTCTGCCAACATTCTGAAATGCTTTATATACATCCCAGGCTGGAATGTGTAGATGCCTCCGCCTACCCCAGTCTTCTTCTCTTTTACATGCCTTATTGAGATAAGGCTGTAGCTCAATGGTAGAGCATCTGCTGTGGATGCAAAAAATCCTCACATCACTCCTGGGCTGCCCTCCTGTTTAGCACTGAATTGGCACCAACGGCAATCAGGTTTTCTGCAGGTTGCTATTTGTTCCGATTTAGCAGTAAAGAATGGGTTTTCCAAGGGAAGATGGCTTGGCAAAGGCAAAACCACACGGGCCCATTCCTATAGAGTCTGAAACCTTTATTGACATATATACAAGATTCCAGGAGGTTCAGTACATGGAACCACTCATCAAAAACAAACAAACAACACCTGCATCTAACAGTTATGTTAGTGTTGTATTGCATAACCCATGCCTATTAAATGCATGTCAAGCAGGAAATTACTTAGACCCATGCTTTCTAGGCATGGGGCAAGTGGAAGTTTGGACGATCCCTAAAGCTCTACTACGTGACAATGCGGTTTGCATAATTTGACTCTACGTATGACATTGATGAGGTTTCTTGATGCTTCCCTGCTGCACAAAAACAAGGTGGTTTGGTTTGTGCTGCAGGGACAGCATCATAGGCTGTGACACTGAACTGGCACAACAGATGTGCCCTTGTTCCAAAGACGTGTCAGCGACTACAGTGAACTCACAGCAACCAGCCCAGTAATCTTAACAGCAAAACAAGAGAAGCATGTGATTAACGGCTTTGGAACAGAAACATTTACTAAAACGCTCATGGAAGCTGGTATTTATTGCACATTGGCACTTGTAAATCTAAATAAGTTATCTTCATAGTAGCAGCATTGATGAACCAGTTAAAATTTATGGAGCAGATAAAACTGAGAGAATTGAGATTTAAAAAATCTAATTAAATTTGAAAAGATTTGATTGTATCAGAGGCTAATGATGTGGACTGTTTCAAGGGAACTGAGGATATCCAGATTGTACTCCTCTTATTTATGTCAAGTGGTACCTGCTGTTTGAATGGTGCCATTAAAATCAATAGGTATTTTATTACAACACCATGAAAGAGCTTTTATCTATATGTCTAGGCAATCTGGATGCTGCTTAAATGCATTGTGCTATCTCATAATAGGTACGGATGCATTTACAACATGGCTGCAACCCAAATCCACTTCTGGCTTTTGACTATATAAGCTCTATGCAGCTGGGACAGTTGGGGGGGGGGGAGAGGTACACTATAAGCAATGGAGAAAAGTCTACAGAATCCCACTCACTTAATGTCTGGAAACATCCCTTTCTTCTATATTACACTGTGCTAGTGTCGTGGCAAAGAAATGTTTTATCAGTGACCTTGCTGTGTCTCTCAAAAATGGGTGGCTTTCAGTTGACTGCAGTGCAGTTTGTGTGTGAGAGAGGAGGAGGAGGTGTTGTTAGGTCAAGTTAACCATATTGACTTGTAGGCTGTCGGTGGGTTCTTGCTTTCTTGTTGGACTGTGTGTGTAATAAAGGGGAGCCACACCGGGGTGAAGGCACCTCTTTTGTTTGTCTATGTGATAGTTTGTTTGTTGCTTAGTTTTTCTAGGAAGTCTGTTTCCCATACAACTTGGTCAATGTTTACTTCTGACAAGTCCCTCCAGTGTCTGGTTACAATACTCCTGGCTGCTGAGAATAGGTGGCTTATGAGTTCTTTGTAGTGTGAGTGTTGTTGTCTTGGAAGATATTTTAAAAAGCCAGTGGCTTCTAATACCACATTGCTTGTAGGACTGATGTCCAAAAGGGTTGGATTTGGGGGCAGTCCCACCACATGTGGAGGTATGCGTCTGTAGAGGTGCAACCTCTACAGCATTTTGGTGAGGTTTCTTGGTGTATCAGCACCAGCTTCTGTGGTGTTAAGTACCATCTAGATTAGCTTCAAAGTGAGTTCCCTTCTTTTAGCTGAGATGGATTTAAAGGGTCAATATTTCTCACCAACAAAAACTAATAAATGAACAGAAACAGAACCTACCCACACAACGCTGACGCAAAAACCTTGTGCATACACTACATAAAAGAATGAAAGTTTACTACTCCCCTTCTCTCTCCAGCCTCCCTCCACCTGTCTTCTCCCTCAGCCTTATACAGTTTATAACATTAATGTCTCACATCAAATATAACTGATCTGTATAAAGGACTGTATGAACTGAAAGCAGAAACTTAAGTATGTACTTTTGTAACCCAAGAATATCTTTAATTGAAACAATTTTTTAAAAGGGTGGAGTAGGCAAATAAGTCTCTCCCTATCATTGATTCAGCTGCTCTCACCTTAAGAGCTTTGCTGTTCATGGTTGCTCAAATGCTGGGAGGGATGCTTCAGGACAAGAGGCAGGGGAAAAGAGGGAGGGAGGGACAAAGGGACAAAGTAGGTAGCAGAGGAAGGGGACCTATGAAAGGAGGACTGAGACAGGGAGGTTGAGAGGGACCCAGGAAAGGAAGGAAAACTGGGAAGGAGAATGGGCAGTTAAAAGAGATTCCCATCACTAGGAGCTGCAGCAGTGAGGAATATTCCACTCTTACTCGTTTGAAATAACCAGCCAAACATTTGGCTGTAGACCTTGGTTGGAAATTAATGGGTTAGCTTCTGCTCCTACAGAGATATAAGAACATACTGTGTTGGGAGAGGGACACAGACCATTGTGTGTGTGTGCATAGATGTACAGTGGTACCTCAGGTTACATACACTTCAGGTTACATACGCTTCAGGTTACAGACTCCACTAACCCAGAAATAGTACCTCAGGTTAAGAACTTTGCTTCAGGATGAGAACAGAAATTGCAATGCAGTGGCACAGCGGCAGTGGGAGGTCCCATTAGCTAAAGTGGTGCTTCAGGTTAAGAACAGTTTCAGGTTAAGAACGGACTTCCGGAACGAATTAAATACTTAATCTGAGGTACCACTGTAAAAGAAAACACATCTACTAGCAACCATAAATTCAAACAAGAGCCCCACTATGAAAAGTTACGTAGGCTAATATTATCATGTCTTTTCAGTGCATGCAAATTAAACTACTAGCCTGCACAGGTTTATTTTGCTTCTCAGAGACTTTTCTCATTGTTTGTTTTGCCCTACTTTGTGTAATTTCATCTAGAACAAACTGTGTGCTGCAAGGGTGGATGCTGTTTTAAATTGGTTGATAGGCTGGTGCTGTTTGTCGACATCTTGGGGAATCTCAGTTGTCAGAAAATCTGCCCTGGAAGCTGGGCCACATAGAAGTTTTAGAGGCCTGGGGCTAAACTAACCTGGGAGTCTCTTGGCACAGAAAAATATATGATTGTGTATGCAGGGGATGTATTGTTAATAGAGCCTTATTGTAATTTAAGCCAGAGGCCAAACTATGTCTGTATCATGGATGGGAGACTGGATAAATAGTTGATACTTGCATTTTCTGAACAGAGGCTGCTTGGCATCTAGTCAACATTGGTTTGCTTGAAAAAAACACACCCATAAATTTGAAGGTTTGCATTTTTTTAAAAAGGATGATAAAATAGTAGATGCAGCTCTACTGAATGGTGAGTTGTAGTTAGGCATAATAGGAGATGATAAATCCCAGGCTGTAGGTCAGTTCCCTGCTTTGCCCCCAGGCTTTAACAGCTGCATGATGACAAATATTCAGCAAGGACAGGCTTGGGAAAAGCTGGGCCTGCTGAATTTCTCCCTGTTACGCAGCTACTAAAAGCAGGATTGTCAGGGCTCATAGATGGCCATTTCAAGGTAGCCTTCTCTCAGGGTCCCCAGGGGAAATGATTAAAACTCAGTGTGAAGAGCCAGAGAGAACTGGCCAATGCTTGTACTCCAGCCTTCTTTCTTAGTCTAAAACATACTGCTGCATGGAACATCTTTCACAGAGAAGAACCGATTCTCTGAATGTGGCAATGGTCTTCTTTGCATAGGGGTTTTTGTGCTTGGAAATGGCTTATCTGCATCCAAAGGGAGGTCTTGTCTCCTTGCCTGTACAGTGGTACCTCGGGTTACATACACCTCAGGTTACAGACACTTCAGGTTATAGACTCGGAAGTAGTACCTCAGGTTAAAAACTTTGCCCCAGGATGAGAATGGAAATTGTGTGCCAGCGGCATGGCAGCAGCGGGAGGACCTATTAGCTAAAGTGGTACCTCAGGTTAAGAACAGTTTCAGGTTAAGAACAGACCTCCAGAACTAATTAAGTTCATAACCAGAAGAACCACTGTAATTCAAATGCTTTTGCAAGGAACCACAAGGTGTGTAGCTAAGATCTAGATTGCCATTGTACTTTCCTGAGCTGACTCAGTACCCCTGCCTCAGGAGCATCTTAGAGGCAGAGAAGTGGTTTGTCCCCCTTCCCTCCCCGCTCCTCTCCCTGCTGCCATTATTTTGCCCGCTTTTGCCTGCCTGCCTTTTCTCCATCTGCTTCCTTCCTCCACCTGCCTGACCCACCACAGTAGAAAGACTAGACCAGGTTCTCCAAATTTCCCTTGCCACCAATGCTTGTCTTGGCTGCATCAAATACCATTTATCCTAGAAGACAGAGTGAGCAAAAGCCTCCCACATCTCCCTGCAGGCTAATGTATGAGGAAGGAAAGTCTGAGAGTGTGCCTTTATGCCAGTGGGACAGGACCAGCTTCATTAAGACCAGGCATAGGCAAACTCGGCCCTCCAGATGTTTTGAGACTACAGTTCCCATCATCTGTGACCACTGGTCCTGTTAGCTAGGGATGATGGGAGTTGTAGTCCCAAAACATCTGGAGGGCAGAGTTTGCCTGTGCCTGATTAAGACAGTTATACCAGTGATTTTGGGCATGCAGCCGGGAGATTAGCTCACCACTGCTACCATCATATCAATGGGTGGACAGACCTTCAAGGAGAGGGCTGGGTCTATGCCTCTTGAGTGCTGGGGGAATACAATGGACAGCTTACCCTGATGCTTCCAAAATATAGATCAGGCTTCCTCAACCTCAGCCCTCCGGATGTTTTTGGCCTACAACTCCCATGATCCCTAGCTAGCAGGACCAGTGGTCAGGGATGATGGGAATTGTAGTCTCAAAAACATCTGGAGGACTGAGGTTGAGGAAGCCTCATATAGGCCTTTTCAGCTCAGTTTTTACTGTGCTAATGAAGTCTCTTAACAGTGAAATTAAAGTTGCGACTGAATGATACCTAAGATAAACATTGAGGTGAATTTGAAGGGAATCTGTTTCAAAATGTTTAAATAATAAGATCTATGAAATTTTGCATTCATGAAAAGTCTTGAGTGGGGCTTTTTGAGATTTCAATCAAATTTTGTCTGAAGAAGAAATATGGGAAAATTTGAAGGGTCTTGCTCTGGTGCAACATCTGTGTGGATTTGAGGGAAGCTAAAGTGGAACAAAGCGTAATCATTTAGCAAAGTTTCTCAGGGATATTTTACACACGTCAAATTGAACCATCTCTGCTTTCGCTATAATTGCCAAAGGCTTAGCGACATATGGATGAGGGATTCTTTAAATATGCTCCTTGAGAAGAACCCTCATCCCCCACACTGATTTTGATTCTGAACAAACAGTTGTTTGTAGATTAACTTAATATATTCATATTGCTTGTAGAACATTTCTGCACTGCTATTGTAATCAAGAGACTCTATAAATGTAATTTATGTCAACAAGTCAGAAGCACTCCCATAAATTTTACAGACACTGACTGAAGTCAGCCGAGAGATCTTGTTTGGGATGCGAGAATGTACTGGATAACAAGGGTTGCCATAATTTTATTTCTTCAACAATCAAAGATAATTACAAATAAGCCTATTCTTTTAACTGCCATTGGCTAAAGTACCTTCATATCTGAATAAACAACACATTGCTAATAGTAAATAAACCCCAGTTCTAAATGGGGAATTATATAAGATATAAATTATTTTGCTCACTATTAACATCTTTCTAATAGCAAGTATGAATATTTTACTTTTATTGCCCTCAGTTCAGAGAAATGCAGTCATTATTAAATAGCATTGAAATCAATGGCGTAAGTCCCAGAGACTACCTCTGCACTAGGTACTTAAAGCACTATGATGCTATTTTTAATTCATGGCTTCCTTTCAAGAATCCTTAGAACTATAGCATGATAAGGGTGCTGGGAGTTGCTAGAAGACCCATATTCCCCCCAGAACCCTACAATTCCCAGAGTGGTTTAACAATCAATCCCTCGTCCCAGGGAACCCTGAGAACTGCAGCTCTGGAAGAGGAATAGGGGTATCTTAACAACTCTTAGGGATGCAGGTGGCACTGTGGGTTAAACCACAGAGCCTAGGACTTGCCGATCAGAAGGTTGGCAGTTTGAATCCCTGCGACGGGGTGAGCTCCCGTTGCTCGGTCCCTGCTCCTGCCAACCTAGCAGTTTGAAAGCACGTCAAAGTGCAAGTAGATAAATAGGTACCACTCCGGCAGGAAGGTAGACGGTGTTTCCGTGCGCTGCTCTGGTTCACCAGAAGTGGCTTAGTCATGCTGGCCACATAACCCAGAAGCTGTACACCGGCTCCCTCGGCCAATAAAGCGAGATGAGCGCCGCAACCCCAGAGTTGGCCACGACTGGACCTAATGGTCAGGGGTCCCTTTACCTTTACCTTTAACAACTCTTAGCATCCTTAACAAACTACATTCCCCAGGATTCTTTGAGGGAAGCCATAGATGGAGAAAATCAATTACTGGGAGAGCCAGCCAGAGCAGCAACTTTGAGACATTGTTGTCCATCTCCTCTGATGATAAAGTCCTTTGTTTTTGTGTGTCCGCTTTAAGGCATTGGCTCTTACCAGACAGTTTTTTTTTTAATCCCTGTCAGTGTAAAAGGAGCAGCATTTTTAACCCTTGTCACCAGTGGAATATACTATGGGTGGAGCGAGGAAGGATTCCCACGACAAGTGCTTGAACAGCAGATGTCAAGGCAATAAGCAACTATTTTACTTTTAAAAGACAACTGTATAGGGAAGTTTTTAATGTTTGATGCTGTATTGTTTTTAATATTCAGTTGGAAGCTGCCCAGAGTGGCTGGGGAAACCTAGCCAGATGGGCGGGGTATAAATAATAAATTATTATTATTATTATTATTATTATTATTATTATTATTATTAATTCATTCATTTATTTATTATTTATTAAACCCCGTGGCATTGTTACCTGGCTCTCCTATGCACACAAACCACTGCCAGTTACTGTCTTCCACCTCCCTCTCAGTAACTGGCAGTGATATGCAACACTGAGAAGCCAGATTAGCTACACTACCCTGTCCTCCCTGCCCCACTTTGGGGTTAAATGTGCTGCCATCCACGCACTTGTCATGGGAATCCCCATGTAAGCAATGCTGCCCTGCTTAGTGAGGTTAATCTGTGATGTGGCATATAAATAGGTTAAATAAATAAATTACGTAAAGCAAAGCTCCTAGGCTAGGATTTCAGAAAGGCAGGGAAACCTCTTGTGTTTTTCTGATGAATATCACTAGACTGCTGGAGTTTGAGAAAAATTACTCTATCATTGCAATAATGATGCAAAGTTCGTTAGAGAAACAATTTGATGCATGGTGACCTGATAAAATATGGGGACACAAAGTGCATTTTAAGAACATGTTGGTTTCTATGTCTTGACATTTCAGGCTGCACCACAAGCCTTTCTTTTAAAAATAAAATAAAATCATATTATTTGCCTGGTTAAATTTATTTATTTCTTTAAAATAAATGATGCAAGGTACATCACCACCACCACCATATTATTATTATTATTATTATTATTATTATTCTGCACTTCATCTGAAGATCTCAGGGCGATTCACCACAAAAATACAAGATAAAAAGACAAAGACTAGCGGGATGCTGTTCATTACAGTCGTACTTTGGTTCTCAAACAGAATCCATTCCAGAAGTCCATTCAACTTTCAAAACATTCGGAAACCAAGGTGCGGCTTCCGATTGGCTGCAGGAAGCTCCTGCAGCCAATCAGAAGCCACGCTGGACGCTCGGCTTCCAAAAATAGTTTGCAAACCGGGTTTGCTGCATTCAGGAGCCGAAACACTCGAGAACCAAGCTGTTTGAAAACCAAGGTATGACTGTATATTGAATAAGAGAAAGTATTGCAGTCTGAACAATGGCAGCAGCGTGAAGTGGAATAGAAGGGAATGGGGCTTCAAAACTCTCCATACGATGAAGTCACGACACAGGTTTTGCATTGCTAGATGTTACCAGGGGAGGGAAAAAGTGGAAGGCACGAGTCTGCCCTAAAGACTAATTTTGACCATGTTGCATCTTGCTGGGATCACAGGTTAGGCCAGGCCATCTTAGGGTCAGGAATGATGTGCAAAATGTAATGTTGTCCCTAAATACAATTTCTTACTTTTCCCATAGGAGTGGTAACCAGTCATTTATATAAGAGAATGTATAGGGTCTTCACCTGTGGGGGATTACATCTATTCCTTGTTTCTCCAGAGTCAGGTTTTGCCCCCTTTTCAACTATGTCCCAGATCTCAATTCACTATGTTTGTTCTATAATTGAGCATGCACACCTTTCCATCTGCATCTCCCATCTTGGGTCCCACTGCCAAGAGTCCGATGGACCACTGCAAACCAGCTTTCATGCATATGGGTTGTGAGATGCAGTGGAAGTGTGCATGTGTGTGTGAAAGCAAGAGTGATTACCTGCAATTTCCTTCAGAAATCCTCTAGTCTGGCGTTACTGTTAACTTTTATAGGCTAGCACATGTTGTTTTCTGGTACATCTTTATTTCTAACCCTGGGAGAATGAATGCATAAATAAAAATCTACAGAGCCTCTGCTGCTCTCTGCCATTTAAATCCCTATTTATCTCACTCTAGGATGCCAGAGAGGAAACTTAATGCTGAGTATTGGTTCAATAAATGTCAGGAAGGGCAGGCGGTTTATATCTTCCTTTGCAATAAACATTTAGTCCTCATGACAAAGATGAGATCAGAGGGTGGGGAGGAGGGGGCGGAACAGCTTGAACATTCACAGCTCTGTTAGATGAGAAAGTGTGTGTGCAACGGAGACCATATACCTCTTAGTCTAATTTCCAGAGATGGTTAATATCCTTTTCGTGTTTCCAGTGCCTGCTGTTCTGGAAATAACACCGCCCACTCGCCCAGTCTCCCTTGTTTGAGGAGCTGAGCTGAACATGATTTAATCCTGCACAACGTCAGTGTAATTTTCTTTCCTACCTTACAGGTGTCGTCTCACTTTACAGCGTTTCTTCTAAGTTGTCTCTTCATTTTCAGAACAAGGTGGTAGGCTTTGTTTGCATTAGAATGAAAGATAACTGCATTTGTAATATATCAGGCTAATAAGCAACCAGATACTTACAGAGATGGACTACCTTTTCAAGTAAGCCTGGGTGTGTACCATAGAGGTAGAAAGGTTGAAGTGCTAAAGGAATTTGGACAACATTAATAAGCCAAGATAATGACCGCTCCCCACATCAAATGGGGGGTGCCTTTTGCATGGTCACGCACAGCCCCCCCCCCCCAGATCCCAGTGCAGCTCCCGGTAGTACAGGCTGGCTCCGCCCTCCCCAGGCCTGGAGACCTGGAGGTCTCTGCCTACCTCAGCCAATCACCCAATCCTGCCTGGGGAGGCATTGCCAGGGGATTGGCCAGGTAGGGGGAGGGACCGCCTTGCCCACACAACGGAAGGTGAATCTTACCTGTGAAGCATCAGTTGGCTCCAGAGCTGCTCCCAACCTGCCCTCCCTCAGTTAAGCCTTCTTTTGCAGGTTAACCTCTTCTCCACAGGTACATGGGTGCTACTACGTCGCTGTTGAAGGGCTAGAAAGGAATTTTCCTGCATTGGCAGGTTTTTGCCTTCCCCATAGCAAAACATCACAACTTAGGTGGTTTCAGGCCTTGGGCGGAATCCTTTAGTCTGTCTTCCTAAATGGGGCATGAATCGGTGACCCACGCCCCCCTTTGTGTCGGTGATCCCAGGGTTCCCCGTTAAAGGTGTCTTGAGGGTAGGCATTGGCCATACCCCGAGAGGTTGACATTGCTCTCCCGTGCGATGGCTGTGAAAAGGGGGGTGGGCTCTCTGCTTGAACATATGTTCTCCAGAGCCAGCACACTCCCCACACATTCTGGATAACCCTGATGTCTCCCAGATCCCCAGCTGGGGACTGGGAAGGATAAAGGATAAATCTGAAACTTAATAAAGTTGTGGCCAAATTTAATCCCATAGCACGTTATCTTGAGTCATTATTCCACACGGGGGTTGCCTGGGGATGGGGGGAATCCGCCTGTCCACGCAATGATACACACACACAGGGCAGGCAGGTAAAAAAACCCCAAGCATATCTGGCCATCTAAACTGCCTGGGGTGGGAGACGGTCTTGAAATCCCATGTAAGCTGTTATTTGCTGTTCGAGTAGAAACAGATTCAAGAGACACATGTTTTGTTGCAGCTTGGGCAGATTTAGGCATCCGGTTTTGCTGCTACAGGTGCACCATGCTCTTTCGGAATGGACCCTGTAAGGAACAACAGAATTTTTGGATCACTATGTAATTCCAATCCACACAGTAAATCTAGCACAGGGGTCACCAACCTAAGGCTCGTGGGCTGGAAGCAGTCTGCAGAGGTTGTGTGACCGGCCTGCGAGCCGCCCCCGAACTGAGCTGCCCGTTCGTACTCTGTGCTAAACCGGTGCAGCTCAGCGCGGGGACTCACTTCCGTGGTGTGGGAAATCGCATCTGCGCATGTGCACATGCTGAAAATCGCAGGTGCACATGCTCATGCATGTGATCCGGCCCACAGAGGGATCTAGCACAATACTATATGATCAGTGATTATCTCTGTCTCCTCCTCTCTCTTTCTCTCTTGCAAGAACATACGCACACACTCACTGAACATGCAGCACATATGCAGACCACACAAATATTCAGCCCCACCCTCTGCTGTACTGTCGATGAGCAGAGGAGGGGGGGATACCCTGCCCCCCATCACAGAGCTGTGCGGGGAGGACAGCTTCCATTCCTTATATCCCTAGAATGAGATAAGGAAGAAAACCTACTGTTATTCAGAAATTGCTGTCTGAAGTGCTGAGAAAATGGTTTTCCTCCCATAACAGTGCTGGGCTAGGAGGAGAGGAGCTTCACTATCCAGCACAGCACTGCAGTGGACAGGAAAACACGTTCTCCTTACTTTTCAAAGGTGCCTCTTTTCCCTCTGGTGTGGCGCCATTGCTAAGAGGTCTTAGGCAACAGGAAGGAATGATCCTTTTTGTGTCCTGAGTGGTAAGTCCTCCCAGCAATAGCAACTCTGCACAGGGCTTTTTTCTTTTCTTTTTTTGAGCTTGAGTTTCAGGTGAGTGCCATTGCCATTGTAAGAGAACAAGGGAAGTGATCATGGTGAGTTAAGGCACATATTTTTCTAGAAAAATAGCACTGACTTTGCAAAAGGAAAAGAGGCCAAGTTAGGGTTCAGCCCCACACCTGCTTGTTTGCTGCCTAGAAAACATGGGTCTGGGAGAGTTCGTGCTTGTCCTGAGTGGTTTTGCATTGCCTGGAGCTTTCTCCAGGAAAACACACTCTTTATTACTAAATTGGAACAAACAACAATCCATAGAAAACCTTATTGCTGTTTATAGAAGGTAGACTATTGGGATGTTTATTTTGGAGCAAATATTTTGAATAATTATTTTTATGTAGCTGACAGATGGAGAAACAGAAGCCCCTTTCTCCCCCCCCCTCTTTTCCACTTTTGATTTTATATAGATTAGGTTCTTTTATCTTGTTGTAGCATAAAATAGCTTTAATAAAAGAATATGCAAAAAAGAGAAGGAAATGAAAACCTTATTGCTGTTTGGTCCAATTCTGCAGTAAAAAAACGCTTTCCAGGGGGAAATCTGTGGGGCAAATGGAAGTGTGGCTGAGCCCTTAAAGTGGTATGGTGGGCTGGATCCAGACTGCAGGTCCTTCCTGCCCCGATTTAGCATTCTGGTGGATAAGAACCCTTTGAAGTGATAATGAGACATGACCTGCCCATGTGGCGATACAACTCTCTGAACCAGCTGTAGCCAGTTCCAAGCTCAGGCAAAGCCAGGAGATATTTTATCAAATCTGCAAATGAACTGCAACTCAGCAGTCTCACATTCTATCTGACCTCTAAGCATCTTTTCCTACGATGTGATGCCCTTAAGGTCAGAAACTGAGTAACATCCTGGGAGATTTAGAGCTGAATTCCCGCCTTTGCTTCAATGAATAATGTAATGGAGGCACCTGAGGCTAAGAGATATCATGCTACTGACTAGTTCTCCAACTTGGTGGACAACTGCACATAAGTGCTTTAGGTCAGAGGTTTATGTTTGGGTTGGCAATTATAAAAGGTTCAGCGGAGAGTTATCTGGAATATCTGCCCTCTAGTATACGAACCAGATACTCTTCTGGAACTGTGCTTGTGGTGATGCTGCTTTGAGCCAGCAATGTCAATCTTTCAAAATTGAGGATTCCATTAAATAAGTGTCGCATTAAGTTGTCGTTCAGGCATTCCACAGAATCATCTGCCAAGCTTCATTACTTCCTCTTGTTCCCTATTAAGCCACCATCTTTCTCATATTTTAATTGTTGGAAGTATTTTAGCAAACCTTGTCAACATCTATAACTTGGAAAGCAAACCACTAATAGAGGTAGATATGTGTGCTTCATCAAGGCAATGGATCCCTCCTTTCTTTTAACCCATCAAGGCCCTAAGCATCCAAAATATGTTAACCAGACATTAACCAAAGGATAATCTGACTGTGTGACTGGTCAGTCAGAGATTCCCCCTTTTTTGTATTGACTGATGCAACAAAGAACTACAGTGCTACCTCGGGTTAAGTACTTAATTCGTTCTGGAGGTCCATTCTTAACCTGAAACTGTTCTTAACTTGAAGCACCACTTTATCTAATGGGGCCTCCTGCTGCCACCACACTGCCGGAGCACGATTTCTGTTCTCATCCTGAAGCAAAGTTCTTAACCCGAGGTACTATTTCTGGGTTAGCGGAGTCCGTAACCTGAAGTGCATGTAACCTGAGGTACCACTGTACTGACTTCCCTTGTGGGGTGTGTGCTAATAATAATTTATTATTTATATCTTGCCCACCTGGCCGGGCCTCCCCAGCCACTCTGGGCAGCTTCCAACGGAATATTAAAAACACGATAAAACATCAAACATCAAACTTCCCTACACAGGGATGCCTTCAGATGTCTTCTAAAAGTCAGATAGCTGTTTATTTCCTTGACATCTGATGGGAGGGCGTTCCACAGAGCGGGCACCACTACCCAGAAGGCCCTCTGCCTGGTGATGGGAGAGTGAAATAGTGACTGTTATATGACCATACTAAAGACAAGCAACAAAGTCTACAGCGAGGTGCCTCAATCTTGACACACATTCCTCCCATCACAGTGCTCATCTGCCTCCTGTTGAACTTACTGAATATGCATATTGTTATAGGTTTGTGGCTTCTAAATGCCTGGGTTCAGTATACATTAGAATTCAATTAGTGCTTGTGTGTTAGAACTGGGAAACAGCCAGACTCATGTGTGTTTAAAATAGACCCATGTGTGCATTTGACCTGTGTACCAGATGCTTCTAATAATAGAATTGTATAGAAGGGACTCCATCTAGTCCAGCCCCCTGCAATGCAAGAATCTCAGCTAAAGCATCCATGGCAGATGTCCATCCATCTTCTGCTTAAAAACCTCCAAGAGCCACAACCTCCAAAGGGAGACCGTTCCACTGTCAAACAGCTCTTACTGTCAGAAAGTTCTTCCTGGTATTTAGTTGAAATCTCATTTCTTGTAACTTTAAGCCAGGCATAGGCAAACTCGGCCCTCCAGATGTTTTAGGACTACAACTCCCATCATCCCTGACCACTGGTCCTGTTAGCTAGGGATGATAGGAGTTGTAGTCCCAAAACATCTGGAGGGCCGAGTTTGCCTATGCCTGCTTTAAGCCATTGGTTCGAGTCCTACCCTCCAGAGCAGGAGAAAACAAGTCTGTTCCCTCTTCCATGTGATGGCCCTTGAGATTTTTTATTAGCATGTGTGAAAGACTAATTAGGCTAGATGAGTTGTGTATTAGATTCTTCATAATCCTAGGAAATCAGTGTGAGTAAAGAGGGAAATGGAGTCAGCCTAAATTCCTTTGAGGCAATGGCTATGAGCACATCAAAGGAGCAGGGCATCTCCATGAGTTAGAAAAGGCAGAGACAAGGAAAGCTTAGGAACGGTGGGATGTACGCTGACAGGAGGAAGTTGGGAGGGGGGTGTCAGAAAGAGGCATGTCTTTTTGCTGCCAGACTGCAGTCATGAGATGAAGAGAAACCTCTTGGGAAATGATGCTCTGATCCCCCTGTCCCATCTAGATTCAGGTTGAATATATGTGCAAATAAACCACATATCATAAAGACACCACAGTTTGCACTGTGCCTTATTCTTCAAAAGGAAAGACAGACCCTGGGTAAGTGTGCATGGTATCCCAAGAATCTCACACGATTGGGGTGGTGTGTAACAATATTGATTTAAATGGTGACCCTTAGTAACGGAACCCTTAGTAATATTTCAGGGGGTTCTGGCACACATTCGTGGTTCATGTGGTGACACTGTCCCGTTGTGCTGTTGAGGGCAGCAGTACAGACCAACACCATAGTAAATTGAGATATTCCAGCCATTAGTGTCCATTGAAGTAGATCAAGTGTTTGCATGGCTCTGAATGCCCCATTTGCGTTCCAACAAGCTGCAGAAACGTAAAGTAACTGTTTCTTTGATTTTCTGTTTGTGGAGGCTTGAAGTTTCGTTTAAAAATGTCAAGGAAGCTCTGTGCAGCAGAATTGTCACCAAAACTTAATCTGAAGTGTACTTTGAAACAAAAGTGGAGGTTCTCTTCCAGCAAAACATCTGAGGAGTTTTGAGGGAAGACGAAAACTAAACCAAATTCTAAAAATTTAGCAAGATTTATTAGGGGTTGGGGACAATGTTTGAGAATCGCATGTTCCAGATTAGCCTTTGCCGTGTCATCGGGCCTGTTTAATGCTGTCTTTTGATCTGTGGAAGCAAAGTACCTTTCAAATTACCATTTCAATAATTTTCCATAAATTTCAATTAAAAATGCCTCATTTTTATAAGCATAAGATATATGTCCACATATAATATAATCCAAATTGCCCATTGGAAAATAAGTAAAATGAATGTGGCTTCTGATTGATAATTTCATGATCTGGTATCATAAAGTTTCCAACTGTCTTGTAAAAATTATCATTTGATGAAGGTTGGTTTCTGTTAATGGTCCCTTGGAAATTTGCATTATATCCATACTTATTGCACCAGGGCATTTAAAGATATTAGAACTACAGTATCTGAAGGATTTGTGTTTAGCTGGCAAGCTCACTCCATCTTTCCTGTTTCCAACAATGCCTGTGTTGTTTTTCTAAAGTGCATTTGTAAAAAGTGTAATAGGTTTCAGAATTCCAAGATAAGACAGAACGACAAAAGTAGCAAATGAGAAATAGTTACAGTCTGAATAATTCTTTGTGTGAGAAAGTTAAAGATCATTTTATGATGGTGGAACTACTATTATAGTACAGCATCCACGGGAGTGAGGTTCTGAATTATTGAATTTGTGATCCTAGAGAATTAATTAGACCCAATTTCTATCTCTCACATTACGTAAGAGACCCAGAACAGCAGGAAATTATCATAGCTAAGTGGGAAAGTGCATGCTTTGCATGCAAAATAATGCAATGCCTGCTATCTCCAGTTCAAGGCGTCTCAAGGTGCAGAGGAAAGAGCTCTGCTGAAGACTTAACTGTGAAAACCTGTTGCCTGTTGCCAGATAAAGTTTTGTGCACCTAGGCCAGGGGTCTGCAACCTTTAAGACAAAAAGAGCCACTTGGACCTGTTTCCGAAGAAAAAAAACCTGGGAGCCGCAAAACTCGTCATTATAAAAATAACTTTTTTGTCACTTTTTTATTATTTGACCCCTCAGAATTACTCCTCCTCATAGAAATAAACGTTAAATTAACAAGTTACCTTTTTGTGTGTGTGTGTGTTCTTCACACCCCTTCAAAACAGTGGCCAGCGTACATGCCCCCTTTCAATGCAGTGACCAGCGTACATGCCCCTTACAATGTAGCGGGCGGGCGGGAAGGTGACGTCGGGACGGTGCGTGACTAACGCACGCACCGCCCCCATGCGACGTCACAGCCAGTACAGCACCCGCCACAGTGGGGAGTGTCGGGGCGCACAATGCGCCTCCTCCCCTCGCTAGTATCTGCTCCGGAGCCGCGGCAAAGGTGTAAAAGAGCCACATGCGGCTCCGGAGCCGTGGGTTGCCGACCCCTGACCTAGGTGGACAAAGTCAGATTCAAACCTTCGTATTGATGCCAGTGACTCCTCCACACCCTGCCCTTAGGATCATATTTGGACTCCTAGGCCAAGAGGAAGCAGCCCAGATTGTGGCTTCTTTCTGTGCCATAATAACCTCTCCAGAAACTGTAAAGATGCAAATAATTGTTTCACTATTGCAATTAAAGCAGATTAATGATATCACACGGTTACAGTGTGACTCTAAGTATAATTGGAAATCTGTTGGAAATCTGTTCAACTCAACTAAGTCAAGGGCAGTTTTTTTTCCATAAACCAAGCAAATGCCTTTAGCACAGAATTGAAAATGGAAGTGCTCTCCTACTGGGCTATTTCATTAAATACATCAACAGTGATGGATCATGGTGTGTGGTGGGGTCAAAGTACAGCAATCCAAAGACAAGTCAGTGGGATGGTGAACACACAGAGTAGGACATGCATTCAAGTCCCTGCGTTCAAGTTCAAGACCTTGTGTGATCTTAGACCAATCCCTCTTTCTGCCTAACACAGAGTTGCGAAAATAAAGTGTAATTCTTAAGCACTGCCCTGAGATCCTTGAAGCATGCCCTCCTAGTGTCCCTATTTTCCATGGACAGTCCTGAATTTACAGAAGCCGCCCCAGTTTCTGATTTGATCCTGGAATGTCCTGCTTTTCCTTAGGATGTCCCTGTTTTCATTGGATAAATGTTGGAGGGTTTGGAGTTATGCGACTCCTGAGTCAAGGGGATAAGTAACTATACAACCTTTAGAAGGTAGTCCTGTATAGGGAAGGTTTTTTTTAAAATGTTTATGTTTTTATATATGTTGGAAGCCGTCCAAAGTGACTGGGGCAACCCAGTTAGATGGGCAGGGTGTTGTTCTTCTTCTTGTTATTAATAATATAATAATGAATAGGACGTCTCTATTTTCATTGCAGAAATGTTGGGGGGGGGGGGTATATTGAAGGGAGGCATAGCATAAATATCCACCAAATACCAGCAAACTTGACAGAGTGACCAAAAGTTTCAGGGGGAAAGAGAGAGACAAAGAAAAGGACAAAAGACAGGTTTGCATAAAATTTGTATATAATTGTTGATGGGCAAATTCAGCCTCTGCTGCCTCTGCTTTAGGGCTCCTTGGCTTTAAAACAGGCTCAGACTTAACAGCCCTTCCAACAGGACTGCCATTGGACAGCTCTTCAAATTGAGGAGTTTAAAAAAGGGCACATGAAATATACTGTGTACCTCTGATGGAAATTCCATGGCGTCTGGAGTTAGTGCAATTCACTGAAAAGCAGTATCACTGGCAAAATACAATTTTAATTACTGCTATCACCTACATACAAAAGAAAACTTGTTTTTAAACCAATATAAATGCAAACACATTAGATAAGTTTTGGTGGAAATTGTCTATTTTTAAAAAAACAAACCCAGAGAAGCAGCTCTTTGATTTTTTTCATTATGATAGCTGGTAGATACAGAAAGTAATTATTTCTTATAATAGAATGTATTTATTAGCAGAGTTCTTTTAAAACTTCACCTGTTCCTTATTAGCACTTGTAGAAACTTCAAATCATTGCATCTACTTCACATCTGAAAACTTGTTTGACTTCAGTCCTGACATTACCCAAATGCTAAATGTTCACATTTAAACTCTCAGTTTCTAGGAATCCAATATAATAATGCTTACCATGTATATGGTACATTCCCAAATTGTTCAAATCACTCAAAGCCTGTCTCAGGCAACCATCTACAAAATGGGTATGATAATAGTGTTGTAAGGTTTACAGTGAGAGTGTATGTGGATACTGAAAGTGTTTCATAAATGCAAACATTAGCAGTAATATTTTGATGGAATCTGTCTTCTGCCATGGATGAGAAACGTCTTGATTCCATATTATCATTTTCTCTTTTTAACACGCACACATTCCCCACCACCAAATGAAACTATTTCTAGATTTCCCCTGAGTCCTTTCTCCTGCAAGGAGCAGGATATTAGTGAGTGTCTTGGCAGTGGAAGCCCATTTGGACTTGAGTTTTGCGCGCCAGAGATTATTCTCCCCCCCCCCCCAACTTGTGGCCTGACATTTTATCACTGCCAATTCCAGTGTGCTTTTTTTGGCCATCACCACTGCTAATGCCTTTCCTCAGGGCAAACTGCAAGTAATATCTCTTTGAGGACACTCATCCCCTCCCCCTTTTTCTTCCCGGAGTGACATTTCAATCCCGAAAATTTACCAGCTTCTGTTTCAGCGTCCCTCATTTTAAGAAATATTTTACTTGGCTGATTGCAGAGAACGGCTTTGCAGGGAAAATATTGTTGAGTAAGAAACAACATCATTTGGCACTGATGTTGTAATTGAGGGTTTCCTTGAGCAGCAGTTACTCGCGGGTCTCAAAAGAGCTTAGTGCAATCTTCGGTTGATTTCATGATACTATTTGTAATTTTGTTCACCGAGTGCCACTGTATATCGTAGCCCACGGTGAGCCCGGAGCTGCCCTCTTGAGGAAAACACATGCTTGTGTCATGAATTAGGGATTTATTACATTCATCCCACTTTGCTGGTTTAGAAAACATTTCCCTGGTAGTCTCTAGTTCTGATTACTTTGCTGAGATGTCTGACCGGAGTGGCTACAGATTTGTGACACCACAGGTTTAATTACAGTGTTGCTGTAACTTGACTGGTTCTGTGGAGGACAGGGTTTTCACTCCCGGGAGATCAAATAATACCTAATTTGAACCACAACTGACCTGTGGAATTAAACTTGCAAGCTATAAATTTAAATTACAGTGCTTTCTTGTAGCTGAGATCTATTTCCCAGCTTGCTTGCTTACTTACTTCCTTGTTTCACTCTGCCAACTGGTTGCCAATTTTAGCAGGTGAAGTTTGGACTGGTAGGAAGTGGTGGGGAAATATTCTGGAATGGCCAAGTCTGTTTGCAGTTACAGTCACCTATATTCATATAGTCATAGAGCTGGAAGATACCCCAAGGGTCATCTATTCCAACCCCCTGCAATGCAGGAATCTCAGCTAAAACATTCATAACAGATGACCACCCAACCTTTGCTTAAAAACCTCCAAGGAAGGAGAGTCCACAAAACCTCCCAAGGGAGACCATTCCACTGTCAAACAGCTCAGTTTGATTATTATTTATTACGTCATGCTATTGTGGGCTATTAACTTACTTTTTCAGATACCAGGTCAGATCAGCTGGCAACAAGAACTCCAGGATAGTTAAACAGAATGTTGTCCTCTTTCTAAGAACTTGGATAGGCATATACAAGGTATATGTGATAGCAAACTGAACTTAATGAGGAACGGTTCTTTCAATGATTAACATGGAAGAAGAGTCCATTGTCCCTATTTAAGGTCAGGTTTATATAGCAAAATCATAACATTCATTTCTGCTCTTCCAACATATGTTTCCTAAAACCACCGGAACTGATTTTTAAAAATTATTTCAAATGGCCACCCTGAATTTTTATATGCTCAAGAAGGATGAAAGGTTTGTGCATAGCTAAATTTCCTTTGCTAAATTTCAGTCTCGACGTGTTAAAGGAATGGGATCCCTGTCATTTATTCTCCACAAAAAAAATACATTTAAATTTAATTATATTTCAGTCTGTAAAGGTGTACACTATTTTAAGGTTCTATTACCACTTTCTTGCTTTTATTCTAACTTGTGCTGCTGGGTTGGAATTTCTTGTCCCCCACAACCCTTCAATTCTAATCTTTTCAAAAGAAAAACAAAATATCATTTCAAAAAAAGAAAAGAATAAGCTTCTCTCACCTTCTTTTTCTGACTTAAATCTGCAAAAATGTTTGACTTAAATTACCAGGAAAAAAAATTTCACCCCATTCTCATTGGTTATGACGGTTTAGAAAATGGAATCTTTTGGAGTGTTTGATCAGACTCCCACGTAATTAGCCCTTTAGAAGTTGGGAGCTTGTGCCAGTTTTCAGTTGGGGAAAAGGAAACTATGACTGAACATAACATTTTTTGAAGAAAATGTTTGATCATCTGTCCTGCTGTTCTTTATTATGGGTCTGCAGCAAAAGCAAAAGCTCCAGTTCCCCCCTCCACCAACCCTTTAATTCATTCTGTTTCTGCCAGGATCCTATGTACTTTTCCAGAGAATAAGTTATGCCTAAAACATCTTCCTCCAATACAGAAGACAATATTTTCATCTTGTTTGCAGAAACGCAAGAGGAAACCATTCTCAATTTACACCTATTTTCTGCTGATTCTTGGAGATGATGATTGCTAAGCACACCTAACCCTTGGGATTCAGTCTCATGTGGAAAACCTCAGGGCCCTATCTGGACATTTGCTTTCCCCACTGTCTATATTAATTCCCTGTCGAAGCCATAGCATGAAAAGCAGCTTTTGAGAGCAGGGGATTTTGAGTTAAAAAATAATGTCAATGGGACTATATTCCCAGTGCCCCACTTCAAATTATTGCTTCCCAAGGCTTCTTTCCATTTCTTTTTTAGTATCTACAAATTG
Organism: Podarcis pityusensis; assembly: GCF_964106645.2. NCBI lineage: Eukaryota > Metazoa > Chordata > Lepidosauria > Squamata > Lacertidae > Podarcis > Podarcis pityusensis. The sequence continues at coordinate 76,719,929 of NC_138032.1, read as the reverse complement.
TCAGGATTTATTTACATGCATATATATGTAAACGGGTGGTTTGCTTAATTATTATTATTTTTATAGACTTTTTCATTTTTTTATCTGCTCATAATCACATAGGAAAAAGTCCATTGGAAGATAATTGTGACTTGTAGCAAAATATGAATAAATGAATGGAGGAAGAATAGGGGGAAGGCAAACACCCTCTATTCCATGCTGATTATTGCTAATGTTTATTTCATGAAAACTGTAAGGAGCTGGGCAAAGCAGTTGAATTGTTGTATTAGAGGAGAGTAAATTGGACTATATGGAAAGCATCAGAAACCTAATAGCACTCTCAGAAAACACCCTTGATTTCAGATGGATTTAATATTATGAATCATTAGCGATAGTTGCCTGACTAGCCTTTTGAAAAGTGCCCCCTTGCTGTTCAAATGAGAGTACACTGTTTGCAACCAGCTGAAGAAAGAACCAGTTAAACCTAAAAAGCTTCGAAAGTCATTCTCATCATTATTTTGTGAATATGATTTAAAGGAGGAGGAAAGGAAAGTGAAGTGCTTTAGCACAAGAAATTAATATTTTCTCTGAGTATGGTCTATTTTCTCGTGAAAATGCCATGATGTTTCTAATCAGGAGAATAGCCACCATTGCATTCTCCAAAAATGTACTACAAAACAGGTGGTTGAAAATATGCAACACACACAGACACACACAGACACAGACACACACACACACACACACACACACACACACACACAATCTCTCTATCTTGGCCTAATTTCTTGCCTGCCATTGTGTTTACAATGACATTTTGACGATAAGTGCAGTAACCTTTCAGGGAAATGAGCAGAGTGGTAGTCACTTACAATGACTACATACAATGTCTTAGGTAAAAAGAAATGTTGGTACTGGATTCAACAATCTTCCTGAACTCTCTTTCAGCTGTGGCACAGTGGCTAGGAGCAGTGGACAGAGAGCAAGGAGATCAGTTCAGATCTCTACTCAGCCAGGAATCTCTTTTGAGTTACCTTAGGCCAGTTACTGTCTCTCAGCCTGACCTTCCTCACGTAGTATTTTAATACAAAATGGGAAAACCAAATGCATGTCACCCTGGGCTCCTTGTAGGTAGTGTTGGGTATGCATTTAATAAGTATATAATAGCATTGTGAAGTAACCTATTCAGAGGCAAGCCAGGAGATGGATGCAGGAACCATTAGAGGGAAGACTAGAACTAAATTTCACGCTCAGAATCTTGGGATGGAGGTGTTTGCCTCACCTCTAACAATTAAACCTCTCTTCATTCTGCCTACAATGAACTTCCTTCACAAACATTTAGAAACACTTCCTGAAGGCAGCAGATGGCATTGGATGGCAGAATTTTTTGATAGTCAAAGGTGATGATATCTTTTACCCGTGGTGTGCACACTCATTTCTTTTATCTCTTGTGTCTGGGCAGACAGGTTTCTGAAGCACTACTGAAATCTTTTTTAAAATGTGAAGAAAGGAAATGTTGAGATAAAGGTGCATGTCCTGAGTGATGGTGCCTCTTTTGTTACCTCTGAGCAGGCAGTGGGAACCATTGTGTCTCAAAGAGACTCTTCACCAGTTTTAAGAATAGCAGGACAAGAGATTTGTATACTCTTTGCTGATGGAAACTCATGCTGCAGTATATATCACAGCCTTTTAGGTATAAAGGCTGAAGGCCAAAATTACATGAGGCAGAAGATTCATGAATAGATCTACTCAGGGTTTGTTTGTTTTAATAAATAATCTAAGCATAAGAATTTGTGACAGGAAGGTAAAGGTAAAGGCCCCTTGGACAGTTAAGTCCAGTCAAAGGCAACTATGGGGTTGTGGCGCTCATCTCGCTTTCAGGCTGAGGGAGCTGGCAATTGTCCACAGACAGCTTTCTGGGTTATGTGGCCAGCATGACTAAACCGCTTCTGGTGCAACGGAACACCGTGATGGAAACCAGAGCAGTGCACGGAAACGCTGTTTACCTTCCCACCGCAGCGATACCTATTTATCTACTTGCGTTGGCATGCTTTCAAACTGCTAGGTTGGCAGGAGCTGGGACACAGCAATGGAAGCTCACCCCGTCACGGGGATTCGAACTGTCAAACTTCCGATCAGCAAGCCAAAAAGGCTCAGTAGTGTAGACCACAGCGCCACCCACTTCCCATTTTTGGTCCAATGTAACTGTTCACAGCAATAGTTACTCAGTGTTTAGGATCAGTACCAAGTATGAGATTTACAGTAGCGTTAGATTCACAGGAAGAGAGGGCAATTGAGCAGGATAGGGACACTAGAGGAGTGGGAGGGGGGAGTAAACACTTTCCCACTATGTAATTTTTTTTCTGATTAAAGGTCAGGGAAAGTTTGCTATAAGCCCTGATGGGAAAAGTCAGGTACTTCTATCTTTTGCCCAATGGGGCTAATGGCAGCTATGATTTTTACCACAGACGTGGCACAGAGAAAAGGTTTAAGGATGGCCTGAGAGCAGTCTGAGGTGATCCAGGAGCTGGAAACCAGACGTCACAGGACAAGCTATGAGTCAGGAATCAAAGAGTAAGAGATAAGTTATGAGCAAAGGGAAGTACAAATGGGCCAAGGGGTACGCCAGATGTCAGGACTTGAAGAGCAAAGCAGAACCACAGTTTAAACCAGGAGACAAGACCCAAGAAAACACAGACACAGGAGCACACTAGAGCTAAAGAATAATGTGTTGTGCAAGCAAGGCTCATCTGGAACAAGAAGGCCTTTATTCTCCTTCATGGCCAGAGAATGCAATAGACAGCCTGGTTAGGTGGAGGCAATGTGACAAATTATTCACAGAGAAGATGGGCACCTGTAGTTCAGTTGGATTTGATCAGGAGTTCCTGACATTCCCCCAAGTACTTCCCCCATAACATACCTATATCTATATCTGTATCTATCTATTTATCTATATCTATACCTATTTATTTCTAACACACACACATGAATTTGTTGAGAGATCTAGTTATGGATCTGCCATATGACATGTAGCTTGGCTCCAACACAAATAATCTACTTGATCTTAAAGACAGTTAAGCTCAGTGTTTGCGGAAGATGGAACTGTTTACATTCCACATAGAAAAAGGTGTTATCCGGCTTTCTTGTTTCAGATGACCTGGGAAGCAGAAATATAATTTTTGCAAGGACACTGTGTCCTGCTGAAATCAGCAGGGATCTTTTTTTTATCGTGGGATGAGTGCACAGAGCATAGGAAAAAGAGTGTAAAGAGCATAGGAAAAGAAATGAATTTGAGGACAGGTAAAATGGAGGTGTGGTTTGACTCAACCTCCAGAAGGGTTTCTCTGATAATAAATGTGTGTGAGAGAGTTATTGGATTTCCTGCCAAGGCTTTTATGCTCAATGTGGCTGCCTGCCGACCACTTACTAATTGAAGTAACCAACTAATTTGAAAGAAAACAACTGCAGAACTCTCCACTGAAATAGCATGCAACATCAGCGTGTGCCAGAGTTGAACAGAGGGTAAGAGGGTAAGAGTTCAATTAGCTATAATCATAATAATTTCTTCAAATAAGCAGCTTTATTCATCCCATGTGCTCCTGCTCTTCCATGCAATTACTGAAAAGTTTGTTAACAACGGCATGTGGTTTGGTTTTGGGTTTGTGTTTTTTTAGAAGGCATATGCTCAGTTTTTCATCTTTGAATATTGGAACAGAAACCTAGCGATCCAAGTCCTGAACATTCTCTCCAACATTATCTGTACAAAATATTTGTTGATAATTTATGTCCCTCACTGGCAGCTAATTTTACACTGTGACCATATTTTAAGTGGGGGTGGGGGTCAGAGGCTGAAGGAACATTCCTTCCAGGCACTGATATGCTAGAGTTCGATGCGAATGACACTTCATCTCCCTTCACCTAATGTGAACAAAAAGTTTTGACAGACCCCTTGCTTTATATACTTCAGCTACTCAATCTCCCTGGCAAATGGCTCTTCAGCCACCTCCACCCCACTGTGAGCAATAATAGAGGCTTTGGAAGAGTTGTCCCCTACCATTATGCATCTCAGCTAGAGGTGGAATATTCTGAAAATCTCAACATAGGATTTATCTGCACAGTTTTTTTTTCTGATTCCCATCTTGCTCCTTGATCTCAATGAGAAGCAAGTTACTTCCCCCCCCCCACTGGTTCCACTAAAATATGAGCAATTATTGCACGTTATAGATGATGTTATATGCATTATTGTAGATATGGTAGTAATAATAATAATAATACGCCCATCTGGCTGAGCTTCCCCAGCCACTCCGGGTGGCTTCCAACAAAATACTAAAATACATGCATATTCTACACATTTCGTAAAGCAACCAGCACATTAGCAGAACATAAAACAATGCATATAACTGTATAAAATACTTATGGATTAGTTATTATATAATCACACTGTAGAAATATAGGACCACCTGGTGCTGGACTTTTTTGTACATATTATACATTAAAATATGTGTGGGGCTTTGCATGCAACTTCACATAAATTTAGTCAAAACAAAAAATGCATGAGCAACTTGAGCATAACAGGTGCTCGATGTGAGAGGTGGTCTGTTGCAGATAAAGCTCAATCAGCTCAGCCGGAGACAGTGCTGTGTATCAATCCATCCAAAGCAGATCCCACCTCCATCCCTGGCCTCAGCTATTTACTCCAAGATGAAGACGACAAACTCTTCATCCCCACCTGCAACTCTGAGCAATAACAGAGGCATTGGCAGAGTCCTTCCTTTGTGCACTTCAAGCTGCTAACTTCCACATTCAAGACAACATACAGGAAAATGGGAATGAGCAGCTGAAGTGCTTTGTATTTAGCTCCATAATATTTTCCGCAACACTGTCACCTTGCATTTTCTAGCATTCCGTTCTTTCCTGGAGTAGATTTACGATAACCAGAAGATCTGTCAGTCACAAACACTGGATGGAAATAATTGCTCTGTTAAGTTGCCTCCAGACTGTCGTTCTTTTATGGGAGGGGTTCCATTACTGGAAATTTAGGTTAGGGCAATTAAAGTAGATTAAAGAGTTCTGTCTTTCTAGCACAGCAAATCCACTTCAAAAAAATGTAACAGACATTTTGCAGTGAGGAAAGTGACAGGAAAATCCACGGAAGAGTGTGGAAAGAATGAATGATTAATGTGAAGGCATGTAAACACCCGTCAAGTAGATCTGGATGAATGTGCATTATTGTGTAACCACTCTGCAACCAAATCAGAATGAATGCTCAATAAAGATTGAGCATAGGCAAACCTCTGTCTTTATAAACTTTGTGCAAGCAGATCAGGATGAATGCTCAATAAACAGGGCATCTGGAAGAGTCTTTAGTTTGGAAGACAGGGTGGAGACTTGTAATGACTCACCACCAAGTCTATTATGAACCAAGCAGAGAAGTTCAGGTCCAGCTCATAATTCATTTGCCCCCAGCCAGGCCTGTTCCCTCAAGTGTGGACAACCATGGATGGTCAGGGCTGATTAGAAACAGCAGCACACCAAGGAAAGTCCCCTGCCTTTGGATGTATAGAAATTATAGCTTCAGTTCCTAGACAAATTCATTTCCCCAGCTCTCCCTGCTGCCTGCTTCCACTCTCCACAAGATCAATTTTATTAGGGGAGTAGGGGTTTGATAGTAAGATTTCCCAAGTGCCTCAGCTTTTCAGGCTGCCATGGGTAACTCTCATGAAAGCTACCAATCGGCCCCCATCCGAAAAAAAATGTTTTTTATTTTATTATTATGCCCTCTCTAGTTTTAAAAGAAACTCAGGGTGGCTAACAAATCCAAACACTTCATGATAATATGAAAATACAGCAAGGCTCCCAATCAGAGAATCAGCATGATTGACAAAAGGGGGGAAAAAGCCTAAGCCACAACAATAATTTTCAAAACAGCCATCAGAACAACAACATGAGGAAAGTTACCTGAAGAGGCTTAGCAAAACAAAACTCATTATGATGTGAACTTGGGGAGTTTTCCCATCACTGCTCACAGTAGCTATGCAGTTTGATGTGTTACCTTTTTATGCCTTTTGTTTAGAACCTATCAAGACAAACAGCTCATTCATTTCAGACTGCAGGTGGGCATGATTGAATGCGCACTCTTATTTATTTTTTAAAACCTACTCCTCACAAACAAAACTAGAAGCCAAGGAGAAAGTGTTCTGGCTCCCACTTTCTTCATTATAAGTCATTTTTTTAAAGGGGGGGGGAGGGTTGATGGATTTTTTTTCCTGTCCCCATAGGAGAACATTTAAAGTTGCAGTCCCATACCTTTAGTCTGAAGTGGCAAACATTGTTAAGGAACATTGCTAAGAGCTGTTTGTCTAAAGAGCTTCAAAGCAAAGACAAAGAAGAGCTGGCTTAGATGGTCTACGTCAGCCATTCTCAACCTTGGGCCTCTAGATGTTGTTGGACTAAAACTCCTGTCATCCCTCTCCAGCGGGGCACGTGGTCGGAGATTATGGGATTTGTATTCAAAGAACATCTGGGCGATGGGACCCAAGACTGAGCAAGGCTGTTCCAAGTTCATAGTGAGTTATGGCCTCACTTCATGAGTATTCATACCTGAGGTCCATATCAACGATGTTCCCTGGTGTGGGCAAATAAACTTACAACCTGATGACCTCAACTTCTGCAGGGAGTTCTACAAATTGATACAGCCACGTGATGAGAATCTGGCCATGGGGATGCTAATCCCTATGGTGAATATAAGATCTAGCCAGCAATTTCTTTTCACTGATTGCTCTTGTCAAGGGATGCTCTAAATTGATGGAGCACTCTGTAAAGACCAGGCTTCAGAATACATTGAACTGTTCTCTGAGAGTGATTGAGAGCATCAGAAATTCTTGTTATTTTATTGTTGCTAACTGGTTTCCAAGGATGCACTATTTTGTGAGGTTTTTGGTTTTTTTTTAATAGTTGTTTTGGTTTGCAAGAAGATACTCAAGTATGCTCTAGGGGGTGACAGAAAAGGAAACAAATGACTTCTAATAATCTTAAATCACATTTATTTTTCATGTTTTCTGGATGCTATGCATGTTCTGCTACTAAGCTGGAGCCATGTCACTAACTCACTGCAGGCTTCTGTGTAGCAAAATATATAAAGCATTTGGGTCAATTTCTGCTCCTTGGGGATAGAGAACTGAGGTTTTGGAAACTATCACCACAGCAGAACATTGTTTTCTGAACCAAACCCCTACACTTTTAAATAGTAGTAGCTGTGTAAGGTAGGTGGGCAAGTATTTAACTACTTTACTTATCAAAATGGTTTGCTGAGGAACTGCTCTATAACTTCGGTGGAATCTTTAATGTCACTGGGATTTTGGACATCGTTATGTGATGCACTCCTCATTCATACTGGCCTGACTGCCATGCCATATCAACAGAGAATGCATCCTAGATACATGAAGCAATTTCTTAGGCTGTATGTTGCAGAGGATAGGAAATGGTGGTTGTGTTCATCTTCTCTATCACTATTGGCTTGTGTTATATTCTTTGCTTTGTTTTAAATCATTTTCATTGCCTTTTAGTATTGATTATATCATTGTGACCTGCCCTGGAATCTTGTGGTGAAGGCTGGGTGAGAAACCTCTGAAATAAATAAATACTGATCACTTTGTGAAGCCCACAATAAGATTCTGAAATCCTTAGGGATCTTTAAAACACAATTGGTAACCATTGGCCTAATTTGGGGGGGGGGGGGACCTACTCATGTTGCTGTTGTTGAAATAAACCTAAGTTCTTCCTTTTTCTTTTCAAGTTGTTTAGTATCTGGGGATAGTGGTAAGCATGATCCTTGGTGGATTACCCAACCCTGGGTAAGCAGAAAGTTCCCTGGAATCTCACACTTCTCTGAGACTGGGGTGCCATGTAACACTTGAATCAATGAAACTGATGAAGAGCAGGGTATAAATCAGACAGATAAAGTAAATAAATATATGCTTTGGTCACATGATTCTGGCAGTGATTTGATACAAAAGCGTTAAGCGATAAGAATATTGTTGGTTGTTTCAAAAAGATGAGCATCAAGAAGATCCAAAAGTATTTGGTGTTTAATAATAATAATAATAATAATAATTTATTTTATTTATATCCCACCCTCCCCAGCTGAAGCCAGGCTCAGAACGGCTAACAACTGTAGAACTGTAAAATAATACAGCATTCTAAAATCAATTCATTATAAAATCAGTTCAAAACAAATTAATGGCAACCATTGGGCTAGAGTTCTGTGAGGAATTACCAAAGGAGGGGGGTCAGGCTGTGCCTTGGCCAAAGGCCTGGTGGAACAGCTCTCTCTTGCAGGCCCTGCGGAAAGATGTCAAGTCCCGCAGGGCCCTAGTCTCTTGTGACAGAGCATTCCACCAGATCGGAGCCACAGTCAAAAAGCCCTGGCTCTGGTTGAGGCCAGCCTAAGAATGTCAATGTTGTTGTTTAGTCGTTTAGTCATGTCTGACTCTTCGTGACCCCATTGACCATTGCATGCCAGGCACTCCTGTCTTCCACTGCCTCCTGCAGTTTGGTCAAACTCATGCTAGTAGCTTCGAGAACACTGTCCAACCATCTTGTCCTCTGTCGTCCCCTTCTCCTTGTGCCCTCCATCTTTCCCAACATCAGGGTCTTTTCCAGGGAGTCTTCTCTTCTCATGAGGTGGCCAAAGTATTGGAGCCTCAGCTTCACGATCTGTCCTTCCAGTGAGCACTCAGGGCTGATTTCCTTAAGAATGGATAGGTTGGATCTTCTTGCAGTCCATGGGACTCTCAAGAGTCTCCTCCAACACCATAAGTCAAAAAATAATGTGGATAGCACAGGAAAAACATTCTGCTCACTTATGTAAGTGGTTATGAACATAGAAAAGGCACTGAGTGGCCTGGCTCAAAGGAAGAGATGCACATTCAATGAAAGGAAATAATTGCTTAGCATTTTGAAAGTCAGCCTAAATTTGCATCATTGCTTTCAGCTCTGATGATATATTTGGTGATTTGTCTTATTTATTGCAGCATATTATCTTGGCTAATACTTTTCCTTCTTCGAAAGGTATGATGTCCTTTCAAATTTCTTTTCAGTGCTTGTGGTCACTCTTGCATGAAAATGCCATTTGTTCTTCCCATATTAAGCCTTGTGCTTTCATGTAGATTGTGGCTCTGAAAATTTCCTATTACGGTAAATTAATTTCACTTCATTAAGTGGATGGGTCACAGGCAGAGGAATAATAGTATTTAGTGGGAAAGAACATTGGCAAGATGAATGATGGGAAAACAGCCAGCCACTGCCACTCTAAAACTGAGAAGTGGCTTTTTGTGTTAACAGTCTTTTGCTTGGAAGTTCTGTGATACGGACTTCTGTACAGTGGTACCTCAGGTTAAGTACTTAATTTGTTCTGGAGGTCCGTACTTAACTTGAAACTGTTCTTAACCTGAAGCACCACTTTAGCTAATGGGGCCTCCTGCTGCCGCTGTGCCGCCAGAGCACGATTTCTGTTCTCATCCTGAAGCAAAGCTCTTAACCTGAAGCACTATTTCTGGGTTAGCAGAGTCTGTAACCTGAAGCGTATGTAACCCGAGGTACCACTGTATTAGAGCAGTACTCTGAGGCTGAAATTCTTTATTTCTGAATGGGGTTTAGTGTGGAGCAGACGCATAGCGTTGCATTGTTATTCCAGTTGTCTTACTCATTCGATGCTGCAAAGTGGATTTCTTCCCAGGTAACAGAACTTCCCATGCCTCTCCACCCCCATATGTCCCTGATATGCTCAGGTGGAACTCCCAATCCTCTGAGGCAGATTTAAGTGGGCATGTGGGGGAAGCTGATGAAATTATTTCTAAACCACCAGGAGGGTGCCTGGTAATGGACAAATATTGACATAAATGTGAGGATGAATGAGTTGTCCAAAGAGGACAGTACAAAAGGAGAAAAGGAAAGGTGGAGAATTGGGCCTTTCTCTACCCACAGAAAGAGAAAGGAAGATAAAACCATAAGGACAGACTGTGCAAGGCAAGAAGAGATAAAACTGGCAACAGAAGAGCCAGGACCTGTAGAGCTACATTGGGTACATCCAAAAGCCCAGTAGGATGTTTAATCTCTTGCGGTGGTTAGATAAAATGTTTTGACTTAAGCAGCTAGATGATCATTGCCAGTTTGGGAGACTAAGATTGTTAACAATGAAAGGACATTTATTTAAGGTAGTGAACATAGATAAGATTATTATTAATTTTATTACAATATATTTGCAGAAACAACAAAAAGAAATGGTCTCGTTGGCAGGATTTAAATTAAACATTTACAACTTTAGTTACAGAGAACAAGAAGTATAACACTGTGATAACATTGTATTGTATACAAACAGCAGAATGTATCATTGGATGTAATAAACCAGAAATGGTAGTTGAGGGAAGTCAACGGGGGGTGGGGAATGGAAAATGTATGTTTAGTAATGATATTTGTTTTGAGAAAAGAAAATTAATAAACAATCATTTTTTAAAAGTATTATTAATTTTATTATTGGTAGTAAGCAACAGGAGCTGTCAAGCTGTTTGTTCAGTTCGCCATGTTATATGTTTGTTCATATTTGTTAATTTTCATGTAGCTTCATAAAATCATTGTTTCAGTAATTCTTATGGGTGCATTCTGGGTAGTGTCTAACTTAATTCAAAGCATTAAAGGTGGCTACTCAGATATCCATTCATCTTTCTCAATTGCTTTCCTAAGAAACTTAGGGCTATCAAATAGTATTTTCCCATAGGCAACAAAATGAAAGTTGAATTTTCCATTTTATTTTATTTTATTGGAAGAGGTAAACTCCAAATCAGAGAGTTGATGAATTTTCCATATATTCATAGCAAGTCTTGGACCACAGCTATTAAAAAGATTAAACCAGTTCTTCCTAAACATTTTACAGGAGTCTTTGGACTATATGAAATGCCAAGAGACAGCAACAAAATTTCATGACTGCCAAGCTTCTTGTGACTTATATCTATCACAGCAATTTCTGTGATTTGTTTCACTCACAGACAGAAGTCTTACCCTTGTTGAAAAAGACAGAGGAATTTGATGAGAGAAAAAGGCCAATATATGGATTATGGAGAAGGATGCCAAATGGAACTAATGAAGAGAAACAGGACAATTAGGATGGTGGGAGGTTAGGGGAGACGATTTTTTGAGCACAGCATGTTTCCTCCCAGGATTATCGATTGACATAGAATACAGCCCTGAGACATTTCAATTTGACAGAAGTGGTGATATGGCCTTTAAGGGGAAAGTAACCAGTAAACCTGTAGTTTGAATGATTTTCCACCAAGCAGCTGAAGTTGCACTACTTTTGGAGTGAGATAGGTGGAGATGTGTGAAACTTGTCATTTCTGTAGATATTTCTTCTTTCCTGTGAGCTGGAAATACACAACCTACAAGAATGGATATGGATTTTGTGGAACAAATCTCTAAAAGATTGTTGTGAGCTGTGTGTACACAATTTTGATTTGTTGTTGTTATCTTCATCACGGTTCAATCTGGCTTCACACCTGCATTTGGGATCGTCCTAGATTTGACATTGCTATCCCAAATTGATGATCTGTGCCTTTCATCCTCTGCCAGTTTGCCTACTGTAAAACAGTTTATGTGAGGCTGCTGCTGAAGGTCATACTTCAGCTGGTACTGTCGGGGTGCTGGCAGTGGTTCCCAGCTGGTGGTCCAGGATAGTATAAAGACAAGGGAAGGTTTCTTACCGTCCTCTTTTTTATTCAGTAATTACAGTTGTACCTTGGTTCTTGAATGGAATCCATTCCAGAAGTCAGTTTGACTTCCAAAAACATTTGAAAACCAAGGTGCGGCTTCCGATTGGCTGCAGGAGCTTCCTGCACTCAATCAGAAGCCATGGAAGCCGCGTTGGATGTTCAGCTTCCAAAAAACATTCGCAAACTGGAACACTCCATACTTTTTGTTAGACCTTCATGGTTTCTTCCTAGAGAAACTATACTAGTTGATACAATTCATAGTTACTTATTATCTTTTTGCTGAATTCTGTTTCTAATTTACTTGGTACAGTGGTACCTCGGGTTAAGAACTTAATTCGTTCTGGAGGTCCGTTCTTAACCTGAAACTGTTCTTAACCTGAAGCACCACTTTAGCTAATGGGGCCTCCCGCTGCCGCTGCACCGCTGGAACATGATTTCTGTTCTCATCCTGAAGCAAAGTTCTTAACCCGAGGTACTATTTCTGGGTTAGTGGAGTCTGTAACCTGAAGCGTCTGTAACCTGAGGTACCACTGTACAGCTGTTGTTTTATTTACTCTTTTCTCTGTTCTAACAGCCATTTTGCATATGCTGGGGGTGGGGTATAAGTATTTTTTTAAAAAAATAAATAACTTACCATCTGTACATTTTGTTCCCCATTTAAAAGTGTGGGCCTTTGTTGAGAACTGGCCACTCTGACAACGATTCTGAACCACATTAGTCTTCTCAATCAGCATCCATTTCCAAACTGCCATTACTCCCAGGAGGCATGTTTAAATCTTTTTTTCAAATATTTATGCAGCCTCATGTGAGAGACATGAATCTGGTGATCATTGGGACTTAAAGTTAGGACTCAGATGGGTTTTGGATTTTGTCAGAACTATCACCTAGTATCCATGGGAGCTCTCCCAGGTCCTGAAGGACCAGCTGCCTATGATTGCCTTCCTGATCCTTTTTCCTGCACCCTGCTGCTAATTGCCTCTCCTTTTTGATCAGTTCTCCTATACCAGCACTCCACAGGCTCTCCAGCCCATTGAGAACAGGAAACTATATAATCAATATAAGGCAGATCTGAATCATTGCTGCACATTATTTGAGTAGTTTGCCTAATTGTGCAACAACAACTGTTTTCAGTCACTATTTTTCTCCATAAACCCAGTGATAATTTCAGACCTCCTATTCGGGAGGCCATTTATTCACAACAATACTTAGGACACTTATCCACAACAACAAATGTGTGGTTTTTGCATCGAGGTGAGTAAAATCACAAATATTCATGGCACCACTGTCAATGAGCAGAAGTAATTTACACGTCATCAGTGCCAAAAAGCTAAATGCATGGCCAAAACCAGTTCTAGAATTTGAAAATTGTAAGGGCTATTATCATCATCTCAGTAGAAATATTTGTAATTAGGGTTTGGTTTTGGTTCACGTGAATGCCTTCTTGCACAACTAGGCGTCAAATGCTTGATTCATGCTGTAATCCTGTGCCCATTCCCCCAAGAGTAAGCCCCATTTAATTCAGTGGGACTTACTTCTGAATAGATGCAAGCAGGGTTGCACTGTCAAAAACCTCGTTTTGATGCTGCTCTGCATACGCCCAAATTACTGTGCATAATACAAGAGAGTGGAAAATTAGGCCATATGTGCATATTGAGTGAGTTACATCATTTTCCATATGAGTCCCTAATTTAAGTAGTCATCAAATGCAGCCAAACTCACAGGAGCCAAGATGGAAATTAGTTGACACGATATATGCAAAAAGTGTAATATTTCAATTTACTTGTTAGTGTAACTGTTCATAATAGTGCATTTACCTTGGTTAGCTATTACAGGGGAACCAAAACATAAGGCAAAATTCTCTCTCAGATCCACATAGTGGGCTCTGTGTGAGGCTGATATTTTCCTTCCTGTCTGTTTTTTTCTTCTTCCCAAGATGTGAAGTGTAAAGTGAAGAGAATTGCATTGCATTATTGCCGCTTTTCAAATACAGCATACTCTATTTGCTGTATTGGCCATTTGGCTTTTTGGCCTGAGGTTGGAGCACTGAAATAATAAAGGGTGACTTAAATGAAGAAAAGGTTGGGGAAACATTCTGGCTTGCTAGCTAGATGGGAAATTCAGAAATGTGTTTTATAATTTTAAAATGTATTCTGGACCACTGAAATGGATCAGTCATTGTCAGTTGCAGTAGGATGTAATTCAGTCTGGATGTCTACAACCTATCTTTTTGTAACCATACATAACCTGCAGCCGAGTCTTATTGAAGGTTTTAGTTTTAAGTGAGCAAAATGAAAATAGTGTAATGGGGGGGGGGGAATCCAGCACAATGGTGTGCACATAATGGCAGAGTTTGAGACCTAACGCTTTGCACGTTCAGGTGGTGGCTTGTCTGCATTCATTGTTTCCCACAATAAATAAATAAATATGTATCACATCCCTCCTTCAAGGAACCCAAAACATCACATATCGGGTTCTCACTTTTATTCTCACAGCAATCCTGTAAAGTAGGTTAGGGTGAGAGATTCCTGTGCCCAGCAGAAAGAAATTCTCAGGTTACGGCAAAGCATTTTTCAGTGAAGGAGAAACACCTACTCCCCCTTGGAAATATAAAAGCTTTCAATTTTTGGATCTGCCTCTGGAACTAATTGGAACACACAGATTGCCTGTAAGGCAGAGGGCAAGAGTGCAGGAAAAAATGTGACATCCCTTATTTTTAGCAAATCTAGAGTTGAACTTTGGGTGATGCACCAGATATAAAGTTTATCAAACTATTGCCCACTTGTAGGGCACATGGTTTCCCCCATAGGAGTGGGGATTGGACAGATCTGAATTACTCTTATTTTTATAATTATAGTGCTAGGGTTGCATTGACGGTTTTAGCCCATGATGCGTTTCTACAGCTTTAGATTTTTTGCAGTGGGCACAGTCTAACCTAATTAAATCTAGAGATCACCTCTTCCATTTCATCTTCACTCTCTTACAAGCTGTCAATTTGCCTTTTCATCATGCACAGTGACTCTCTCTCTCTCTCTCTCTCTCTCTCTCTCTCTCTCACACACACACACACCCTTTCTTAAGATCTACACCGAAGAAGTGTTCTGGTGAACTTGAAAGCTTGCTTGCTGCCTTTTTATTTCTGTTTAGATTATATTAGTTCTTCTTGCATATGAATCAGTAAACAACCAAGTCTACTACTAGGAATATACAGTACAGCTATGTGAAAAACCAGTCTTGCAGTGCAATCCTATCCATGTCTACTCAAAATGAAGCCCTGTTGAATTCAATGGGGCTGACTCCCAGGTACGTAGAGTTAGGATTGCAGCCTAACTCAGGTATACTTATTTTCCATTTGAAAACAACAACCACAATTAAATACGGTATGTAGTGCCAAGTTCAGGCTCAAACAAATTAAAGAGCTAGTAACTGACCTAAAAAGCAAACCCATGGGGAAGGTATGGGGGTGGTGAACTTTCACCTCTCTCTCCTGTGGAAGATTTTGTGTAGTGGCTATTTGATCAGTTCCGTGTGTCCAACTGTGATCCTGCAGACCAAAAGGACACAGAACTGTTTGGTTCAGCAGTGGTAATGGAAGGAATAGGATGTCTCTTGTTACACTAAGGAGGTGCATGCAGGGACAGATCTACTATGAAACTAATTCAGCTTAAGCTTAAGGGCCCCTAACATAGAGAGGCCTCAGAAGCCACTTTAGTCCACATTGCTCTGAAAAAAAATCAGTCTAGTAGTCCCAATTTGAATTGCATGACTCAAATTGATTAATTTTTCGTTAATATGCTAAATTCCTAAATATTTACCATTATGGGGCAGTGATATGGATGGGCATATTCATAATGTTGTGCAGAAATAATTCAGGATTGGAGGTGTAATTGGTAATTTATTGCTGAAGAATCTAATCTTCTGTGGGCCAGACTGTTCTGAGGTGCCGTTGGGGGTTGAGGAACTGGTCAGATAACCCAATATGTAAGCACGATATAAAAATAATTGTTTCCCCAGAAGTACTTTGTGGCAACCTTATTAATTTTTGGTTTCTGATTTTAAGAATTGGCACTAAACACCTGGAAAACTAGCTGAACGAAAAAAAAAAGGCTTTTCTTTTCCCTAGCCTCTAATGAAAAAACAAGGGCTGAGTTGTAAAGTCCTTATCTGAATGGTAAAAGATTGTCACTTTAGCCCTTGTTGCCTTAATTTTTTTAAACACCTTAATCTTTTAAAAACAGTTTAGTTTGGGATCAAGAAACAGCACTGAGGCTGACAACCTTCCTGCCAAGTTCTGGGACGATGCAATTTGGAATGGCTGAGATATTAAACCCAGAATGTCTGAGTTTCTAATAGAAATGTCAACTCGATATTAGCTCCAGGAGTGCTACTGCAATTTGGAATGGCTTAAATGTACTTTTTGAAATCCAGCGGTGCCCCTCAGGCTTGTGGAGCTGCAGGAGTATTTCTGCAATGTGCCTTGTTATTCGGTGGCCTACCTGTTTGTGTGGCATTTATCTCTTAGGGGTTAACCACTTACATAAAATATATATGACTTGTCTGTAGTTTTAGATCTTTTTTTTCTAGATGACTTTGCAAAGAGAGTGGGTGCATGTGAAAGTACATATAGAGTTTTCTCAGCTGCAATTTATATTTAGAGAACGTGTTTGAATTTGTCTTTAACCTTTATGTGTTATACAGCTTATGTGCATTCTGCAGAAAGAAAGAGATAAACATAGTATGCTTTAATTGCTTTTTAACTGGATTAATAGGACTGGAGTACTGTGCAATTTTACTGTGAGACAAATTTAACATGAATGCAAATCACCGTTTGGAGTTGAGTGTTCAATGCAAATTGCTCAAAGAAAGAACACATTGATGGCGCCACATCTGTCCAGGAGGCAAACTTGTAAAATGTCTGACCGTTCTCCTTTCACACATTTAAATATTCCTCAAAACATCTTCGCCACGTTGCTACTGTGCAATATAAACTCTGGATCAGTTCACACATTCATCATGTGATAACCATCAGGGGGATATATTCAAATGTAGTTGAAGCACCATAGATACTGTTTTCATCACCTTGTGTGATCTTAGCCACACACTGTTTTGCAATGGAACCATTTCACATATCCAGTTGTGAGAAGTCAGGTGATATACATAGTTGCCCGAAACAGCTCTTAAAACTGCAATTCTGAATGTTCTTAGAAGAACACACTTGGATGTCCTTCTCAACAGACATGATAAGGCTTGTGGTGTTTGTCTGCCTATTTACTGCTTGAAGCTGGGGGAGGCCTAGAGGCCTATTTATATATTAGATGTTAATTTATCCCAGAATATCCCCCCCGCTCCGGCTAGCTTCCTTCACACACCGAAGCCTAATATCCCCAAGATGGAAACATTTAGTAGAACAGGTTGCTAGAGACAAAGTAGGGGGGGTTGGTCAAAAGATGGTGGGAATGTATACTTTTTATGTATGTGATGCTAAAACTGACACAATATATAGTACACTTTTGGTTAGCCTTTGTCCAGTTTGGGTCCCCAGCTGCTTTGGGACTAAAACTCCAATTATTTTGAGCCAGCATGGCTGGTTTTCAGGGGTGATGGGAGTTGTAGTCAAATATTGGCAGACTAAAATTGTGAAAGGCTCTTTAGATATTCTCCCAGATATATATGAGCCAGTTCTTCTGTGAGCAGCTCATGTATGTTTGGAAGAACATTTAAATGCTAGCCCTCATGGGTGGTGAGAGTAAGACTGCTTTAAGAGATGATCTGGAAGGAACCAAAATAAAATATATTAGAAGTGTGTGGGAGTGGTGGTCAACAGCAGAGAAGAGGAGAGTGAGAGAATGAGGAAGATGAACTAAGATGGTGTATACTTGTACCAAAGTATAATGAAGTATTTGTTGTTCTCATACAATGGCTTCCATAATTGCTTCATATCACAAGGATTATGGGTGAGGCTCAATTGCATGCGGTGTTTCCACTGAAAGAACTCGTGTGGGAGCCACATACAGAGAAGCGGCTCTCCTACAGCCACAGCGAGCATAATTTCTAAAGGGCACCACAGTAGAGCCATCGTTAAGTTTGATTAATAGTTTCTTTCTGCTCCTTTCTATTGTAAAGCTCTGCATTAGCTGACAAAAGAATGAGCATATTGATTTGATTGCAACAGCACAACCGAGAGACCCGTGAATGCTAAAATGCACAATTTCTTAAAGGAATGATCTGCAGCGTCTCTCTTCTGTTTCCCAGTATTGGAACCGTAGTGGCAAAGGCTTGATGGAATGCACCAAAGTGTTTTGCCACCGTGTTTCTGCTAAGGTCACAACCCATCCCAAACTAAGCACATTTAAGTACTACTGATTCCAGGAGGTGACGAAATGCCATCCTCTCCTCCCTCTATAGTCTTAAAGAGTCACAGTGCAGGATAAGCAGTGTGGGATTTGGGTGGGGCAAAGAATTGCCTGGCTGAGAGATAGGTCAGGCAGATTGATAGTGACTTGCTTAAGCTCACTCTGCATCCAAATCCAAAATCAATTTACTTCATCGCACTGGGGATAAGCAGGTGCTTATTGTTGCAGCTACGTGTCAGGTAAAATTGACACATTCCTTTCTAACTTTCATTTTAGAAATAAAATGCAGATGAACATGAGGATGTGCACCACTAGGTGTGCACCACCTACAGGAAATCTTTTTAAATGTATAATCTGCTGCAACAAGCAATCTTAATATATTTTGCTTAGACTGTGAAAATTAAAAGTCCCTTCATGTAGGTATTACAAATGGATTAAAAATTATTCTTTATCAATAAAGTCAGATGATACAATACAGTAAGCAGATACTGATTATTCTTTTACTGCCAAAGCGGAGTGGTGATTTATCATTAGAACTGACAGGCCTCCAGCTACTCTGAAAATGGGATTATTTTCAAAACGGCTATTTCTAGAAGGCTTTCATTTATATAACTCATCCATGTTGAAAGCTAGGAAACAAACTGGATAAAGGAGCGCTCTGATAGCTCAGTTGATAGAGCACGAGACTCAATCTCAGAGTTACAGATTTGAGCCCCACATTGCGCAAAAGATTCCTGCATTGCAGGGGGCTTGACTTGGGACTCAGATAGATTGGTAAAGAAAAAGTGTTGTATTTGTGTTGTACATGCAATATAACACTATGACACCACATGGTGCTGTGGTGTCCCGTCTTTTGCTAACGGATTTCCCTGTATGAGTTTGCAACGCGTGTGTAGTGTTAGAATATTCCGTTCCACCTTAAGGGACAGGCATGAGACTGTGGTGTGTCACATGTCTGTTTACACTCCAGCACAGCTTGCTGGGAACTTCCGTTTGTGTATAGCTTTTGCTTATGCTTCTTGCTTTGGACATGAAGGGGAGAAGACATGTGTCAGGGGTTCAGGGACAGAGGCACAGGGTAGGCAGGAGATGGAGAGCGATGGGGATGAATCCCAGGACAGCGAGGAAGAGGATGACAATGACTCAAGAGATTCCATGAGTCTTTCCAGCGAATCAGAGGATTCCCAGAAGCGGGCGCCGGTGGTCAAGGCCAGGGGAGCCCCAGGGGGGACTTGTCAGGAGCAGGGGGCCAGCGGGGGATCCCAAAGTGGCAGCTGGGCGTCAGGACCAGCCTCCCCGCCAGAGTGCAGCGAAGGGGGTGGAGGTTCCAGTGTATCAGGGGAGGCGGCTCCGGCAGTAGAGAAAGGAGGGAGGTCGGAGCAAGCCACCCTGCCGGAAGGGGAGGGGAGTAGTGAAGGGAGTAGCGTAGCTGTCAAAAGGAAAGTTAGAGGTTGGGGGCGCGCGCCAAGTTCAAATGTAGAGGCGCGCGGAAGTACAGGGAGCCCGGAGGAGGGGCCAGGTCCCAAAGCCCGCAGGAGGGGGCAAGAGCAGTCTGATTCCGCGTTGGAGGAATCCAGGAGGGGCGAAACCCCAGCGGGCAGAAAGACCCTGCGGAAAAGGAAAGAGAGAAAGAGGTGGAGCAGCGCAAGCCTCTTAAACTGGTGCAGGGGAGGGACAGATTCAGAAGGGACTTCAGCGGTCTAAGCCTAGCAGACGTAGGGCTGCGCGCCTCGGATCTGAAGCAAAGAATGAACTGCAATAAACACTTTTGTATATAAGAAAAGAAAGGCGTTGGTCTTTTGTGAGCTGAGACTTGAGGCAGCCCTGACAACATGTTTTTCCTTTTGTCCTGATGTACGCTGAATAAACTGCTTGTAAATATGCTCAGCACAGCCTCTCCCTGCCACTTTGGTTGCACAGTGTTATTTACTCTGCTGAGTGTGCATGCCCAGCTTCTGAAGGTTTCTGAAGCTAGGGTTCCAGTTTCATGCTGATCCAAGGACTGGAGATCGCCCGGCACACTGGCCGGTGGGCTGGGGCCTGCTGGGGGCCTGCCAATTGCCCCCAATTCCTTGGCTGCATCCCAACATCCAGCCTAGATCCCAACATCCAGCCAAGATCCAGCCTAGATGGCTCTTGTGGTCCCTTCCAACTCCAGGATTCTATGAAGAGATGGAAGAATTGGGCAGTTTCAAGAGGCACTGGAAGCTGCATTAAGTGGGGGTTGCAGGTTGCCCACATGTGCTCTACCATATGTTGCCACTGCTGGCAGGCCTGCAACGACTCCTTGGCAGATACATCTCTGCAGAAAATATAAAGTTTGGAAAATACTGAGGGAAGCTCTTTGTACTGAGTGTTTTAAAAAGCCCTTAAAAAGCTACCTGCAACCCCCTCTGCTTTACTAGAGCAATACACATGCAAATAAGCAGCCAGCAATTGGCCCTCATAATACTCCGTTATCAGTATGTCTTTAAAGCCATGAGGCATGTTGCTAAGATCCCAAACATAAAGTCCCCTGGCAGGCTAAGCCCCTAAGAGAATGTTAAGCAAGTGACTTTAAATAAATGTTCCTTCCCGACAGCTCTGCAATTAACTTGTATCGACGACTGTGTAGCATGTAGTTGTTCAATAGTTAACATGCATATAAATAATCTACGACATGTTGAGCTTTGTAAAAATGAAATCTCACTGAAAGCTCTTGGAATATATCCATGTACAGGAATTTGCCTTTATTTACTATTCCGTAAAGACAGAGATGAAATGGAATGTGTGTAAATGTGGAATGCCAGCTGCATTAAAGGCAGGAAGACTTGCTGGCTGCTTGATTTTTGTTTTGCTTTCATGCTAGATGCAAACCTTTCAACGCTATTTAAGCTTAGGAGAATAAATTGTTTTAGTGCTAAGGCTCTGTGCCTCTCCAATCCCTGCCAGAAACAAAAAACCACATACCCCAGACTTGGTACCACTTGCAGAGCCCAACCAGGTATAAATATAATTTTTCAATTTCGCTCTAGTGAAATTTGTGTGGTCTCTGATGCATACTTCCAAATCTTATGGCCAGCCTATCCCACTGTAAGGACAGATGTGTTAGTGCATTAAGTATTGGGAATGAACTGTTAGTAACTGCAGAAAAGTAAATGTTTCAAGACCTCTGGTTTTTATTTTGTAGTGTTGCTTGTGTGTATCCTGCTGTCACTGAGTTGATATTTACTATCGACTGCTGCTCGATTTTTTAAAAATAATTGTAATTGGCTGTATTTTAATTGTTGATGTGTTTTGCTTTTATCTTTTTTGAAAACCACCCTGGGATCACAAAAGAGATGAAGGGTGGGGTGTAAATCACATCAATCCAGTCGGCAGATCAGCCTAGCTGACAAGTTTCTATTCCTCCCTTCAGCATAAATTTTGGTTGTCCCAGATTATACTAATAAGAGCAGAGTAGAATGTATGATAAATCATGGCAGCCCATCATGAGAGTAAATCTCATTTCCATGGCGGAAGATCTTGATCATTTAGATGGAAACACTAAATGTGGATGTGCCCAAACTGCTTTCAAAGGGAGCGTAGTTTTCTAATGCAGTTGCATACATTTTCTTGTGTCTTATTAACTAGTTATGCGGTTTATAAATTTTGAGAACATGAAGTTTTAATTTAGCTGTGAAATACCATTTTATCTGTTGTGTTATATGTTCACTTATCTGCCTGGAAACTGTGTGCAACCCTCCTGAGAGTCTGTTATCACTGAAACTCTTTCCAGATTCCTTTGAAATGCCTCAGCTTTTCCACTTGAGCGCGAACCTCCAAATACTCAACATTTTCTGTGGCAACTGCAAGCCAGGCCTACTGCATAGATAATCTCTTCATCAGCCCTGGACTTCCACCACTATTTATATATATCCAGTGTTGGTGAGAGGCAGCTGGTGACCACAGCATAACCTGAATAACGACATATACCAGTGTCTTCTGTGGGATATGTAGAACTCCCATGAGAAAGATTTTTGGTTTATCAAAACCTGTTTTGCTTCTTTCAAGGGTCCTCAGAGATGTTGCTTGAGTAGAATTCTAGAATTTTGTCTTGGAATTCTGCCTTCTGTGACATTTGGTGGTAGCAACAATATTAATTGCAGTGCTATTTTTCTAGAAAAATAGGTGCTGGAACTCATAATGAACGCCTTTTTGGTTCTCTTATAATAACAACGGCACCCACCTGAGAGGTGCTGGAACTGAGTTCCAGCTGGAAAAAAAAGCCCTGATTTTATTTTTTATTTTTGTCTCTGACGGTGACATAAGAATAGCCCTACAAGAGCAGACCAACAACCCATCTAGTTCAGCATTTTGTTTTTATTTTGAAGTAATATTTAGTCACTATGAACAGCAGCCATTGATAGCCTTAACTTCCATGAATTTATCTAATCCCCCTTTAAAACCACCAAGGTTAGCAGCTATCACTATGCAAATTCCATGTTTATATGCTGTGTTGTAGAAGTAGTATTGTCTCTCCTGAAACTCCTACCCTTCAGCTCCATTGGATGAGCCTAGGTCCTAGTACTGTGAGGGTGGAAGAAAAACAACTCTGTGTCCTTTCTCCCCATACTATGCATACTTAAACACTCTTACCATGGCCTCTTGTACTTCCCTTTTCCTGAAGTGAAAAACACTAAGTGTTGTAGCCTTTCCCCACAGAGGACTTTTTCCAGGTCAGTGATCATTTTGGTCACCCTCTTCTAACCTTTTCTAGCTCTGCAATAACCATTTGGAGATGTGGCAACCAGACCTGTGTTTATTTATAATTAAATTTCTATCCTGTCCTTCCAAAGGAGCCCAGGGCAGTTGTACACTGCATTCAGAGTGTGGTCACATCACACATTTGTATAAAGTCATTATGATTTTGGATGTTTTATTGTCAAACCCTTTTCTAATGACCTCTAACATTCACCTTTTGTATAGCAGCAGAATGTTGGGTTGACATTTTCATTGAGCTCTCTGCCACAACCCCAGGATCCATTACTGGTCAGTCACTTCCAGCTCAGATCCCATCAATGTATATATGAAGATGGATTGTTTGTTTGTCTGGAACTTCACACTTGCTCACCCTGAACCAGATTTGCTATTTTGATGACCATTCTTCCAGTTTAGAGAGATCTTTTTTTTTTTTTTTTTTTTTTTGAGCTGTTTGGTTTTGCCACCCTAAATAATTTGAGGTCATCAACAAACTTGGCTACCCATGCAATGTCACATGCTAACTATTTTAGTTCACTTAGTGTCTCTGTTCACCTTTTGGTGATTACACCTCCTCTATCAGCCTCCTTTTCCAAAGAGCCCCCGACCGGCTCTTAGGAGTGACTTTCCAGGACAGAGCAGAACCCCCTTCCAAAAGGTTCTTCCAAGACATTCTGTTTGCTGTTCTCTGGATTCAATCCATTACCTCTCATTATGAGGAATTATATTAATGGACTGCAATTAATGGGGATCCTTTAAAAGAAAAAAAATCAACCTGTTTCCTAAAATCTGTTTGAGGTGCAACCAAAGGGAAATGCATCTGTTTCAATGTGTTTCTTTTTGTACTAAATTTGCAGAAGTGATTTGTTTGGGTATTTTTAAGGTGAAATAAATGAAAGCTGGAAAGTCTCCACTTTCTAATGCACTATCTGACTTAAAAGCTGTGTTTCTTTTTTGGGAGGAAATGCTGCAGGCCATTAGTCCTGAATGAAGTCTAGAGCCTCGGGGAATTTTATGAGAAATGGACACACACACACACACACACACACACACACACCATAGGAATGACTGAGTCATTTTGTACATACTCTAAAACATTTCCATGAGGAAAAATCCATTTTTAAATCTCTTGAACCATATATTATACAGAATAGCACAGGATGAATAACTAAGCTTTGCTTCTGCAACAATAGCCACTGTTGTTCTGACATACTTAGACACCCTTAGGTGAAAAAAAATGACATGTTCATGTGGTGTGCTTTTCTTTTGAAAAGATAGTGCTGCCCAGACTCATGCAAAGTTACAGAATAGTAAAATCTGCAGGGAATGAACAGCTCTCTGGCTATGTCTTGTGCCACCATTAGCTGATAGGTTACCAGCTGGGAGATCAGACGATCTTTGAAACCTGTATCCAATTTTGTGCACCCTTTTGCTGGCTTCTACTGTTGCTGGTAGCAGATCTTTCACCACCGCAACACTGGTAGCAAAAAGGCTCCACACTGACAGGCAAGAGGGTTTCCAAATTTTTTTTTTCTCAAAACCTCAGATTTAAATGATTGCCTCCCCACCCTTTCATATTCTTCAGAAAGGAAGAATATGAAAGGGAAGGTGGATGTCACAAAAGAGAATAAGAGAAAAGCAAGATAATGTAGACAAAGCAAGAACAGGGCAGGATCATCACAATATTGGAGGGGGAGCATTCTTTGTCTGCAACCCATATTGCTCCTCTTAACTTACGTTCCACTTCCAGGAAATCTCGTTGATGGGTAAACATGGACTTGCTTACGGTGCTGGTATTTCATTAGTAAAGCAATGTTTCTCACTTCAGTGTGCTTTACTGATGGCCTGTAATAATTGGACAGGAGAATTTGCTCAACCAATATTTGGTTGATCACATTGGGATGTGGGGGTGGGGCACTGGGGTATATTTGGGCAAGCTTTCCTTCAGGGAAATTGGGACATGTCCTGGGGAAATCGGTGCAATTTGCACAACACACTGTGTGAAATCACTTACTAGTACTCCACCGTTGGATATATGAAATACTAACAAGTCAGCTTCTTTCTGAAGCCCTTTCCCCCTCTGCATCACATTGCTGTTTTGCATCCATCAATTTAGCCTGACACATCATGTGCAGTTTCAGCCTTCTTTCTGAAGCCAGAAAAGACCTATTCATTGCATTGATCCCGTACTTGGTCAGTGTCCTAGTTAGAAGAATAAAGGAAGCCCTAAGGAACACTGTCACAGGATTTATATACACCATATAAACCAGATCCTTCTGGATTTTCCTATACTGAATAAATGATCTTTGATGCTGCAGTGCTGTGTCCTTGTGAGCTGCCCAACTGGAGGTAGCCATCTAATTCACAATGAAGTATGTAGCTCTTTAGATGACTGCCAATTATATAACTATTGTATGAGAGCAAAAAGTGCCAGAAAATACCTATTTTAAGCTCTTTGTAGCACAAGGCATACATTAACTGGGGAGTGTTTTCCAACTCCTTTATTTTATTTTCAGTTGTTTATTTATTTCTTTTCTTTCCTTTCTCTAGGCAGTGGAAACCAACCTGGCTTCAAAGGATAGTCACTGGGTCTATGTTAACGAGGTAAGAGAATGAGGCTGCGTAAAAAGGCTCCTTTGCCTGTTGTTTCTCTTTCTCCCATCCATTTCACTCTCATCTGCCCACTTGTCTTCCTTTTTTGTATTTAACGATAGACAACAGTTGTGGGGAAGGGGGATTTCAGAAAGTTGAAGGTGTTGTGATAGAGCCATCACTTTCAGTGGTTTACATATCAGTTTCTTTGTTATAGGAGCCAACTCCTACGGGCTGAGGTCCCTTCGGCCTCCACAATGAAATATTTGAGGGGGCTGCCCCCCAAAGTTGAAAGGCATTGACATGTCTTGTGATTAGTTATGTGGGGTGGGGCTTACCTCCCCCCCTAAAAAAAATCCCTTGCCCTCTGACATCTCTTTTTTGAAGGGCTTTGAAGCAGGGAATGGGGCTTGTGCTAGGGTTTAGGTTTGTGCTTCAAGACTCCTGACCACCCCCAAAAAATGAAGACACAGTGAAACAGGATTTTAGTTTAAGTTATTGGGCAAAATTTAGGCCACAACTTTATTGAATACAGAATGTGAGTGGTATTGGCTTAGGCACTGGAATCATCCAAACTATATCAGACTCCCACCCGCATCGCAGAGAATCTGATAAAAGGGTGAAACACCGCCAGAGGGAGCCCCGCCGATGCAAACCGACTCAAGCTCACCCCGGTGCCCCCGTGGGGTCCTGGTATGGCCCTATACCCTACCACAGGGTTTTGGACAAGACCCAGGCCAACCCCTGATTCCTTTAACGGAATACCCTTGAGCTTGGAGGGGCAGGTGATGGCCGCACCTCCCCTCCCCTCCCCTCCCCTCCCCACACATTGCTGATCCAATGCCTAACCGCCGAACCTTACAAAGTTGTGATAATTGCTACGTGATGGGCGAAAACCAAATGGCTCTGCCAATCCGCCAGATGGAAAATTTCCTACCAGACCCCCATTGCAAAACAGGCAACCAACAACGTCCATAGCAAGGCCAACACACCAGATAAAGGATGGGTGGGCGGGTGAACTGCTGCACGAAGGCAAAGAGGTCCAGGAAACATCGCACAGGGATTAAATAATGTTTCACGGCCACTCCCCAAGCCAAGCCATTGGCTTTAGGGACCAAGTGGCCATGAGATGACCAACCAGAGTGGAGAAGAGCATAGCCCTGCCCACACCAGGAGGTGGGAGATGCCTCTTTGAAGAGGATCTGATTTGTTGGATGGGTGTGTTTCACAGTCCTTTAGCTTCCTGAGCTTTGCTTCTCAAGTTTGGTGTTTGCAGATCGGCTCATCAGCTTCACGAACTTCCTTGGTCCCAAGGCTCAGAAGCTACCCTGAGCTTGGCCTGCAAGTTAGCATAGACGTTGTGCAGTTTTACAGATCTTTGCAAAGAATAATAAAAAACCAGACATCCATCCCCTGGCGGTTTCCTGTGCATCTCCCCCACAAGTAACATTTATTGTGTCCATTAATCAGAGGGAAACAGTGCCAGATTAAACCCTGTGGAGGCCCCTAGGCAGTGAAAATCTCAAGGGGGGCCTTGCAAATTATCTCCTAATATGTTTTTGTAATTCTCTATCAAATCAATATTATTTTGATCCATTGTTGTGGGGCCCCTGAAAGGCATGGAGCCCATAGGCTGTTGCCTACTCTGCCTATTTGGTAATCTGGCAGTGGGTGGGAAACAGATGTGATTCACATACTTCTTATCCCTCCCCCTGTTTGTCAAGTGTACCAACTTTGGACAAAAGAATCAAAACTTGTAAACATCCAGCTTTACTGCAGACACCGTTGGCGATGGAGACTCTCTCATACTAACTTCTGTTGGCGGGGTGGGAGAATAGGGCAGGGAGATTGTCTCTCTCCAGCCTGAATAATACCAGAATGCAAATTGTATGGCTCCATTTCCAGACTTCTTCTTGGCTGGCATAAACAGCATGATAAAGATCAAAACAAAGGTGCCCAGGAAATGGCAAGGCTTGTCATCCTGTTCTTTCTCATGCTGACCTACTCCACTAGCTGTGCTTGTAGGGAAGAAAGAATTATTCCACATAAACCTCAGAAATGCAGATATATAGCTCTTGGTGGTCTGCAAGCTTGCACTCTGTTACCATGGACAACCGAGAAAGCACTGAGCTTACATGTAAGGCCGCTGCTCTCCAGTTTGCAGTGTCTGAATGTTACAAAAGATTAGCTCTCTGAGCTTGATGCATTAACATCTTTTCTGTAGAACTGAACTGATTCTATCATTGTGATCCAGTTCTGCATTGAAGCAATGCACGTGTTTGGTTTGTATACCCCTCCCATTCCACTTAAAGGATAATCGAGCTTTATTTATGTTGTGTATATCAATACTGGAGGCGGGGGGAGAATGTCCCTAAGCTGTATTTTATAGAGGCCCATATTGAAAGTCAGCGCACTGAGAAATGACTCATAATATAAGCATGGCAGTGGGGGTAGGGAGAGAGAATTTCCTATGTGATCATTTATAAATTTCTGGCCACTTAGTGGAAGCTGCATTATTAGAAACATTTGTATATCTTAACAAATGTATGTTCTTTATGTGCTTAAGGCTGGTAAAATATTTAAATAAAGAGAGCTGTGTTATCTGTTGTTTTGTGCTAATGCATTATATAGGGGACATCAAGTTTAAGTACAGACTTCTTTGTTCACGTTTCATACCGTCCTTTGCCTCTCACTAATCATGCAGAGGAAGGCAGCCATATATGTTAACAGGAACTATAAATTGCTTTTGTCTGGTTAGCGGTAATGCATGGAAATTAAAAGGGGTAGTGGGTATAAAATTGCTACCTCCAAAAAGCCATTATGAATCTTCTCCAGTCCCTGTGATGTTTATGGAACTCGTTCTTTTTTGCTGTAATAGCTTCGTAAAAAAATCACCACGAGAAACGCACAGAGGAGATCAGTGTTTATATTCACATAAATACAATGCACTGTCTACTCTGTACAGGGTTTATAGGAGAATGTTGTTGTTGCTGTTGTTATTGAGGTGCTGAAATTCACTACCCCCAATTAAAACTGTGTAATATGATGCATAATTTTTCGCCTCTCTTCTGCCAAAATAAGACTCCCGTGGGCTTACAAATATGTACATCATTTATTAAATGCCACAAAATATGGACCCCCTTCCACTGACAGAGTACAGATAGGAGAAGCATTTGCAGGATGCAGATTTAAAGGTATCAATCAGAAAGTTCACGAGACAAGAACAAATTAGAATCCCTACATAGCGTGATAAAATCCCGGGGACAGGGTTATGATGGGTTACAAAGTGCAAATAGGTACATAAATATAATCCAGTGAAGAACTATCAATGTGCAAGCTTATATAGACTTTATAAAATTCAATTGAGTTAAAACAGACAACTATACATTCTCTCAAATGTCTAGAATCTGAGAGTTTGAACAGAGTAAATATGTACTCAGAAACAGAGAAGCACTTGGTATGCTGTCTAGCTACAGAGGGCTGGTGGGTGGCTGCTTATCATTTTGAACTTCTGTATGGATTGGAAGGAATTAACCGTGTAAAACCTTCTATCCTACTTCCATAAAAGGACTTGCTCTTTGGCGTTTGATTCAAATTTGAGATACTCAGGCATGCATTTTTGCAGCATGTAAATGTTAAAGCACTGTTAATGGAGCATGTCTTTTTCGGTCCATAGCTGACTGTTTTCTTCTGACATTGTAAATCATGCCTATGGGATGTGGTGGCCATTGCCTAGGAACCTAGGGCCCAGATTGAAGCATAAATCCACCCCTACCAAGTAAAGGAATACAAACATCCAACAATAACCTTAGATTGAAAGATACATGGCTTTTGGCTAGTCTGTTAGTGTCCATCATAATTCCTCAAATATTTTGTCTGAAAGGAACCTTTCCATTTGGTTCAAACAGCAATACAGTCGTACCTTGCTTCTTGAACAGAATGCACTCCCGGAACCATTCGAAAACCAAGGCGCAGCTTCCGATTGGCTGCAGGAGCATCCTGTAGCCAATTGGAAGCCACGCCGGACTTTCGGCTTCTGGAAATCGATCAAAAACCAGAACACTCACTTCTGGGTTTTGATCATTCAGGAGCTGATTTGTTCAGGAGCCAACGCATTTGAGATCCAAGGTTTGACTGTAATTCAATGGGAATTCAAGTTATATTCCGATTTTCATTTTTTATTTTAAAAAGGAACAAGCTACTCTCAACTTGTGTCATGCCTGGATGATCTGCATCTCAGAAGGGATGATCAGGATGCAAGTCACAGAGCTGCAGGGTTAATATTTATCAGAATGTACAAGAAAATTAGAGGAAGGACAAATGAAAGGATATGTGATCTGCTTAGCATAAAAGGCTTTGAGAACAAGGAAGAATGTGGAGGAAAGCAAGCATCTCTTTGACAGCTGTGGGCTGTAAGCAGTTTGACCACTCAGAAATGTGACAGCACAAGTCCCTGCAGGATCAAGACCAGCATCATTCAAATTCCAGGAGAGATCCCACAGGAGGACCTAGACAGGATCATGAAATCCGGTCCAAGCTGACAAACTATAAGGAATGCAATCCAAATAACAAAGCTGATTCCAGGCCAGAATCAGATACAAGGAGCTTACTTGAAGCAGGCACAAACAGGAATGTCGAAGGGCAAATAGGCGGATAGTTAGGGCAGATATATAACAATATTGAAAACCAGATATCACCCAACCCTAGTGTGTGTGTGTGTGTGTGTGTGTGTGTCAGAGAGAGAGAGAGAGAGAGAGAGAGAGAGAGAGAGAGAGCTCTTAACATTTGTGTCACAGCCTGGTACTTGATCTTTGTGTTTTATTAAGCAAAAGAAAAACCTTAAACATGGTGGCAAGATTTGCAGCGACATATTTTATCCACGTACGATTGTTTTGCATGTGTGAGTAAACTGAGTACAAATATGACACGAACATTTTCCCATGATTAATTCATGGCACAGCCCTCTCGAGTTAATAAAAATGTAAAAGTAGCCCTCAGAGCAATTTCAGTTGTGCATCCTTGCCCTGTGATTTTATATAGGGTGCCCACGCTTCAAGATGACCTGTTTATTCTACTATGCCCTAGTATTAACTATCCTGTGCAAATTCTCCCTGATGCCTAGGGCAAGGGAGAAGCTTTAGGAAATGGAGTTGGACTCAGACTACCTGTGGCAGCAATCTACCGATTGGCGAGTGGAAAGAGAGGCCATTTTTGCCTATTCTCACTCATTTTAGCCTTCTGTGCCCTTCAAATACTGCTCCAGGTGATCAGGAGACCCTCCAGAATACATGGGAGGTGGCACTGGGGACTGCTGGATTCACTATCTGTGAATGGAACCAGCCCTTCTATTAATGGAAAGGCAACTCTGGATCCTTCCCAGGGTGTGTGAACTCCCATTTTAGATTCGTAGAGAAGAAATGTAAAAACTGGAAGGACTTGCACTTCCTGTTGTTTCTTAGATTTCCCATAAGTGCTCTAAGTGAGCTACGCATCAAGCCCTGGCCTGTAATTAGCTAATTCTGGAAGTCAACTTCCTCCTTGCTGTATCTCTCTGTCGATGCAACTTCCATTAGCTGCAGTCAGTGTTTCCAGACATAAATTGGTTATAATGAAATTTTCTCCCCTTTGTTTTGATGGGAAGATAAAGTGCAGCCACATTGCTGTCACCTGAAATGCCACAAAACAGATTTAATTACAAGTTGCTAAACTAAGTTGGAGAGCTGAAGGTTAGAGTTGCTACTTGACTTTGAGGCTTTCATTTGTGGCTATTCACGTTAATGACTTTCAGTCAATTCAGATTAACACACATCCAATAAGTTTCAAAGGGTAGCGCTTATTACCTCACCACAAGCTATCATTACCATTCTTTTGTTTCTTTTATCTGTCAAACACATTGCCAGAGGAAAGAATGTCATGCTTTATTCATATTGTAAATTCTCCGTATGAGATCCCAGAAATATTTGAGGATGTTTGTTCTTTTCCTGTTACTGTGAGATTAGATCAGAGTTTCTATAGTACGGTAGTGATAGGAAAACACTTACTTTGGTACTTCACATTGGCTTACTGTGCAGAAATGTCCAAGAGCGTCTTCTCAGCATATCTCGGTAAAATTAAGTTGAACAAAAAAAGGTGTGCAACAAGATGTTCTTTTGAAATGAACACATGTGAGAAACAGTCCCAATGGACTGCAAGCGGATAAAACACTCATTTTTAAAAACTCGAGTTTACTTTCCAAGACCACCTGCCACCTACAGATCTGTCTGTTGTAAATGTTAATTCACAGTTGATCAGCTGTAAACACTGATTTCCTTGTAATTAGGCAGATTTTTTAAAATCTTAAATTATTTTACAATAAAAATGGAGAGTGGTATACATTTCTTCACCTGCTTTTCCTTCTGGATCTGTACCTGTCTCACTCACCTCTGCCACACAGCCCCAGAAGGGCGTCTGTCAAGGAGCACAGCTCCCAGGCCAAAAAAAGGTTCTCACCCTTGCCCACAATTAATATAGACATTTCCACGGTGGATGTCATGAGTATTCTTATCCCACGTTATGCTGCCATGTGATGTGACTATTGGCAAACCTATTTGGAGTTTTGCAACCTTCTGACTAGTTGCAAGACCTTAGCCAGACCTAGCAGAGTACACGCAGAATCCACAGAAGAAATTGGCGACTTGGCTGCAGACAGGATAGACGAAGCAGGAACCAGGAACTTGTAGTTAGGTGTTTATTATATACAGTGGACTATTTACAGGAACAGAACACAGATCTTTGCTCTCTCTGACACAACTCACAACCTCCTGCACTCACACAGAACTCTGAACTCACGAACCTCTGAACTAACACATTCCAGTTAGTAGGCCATTAATTATCACTCCCTTGAGAGAGCTTGACCAATCAGGGAGCGGTCTCCATGTCTCTGTTATCACCAGGCAGACTTACTCCTTCAGATTGCCTTCTGGCTGTCTGCCAAACCTTAATTGACTCTGTGTGAGTCAATTAACACAGTTTCCCAACAGTGACACTAGGCTACCACCATGTACATTGAGGTACATGTATAAGAACCAATTTGTAATGTGTGGATTGACACTGAAGCCTCTTTGTCTTTAAGCCTGGGACCATACACAAATTTCCCTGGAAATACTAAACTCAGTGGAACTTGCTTGCAAGTACATGTGTCTAGGATGTGGCTGCATGATTATTTTTGTCCATTCCTGGTCTGTTTAATTTTCTTTCCCCCCAACATCCAAAGGATCCTTGATTTAATGTACTCTACCATCTCTGCCCAATTCTGCAGAGCACCTGCTCTTCTACTTTTGACTGTCAGAGGCCATGCTACCCATTCAGTGCATGATGGATGATTATTTACTTTGCTGTCTCTGCCATAGTCTAGACTTCCTTACTTTCCATTTTCACCTCATGGCCTCATTCACTGTTTGCGCTGGTGGCTTTATTTCTCCCTTGTCTGATGTCATTCTTGGCTAATAAATCTATTGGTAGCTATGTTCTTCCTCCAAAACTCAAGTGATTTAGATTATTTGCATCTGGGATGTATCTTATGTAAATCTTCAGCTGTTACTGCTTCTCTCTATAAATAATCAGTTACTTAAAGTTAGTTCTCATTGAAATAAATGAGACTTAAGTCATGTCTAACTCGTCCCAGTGGTTTCAAGTAAGTTAAACTTAGTTTGGATACAGTCCATAGTTAATATTGATGGAAACAGAGCAGGAAGAGATTGATAACTAAGATGGTGTTGTCTTGATAATGAGGTACAGAACTTAAAATATCATAATCAACATTGTTTACTAAATATAATATTTGGGATATTCTTTGGCAGAAGAAAGCTTCAGTCTACTTTTTGTTTCCAATGGTGGCTGGGTATGAAAATGTTCCCCATACCCTATATCAGTCTTCAGGTACTTTCTTCTGCATGCCTAACACATTTTCAGTTTTCTGAGTGAGATGGGAATAGCTTAACCATTTTTTTCTACAAAGTGTCAGGGACTCACAGGGCTCTGAGGAGCACGTGGAAGAGGTAGCAAGGCCAGAGGCTGATGCAGGGGAAGCAAGTAGCTTCTGAGCAGAATTCAAAGTGTTGGTGCTGACCTTTAAAGGCCTAAATGGCCTCGGTCAAATATATCTGAAGGAGCGTCTCCACCTCCATCGTTCTACCCAGACACTGAGGTCCAGTGCCAAGGGCCTTCCGGCGGTTCCCTCACTGTGAGAAGCGAAGTTACAGGGAACCAGGCAGAGGGCCTTCTCGGTAGTGGCACCCACCCTGTGGAATGCCCTCCCACCAGATGTCAAAGAAAGACAACTACCGACTTTTAGAAGACATCTGAAAGCAGCCCTGTTTAGGGAAGCTTTTAATGTCTGATGCATTACAGTATTTTTATGTTTTGTTGGAGGCCACCCAGAGTGGTTGGGGAGGCCCAGCTAGATGAGTGGGGTATAAATAAATAAATAAATAAATTATTATTATTATTATTATTATTATTATTATTATTATTAGGTTTTGTGCCTCCCATAAGACAGGAGCCATAGCTGGAGGATGAGGAGGGGTCTGAGTAGTCAGAGATGGTGGAGGAAGGTCAGGCGATGGCTGAAGAGAGAGGGCTGGCAAAATTCACCCTGTCCCCTCACCCACTGCTCCCTAGGATCTGGCGGAAGGGGAGGGGGTGGCTTAAAGAGCCAGGCACACTTCAATCTAGGAGAAGTCACAGGTTGCTTGTACTTGTGCCATCAGACTAGAGCACTTAAGTTGGCATGTAGGCACGGCCCCCTGTTGCTCCAGCAGTCTGGCTCGAGGCACAAGCCTGGGGAGGGGTGGCAGCTGCCTAGCCATTATAAGTTCATAAATAAAGAATTAAATAAATAAATAAAGTTCATAAATAAAGAATTAAACTAGTGGCTGAATATGCTCAAGACAGTAAGAGGCAATAATTAATAATAATAATTAATAATATCATTTCCTAATAATCTCTGAGAATAGGTGTACCATTTTTCAGCTTCCTGAGCCCCGTGGAAGTATTTCCAGGCCAACTCAAGGCAGTTTTTTTTCTGAGCAGTTAGAGGATACAGTAAGAGTAGGATTGTGGAAGCCACGGGTGGGCCCAGTGAAGGAGGGAATCCAGCTAATGACACAGTGGCAACAGGATCATTCCTCCTCCCCTTGGATCCAGCCCCTCCCATGGATCTGGGGGTGGGGGGTTGAATAAGCAGATGGCAGCTCAGAATAATGGTCTTGCTGAGGTTGCGTAACATCATGCTTATGTTTGAGCAGGCCAAGCAAAATGCCCAGACCTAGCCACAGTGCCAGGAACTCCAGCTGGCACTGTCAATTTGTTTGTTCCCTCCCATGCAAATTGCTGGTGCTAGCTGCTTTGTTTCCTCCATGAGTTGTTGAATGAAGCCCCATGCTTGTTTGCAGTGCTTTTTTCCCCTAAAAAAAAATGTTTAGGGGTACTCTCATTTTCCTACTCAAATTGAAATACTGCCCCTCAATGAGGCCAAATTTAGATATATATATTTTTTGAAAAAATATTTAATCATTTTTTTAATACAAATAACAACGGCAAAAGACACATACAACCAAAACCATATAACACAATTTGACAATTCAGATTTGAATACACAGATATACCTATGACTACACCTTTTTAACAATATTTTCCCACCTCTCTCTCCTCCCCCTACTTCCCACCACTATCCGCCTAATCACTTAAATATTCCTTCCAGATTTCTTCATATTTATCCATTCTTAATTTGCATCGACATACAATTCATTCGTATGTAGCTAATCTGCCCATATTATCAATCCATGTGCTCAATGGAATCTTTTTGCGGCTCTTCCAATTCATCAAAACAAGTTTTTTTGCTTCTAATATAGCACGGTACATCCATTTTTTTTGACCCCTTGTAATCTCCCAGGCCAAACTTAGATTCACAAAATGTTTAGGGGTAGACATACCCCTGCGTCCTCCCAGAAAAAAAGCACTGCTTGTTTGCATACCTAGAACTGCACCAACCATGACTCCACATTGCTGCTCTCCTATAAACCAAAATATACAAGTAAGGGAAATCCATTTCACATTTTTAAAGCACCAGCCCTGCTGTAAATACTGCATTTAAGTCTACAGATTTTTCATCAACCTCATGATCCTCATGCCTATTAAAGTTTAATCTTCAGATTTTTCTCAGGGACATTTTTTTTTTCGTGGAACTCTTTTTGGTTTGGTAAATTATTAATGTCATTAAAATTTATAATTTTCCTTCATTACCTCTAGGAAAATAGGAGTTTTTAATGTGAAACATAATTGTCTCATTTTGCAATTTGTGTTATGATAACTGAATGCAGCTAAAGCAGATTTAAATATTTCCCCTGAGCAAAATAGCTAGGTATTGCAAACACAATAATTGATGTTCTTTGTCTGCAAATAAATAAATACACAAATGGATTGAGTACTGGGAGCCTGAGATGCTTTAAAATAATCTTTGGATTTAACTTCCTGAATGTTCAGGAAGATAAAATATTCAGTATGTAGTTTTGGGGGCGGAAATGGTGGTGGTGGTAGAACGTTTTTCCCCAGAGGCCTCCAAAGAGCATTAGCTGCCTGTGGGATGCTGCCTCTTACAGAAGGTAACAAGCAAAGCAAGCAGTAGCTTCCACTGACATAGGTGCTGCCCCTTCCATTCCCAGACCATAGGTTATTACACTAAGATCACTACATCTCTTCTATGCCTTAGAAGGGGAATGTGGGGTTAACAGAAGTTCTTACAGAGTTAGCAAAGTTAACAGACAAACTGCGATAAAAGGACAATAGGGACTTTGAAAAAGAATTGGAACCTTTTACAATATATTTTCAGAAACAATAATAACAAATGGACTCGGCAGGATTTAAATAAACATTTACAACTTTATTTACACGAAACAAGAAATATAACAATGTGATAACATAGTATTATATACGAACAGCAGAATGTATCATTTGATGCAATAAACCAGAAATGGGAGCTGGGGGAAGTCAACAGGGAGGGGGGAATTGAAAAATGAATATTTAGTATTGATATTGGAAATTTGTTTTGAAAATGTATAATCAATAAACAACAACAAACAGAAGTTCTTATAGACTACATTCTGTCTCCCCCATCTAGCATATTTTTAGATGTGTGAGCTACTTAGATGTGGTTCTGTCTGTTTGTCTCAATCTCTTCCCCACACCCCTGAGTTTTAAGAACAACACTGAAGCTCAAACACTTCCCATTGTTAATACAGGCAACCCCCATTTACGTGTGTTCAATATGTGTGCAATCATGCACACGTGCATCATGCTGAACCCTGAAAGTGACCAGAAAACGTCACAAGAGGGGTAGGGGGTGGAACGGGGTGTTTGCAGGCTTTTCCAGCGGTGTCTCAAATATACACAATTTCACTTAAATGTGTGGTGCCTTGGAATGTTACCCCCACATAAACTGGGTGTTGCCTTTACAGTGCTACCTTGGGTTAAGTACTTAATTCATTCTGGAGGTCCGTTCTTAACCTGAAACTGTTCTTAACCTGAAGCACCACTTTAGCTAATGGGGCCTCCTGCTGCCGCCATGCCGCCAGAGTATGATTTCTGTTCTCATCCTGAATCATAGTTCTTAACCCGAGGTACTATTTCTGGGTTAGCGGAGTCTATAACCTGAAGTCTCTGTAACCCAAGGTACCACTATATAACCGAACCTGGAAATAGTTTCTTATGCAGCCTCCCCCGCCCCCCGTTAACTATTTAAATAAATACTCTGTATGGGAAATTGGTAGCTTTTGAATTATCATGTGCTGTCGGTCGTAAGTTGTGAGAATTATGTCAGCTTCTCATAATACGTTTGCCACCGAGGCGTTTCCCCTGGCCACAAGAGTAAGAAAATAATGAGACTATTAAGTACAGCTATGCTTGATCAGACCAAAAAGCAATGCTTTGCATGTACCGTTGGGTTTAATATAGCTTGTGTTCATCGGTATGATCTTGATTGGATGTAATTGACTTTAAAAGAAGAAGGACTGATGCAAAAGAGACACACTCTTGCCTGAAACCCCAGAAAAAAATCTTGAGTAATGTTATCCCGGGCACCAAGAATCTCGCTCCCTATACAGATTAAGTTGCATAAAGTAAGCGACATTGTTGTGCCACAAGCACAAGTGGAGGGCAGGACAAAACAAGGTGACTCATGTCAAATGTGTTTTCATATCCCTTCCAAAATAGTCAATTTAATCAGATGGAATATTCTCAGAAAGCATGGATGCTCTGACAATATCCTATGGCACCTGTCATTTAGAAAGGGGGGGGGGGATCTTCCTGGATTTATTTTCTTTAGTTCCAAGAAAAAACCATGTGCTTTTAAATGAGCTGTTATTTAGCTAGTAGCCTTCGGATGGTTTTCCATTAATACCTTGGTCTGAAATCTGTCCTCCATCATCATCATCATATTATGGCACAGGATAGAAAACACTACAAATAATAGGTTCAGATTATACTTATCTCGTAAATTTAATAAGCTGTGGTTATTTACTCGTACATTAATACATGACGTAAGAATGCCATTTAGTGAGGATCCTGCTTATTCCCCAGGAATATCTATATTTCTGGCCACTTGATAGGCTCTGTGTAATGAGTGGTGGTTTTTATGGTTGATTTAATTGTCTTGTATTTTAGGGCATGCAT
This sequence comes from Podarcis pityusensis, assembly GCF_964106645.2. Classification (NCBI taxonomy): domain Eukaryota; kingdom Metazoa; phylum Chordata; class Lepidosauria; order Squamata; family Lacertidae; genus Podarcis; species Podarcis pityusensis. Next base: position 76,681,825 of record NC_138032.1, on the reverse strand, counting down.
GCCATAAGTGCAAGCTCCTTTGATTAAAAAGTGCCTGATTATTCTGTTGATAGTTTTGCTATAGCTATTATGAGAAAATATACAGCAATCCAACAAATGTTTTAAATTGAAGTTTCAATTTGTGACAAATGGTGGGATTATATTGTACATTGCTTTAGGATGCCCCATGGGAAGTGAGTCATAAATGAAATTAACAACCACCACAACAAAACAACCACAACTGTCTTCACATGATAAGTCTGAATGAAGAAGAAAAATGCCGTAGAAGCATAAATTTCCTCCATTTTAATTATTCTACCTATTTACTTATTACACTTAGACTTCACTATTCCCTTGTGAAGCCTGAGAAAAATATTTGAAGCTATTAATAAGTAGTTCCTCATCCAGACACTGAACAAATTTATCCACACTTCTGTTCACCCTGCCACTTTCCTGGGGGGGAATTGATGGTTCAGAGCTGAAATTGATGGGTTAACGCAATTGCGTTTTCTGCAGATTGCAGTTTGTTCCGATTTAGCACTAAAGAGCAGCCTTCCTAGGGAAATGCAGTGGGGCAAAGGAAAAGCCACTCAGACCCATGCCTAGAAAGGATGGGGCAAGCGAAAGGTTGCTCGGAGCCATGCTTTCTAGGCACAGAATGTCCTGTGTGGATGAGGTCAGAAAATGGCTAAGTTTTCACTAGGTAAGAGCACCGAGTTCTCGCCGTCTCAGTTATTTTCTGTTTTTTAAAAAATGTCCTCAGTAATATATAGGTGCTGGACTTCAATAAATAAAAGATTCATTCAAAGTACAATTTACCATGGAAGTGGATTCTAATGAATTCGTTTCTTTCCTCACAGGAAATCAGTGACAATGAAATTTTGGAACTGGTGCACAGTGCTCTCGGGAGGATGACCGTCATACGGCAGATCTTCCCTCTGTCAAGAGAAAACAATCAACGATGCATGAGGAATAACCACCGGATATCTTCGCTCCTCTGTGACCCACAAGAAGGTTATCTTCAAATGCTTCAGGTCAGTAGCATATCTGTTGAGTAAGAGGGCCCATCCCTTCTCTTTTCCCTGGGAGGAGGTCATGACCTGTGACTTTACTAGGAAAGTTTCACAGGAGTAATAGAACAGGAGAAATGCAAATGGAAGGACTAAGGTCTCAGTGTGTTCCACATACAGGATGTAAATGGCTGTTAGCCAACCCTACTATCTCCGCCCCCTAGTTTCCAAATGCTTTAGATCTAATTTTATTGGCAGTCCATTGCACTGACTCCTGTCAAATCCTCTTGGGATGCTATTTTATGTAAAAAGTATGTTATGTTCTATTGCCATGTATTAAGCAATTTCATAGGCACAAATGTATTGACTTGGGAAGTTGAACATGGAAATTTTGACAAGAGCTCTGCTGAAATGACTTACCTGGTTTTTGCATTCCTTGGCGTGTGTTGAAATTTGCAATTTTTGACGCTTGAGAATATTCTTGTGTGGTTTGGTTGTGTGAATATAGATAACCGCCACAACCCTAGAAAGAGCTAAGCACTCCTAAGCTCATTCAGAATTTCTGACCCAATATCCTTTAAAAATCAAATAAGACTAAACAAACTGTCATAGCCAGGAATGTGAGAATTATATTCAAAATGTCCTCACAGGTACATTGGATTCATGTTTATACATTATCCCATACCTAGAAGCAAGCAGGAAACTCAAATTGTGGGGAAAGGAAAGAGAATAGGACTTTTCATTGATTGTAAGGAAGTCATAGGAAGATGCTACATCAATAGTCCACTATTCTGGAGGTCCGTTCTTAACCTGAAACTGTTCTTAACCTGAAGCACCACTTTAGCTAATGGGGCCTCCTGCTGCTGCCGCACTGCCGGAGCACAATTTCTTTTCTCATCTTGAAGCAAAGTTCTTAACCCGAGGTACTATTTCTGGGTTAGCGGAGTCTGTAACCTGAAGCATCCGTAACCTGAAGCGTCTGTAACCCAAGGTACCACAGTACTATTGTCCCAATTTCCTGTTGGTGGGCTTCCTATACACACCAGGTTGACCGCTATGGATTCTGGGCTAGAAAAGCTTTTTGGTGTGACCCAGTGGGGCTCTTAAGTTACTTCCCCACCCCACCTCATTGCTGGAGCCAAAGCACCTCCTCTTGGGCCGTTGGAGATTCTGCACCTGCTCAGTCTTCCTGTTCCCAGTTGCAACTGAAGCAGTAGAACAGGAGTGATGATTATATTAACTGCTCCCCCCGCTAGACCTCAGATGTTGCTTAGAATGTTAATGGTAAAACATTTACTGCTTTCTCTGCCAGATTGGAAAGAGTGTTTCGGTGTTGTTGTTTCCTTTTGAAATGTCCAGTAGTCATCAAATCAAGTTAATATGGAGTAATAAATAATACCTGGCCCCCTTTCTTACTAGCTGTTGCTGGCTCTGTTTTGCTATACTAAGCAAGCAGATTTCTGCCATCTTCTTAGGGTAGTATTTATTGGGGCAAATAAATGCAACTACTTAGAATATAAGCCAATAAAGAAAAAATGTTTAGGTCACAGCATATTAACTTTAATCTGATAGAATTAGCTAAAATTCTGCCGAAGCTACTTGGTTCTGAATGTCCTCATGAACAGCACCCAAAGGTTTTCTTTATTGGTGACAAACCTTGTAAAGCTCTGTCTGACAAGCCTAGTAAAACTGTCCATAAAACTCAGACAGTGGAGCACATCTCTCCTAAATTGTGTGTGCTTTGACTGTGCAGTGCCTACCTTATTCCATCAGATCTCTTGCCAGCATTGTCTTCTGGCCCTTATTTGGAGCCATGAAGCCAAATGTTTAAATAAATTTAGGTTTTGTTTGTTCCAAATCTCTCAAGTGGGAGGATTTTGATGGAAGGTCTTGACGGTAAGTGTATGGGAGGCAGAGGATGAGTTTGGGAGGCATGTTACTACATTCTCAATTGTGGTAGAAGCCCTGCTTCATCACACACAGAGACCCTGCCATGGCAACCTGCCACACACTGGTTTACGTTCGAGTGGCACTTTTCTATGAGTTGCAGATGTTTCTGGGATGCGCTCTCACTTTGACCATTTTACCCTATTGCTCTGCTTTATGCTACACATTTCTGCCCTGCTGACCTTCTCATCCCCTCGGGATCCAAATTGGCTTTGCTTTGCAGACCTTTGATCTGGCTAGAACAACGTGTGTGGAACAGCAGCAGCATGCATTGGTTTAAATGCCTAAAGAGAACCTACAAGTATACGCATATGGGTTCTCTTCTGACATTTAAGCAAGTGCACACGAGTTAGGTGAAGAGTCTTCTGTCAAGACAAAGCTTGCCTTTATGTGCATTTATTCCACCCAGATTCAAAATCTGTCAAGGTCTTTCACTGGGGCACTGGCACACCTCAGGGTAGACAATTACATTTCCACACTGTATTAATTTATTAACATACCTCTAACCCAAGCTATATCAGTTTTTTTTAAAGTGGGGGTTTTTTTGGGGGGGGGAAGCTATTGGGTTGTTGTTGTTTTTTGATTATGTATTTTGTGGTTTTATATTTTGATTTTATTCTGGGACCTCCAGATTTGCCCTGGGACCTCCAGTTATAGGGCAGTATATAAATTCAATAAATATCAATAAATATAGATATCAGTTGATCTCAGGGCAAGATACAGCAATCAAACCAAAAAACATGAAGCGTAACCAATAATAGTCATGTTCAGCATAAAATCTTAAATGCTGAGCACCAGCAAGCATCACAAGCAAGTCAAATTCTAAGCTATTCTCACAATAGGCCAAATGCCTGAGTAAAAAGCCAGGTTTTAATTTGGTGTGGAGGACAGCCCTCTCCCACCTCACCAGATCTTAACTTTAAGGCAGGAATATGTAGTGAGAGGTGCTCTCTTAAGTATCATGCTCTCAATCCATTCAGGGTTCTAAACATTATGACAAACACTGTGAAAGTGGGGAGGAAGCATATTGGCAGCCAGTTCAATTCCTTTAGGATTGGTGTTGAACTGCAAACTCACTTCCACCTTTTGCACTATCTACAAGTTGCATGCCATTGTCAAGGGCAGCCCCAAGCAGAGTGCATTGCGGTAGTCTAACTGGGAGCTTATATGGAGCATGGACTGCTGTGGCCAGACTCTCTTTCTCCAGGAACAGTTGTAGCCAGTGGGCCAGCAAAAAGCACCATGAACCACTGAAACTACTTGAACTCTGAGTGACGACTCTAGGAGCAGTCTCAGACTGTGTACCTGTTCCTCTAGGGGGAGGCAACTAGCTAAGTCTAGAGCAAGTCTGTTACTCAATTCCCGAATATGCACTGCATGCTAGGAAAATGGTTGTCCCATTCTTCACTCTATTGATCATATATGAGCTATTAAACACTAACCAACAGTTTCTGGCTGAGGGCCCTCAACTATTTACCCTGAACCTGGGAGTCAACTGCAGTATCTCTTGCACACTTCAACTGGAAATATGTGTCACGTTAACATTGCTTCCCACAATGGAGGCTAATTTCATCTTAATGGGACAATTGACCTATAAGTTCAGACGTCTTGCCATCATTGGAAGTCACCAGTGATGTGACCTGGAGGCAAGAAGAAGCACACAGTGTTGCACTGCTAGAATGCGAGTACGTTGTCCTAGACATAATAAGGGTAATATACTGATGTGAGCACACATTTTCAAAATGACTCCTGCTCTATTATTAGTTGTGCTGTGTGATGCAGATCATCCGTTACCCCTGAAATAATATATTTACCAGCTAAGGTGTAGGGTTTCTGTTATTACTGAAAAATAATTTCACAGCTCTGTGCTTCTGGGGTGTTTTTTTTAAAATGTTATTTCTATTCACATTTTGTGTGTGCTTGCAGGAACTGATTTACCTAAACTCAGTATGTTCTTTTGAGTTTTTATATTTAAAATATGGGATGAAAGGATCTGAGGCAGCTGACGTTACTCCGTCTAAACCCCAAAAATAAAAAGCATTTATAGTACCGTGGGGGATTGAAGTAGTTAAACGCACATGCTATGAGCTGAGTTACAAGTTCTTAGTTCAAACATAATCTTAGCCATGAAGTCATAGATTTGTCACTTTGGGAACAGTTTGCTGGACTAGATGGGCAGGCTCTTTTAATGTTCATTGAGTGCTTTTACATAAACCAATAGCTTCAGACCTTATTCACCCTGAGCTGTAATATGACCTACTTTACAGGTTTGTTGTAGATGTAAGGTTATTTTGAACTTCAGTCTGCAGAGCCAACAACAACAACAAAACATTCTTGACGTACAGTAGATATTAACAAGCTTGAGGTGCAGTACCCCATAGACCAAAGGCGGAACAGAAGTCTCCCAGTGCTACTGATTGGGTTTGTCTTTTCAGAAAGGCCCAGAGCCAATAAAAAATGGTGGCAATCCAATAAGATGATCTAGGAGGAAACCATGGTCAATGGTACTGAAAGCTGCCAAGAGGTCCAGAAGAACAAGCAGGGTTACATTCAACCCATCCATTCCCTGGTGTAGTCATCCAGCAGGGTGATCAAGGCTGTTTCCATCCAATAGCCAGGCCAGAAACCAGATTGCAATGGATCTAAGTAATTACTTTCCTTTAAGACTGCCTGGAATTGAAATGCCACCACTCTTTCAACGTTACTGAAGAATGAAATATTTGATACCGGGCAGTAATTGCTGCCCTTTTCAAAAGCGCCAGCACAGCCTTTTGCCAATGCTCTGCTCTTCTCCTTGACTTCAGCATTGCAAAATTGCACTATGCAGGGATTTGGAAGGACTGATGTTTCAACAGCACCAGGGGGTCATATCTGTATCAGTCACTACTATGGCTACTGCCTGCCCAAGCAGTTCCTGATGTTTATAAGAACAGTCTGTTAGTTTTATCTTGACTGCTGTAGTCCATTCTAAATATCTGTTAAGGAATAGGGAAAGAATATATTTCTCCTACTCCACCATGTTAGATCTTAGTTAACATTAGAAGTAATATTGCTCTATGTACAGCCCCTCTGAGAACCTTTCATCAAAGTCAATAGTCCATGGATTGATTCTGGAGATAATTCTGGGGTCTTTGGAATGTATGTTACTACAGTGGAACCTTGGTTCTCAAACGGCTTAGTTGACGAACGAATCGGATCCCGAACACCGAAAACCTGGAAGTAAGTGTTTTGGTTTTCAAACATTTTTCAGAAGCTGAACGTCTAACGCAGCTAGAGTGCTTGAGTGCAGGAAGCTCTGTAGCCACTTGGAAGCCACGCCTTGGTTTTTGAACATTTTGGAATTTGAACAAATGACAGCATCATCTATGAGGTCCAGCCCACTGGCAGAGGAAGAGGAGTGTGGGGGGAAGTGCACCGCCCCCGGCAGTGCGATCCCCAGGGTGCCATTGCAGCTGCCCCCCTGCCTGCACTGGGCGCCCTACCCCCGCAGGCAGCACCCCCCGCCCCCAGGACGCACCCCTTGCCCCTGCAGGCAGCGTGCCATGCCTCCGGGACCCACACCCTGCCCCCACCTTCTCTTCACCCCCGGTGCTGGAGCATGAAGCTCTGCCACTGGTGCAGCCATGTGGACATGCCTTTCAAAGTGCTTTGGAAATATGTGAAGGAGAAATGTGGTTTGATATGGGATGATAACAGGAAAAGAACAGGAATAGAATTTGTGTGAATAACCCAATGACTGTCAGTCTGCTCTCAGAAACAGAAGCCAAGTCATTTTTGTCAATCAGGGGTTGTTGGGGGTTTTTTGCCTAAGGGACACGGTTGAGATTGAATTTGTGTCATCTGATTACTATAAATCTTTTGTTACTCTCAGAAGGATGTTGATTCTGTGTGTGTGTTGGGGGGGGGGTTATGCAAGTAACTGAAGGACACTTGTTACTTGAAAGATATGAACAACACAGACAGAGAGAAATTGTTCAGGGAGTTATAACTGTGTGTAAAAGAGCAAAATGAAGAAAAAAGAAATGAAAACTGAGTATTGGTGAAAATTCCCTGACAGGGTGATCCATTAAATAGTGAAAGAGTTGCTGAAAGAAATGACTGTAAGTCTTGTCACTTGAGTCTTTTAAAAACTAGAATGGACAAAGGAGCAGAAAATAGCTGTATTTAAAAAAGGAGAAACCTCACTGTCATATGAGATGGACTGAATCTATTTGAATGGCTCTTTTGTTTTTGCTCTTCTTTTTTCTTTTGGGTCCCCCCCCCCTTTTATGAAGAAACCTTACAATACAAATTACAGAGTTCAAACAGTACATAATTTTTCTTTTGTTTCAAATAAAACAAAAGAAGACGCTTTTCAGTCTGCAAATGCTGATCCCATAAGTATGTCAACCACAAACTTCATCTATTTCTGACTTGGATGATTTTTAATTATTCCAAACTGTAACATACTTTTGGGGGTAGAGGGGGACTCGTTGTTTTATTTTTATGTAGGATAAGAAAGAAAGCCATTTGACACAACAAAATCTGTTTCTGCTTTTTCTAGCCCTTTGGTCACAAAAACCTGATGGGGAAGCTTCTCTGCTACTGCTAGCTTCCAAAGCCTGTTGTGCCATCAATCTCTCCAATTTTGTGATTTTTCTAGAACACAGCTTAGAAAAGGGAAAGAGTTGGGAGGGACTGGTCCAGGAGAATGAACAGTAAAGGGTAAGACCAGAAGGGAGGGGTCTAAGAAGAAAAGAACAAATTGGAAGGGGAATAGCTGAAGTAAGGAAGGTTGATGCGCATGTATATTGGTTTGAAACACTGGACCAAATTTTTGCCTAAAGCTTTCTCATTTCCTAGGTCATTTTAAAGCTCGGTTTACAAGCATTTGTGTGCAAAACTGCTTCCAAAAGAAATTGACTTTTTTGCAGGATCAAAAGTGTGGGGTAGCAACTCCTTGATAGGATGTCATCTAACTTCCCCACAAACAAATCAGAATGAATGGTCAATAAGCATCCAACATCATATAACCTTCCCACAAACTTCGTACAGATGAGGCAGGATGAGTTCTGTTTTGGCTCGACTCTGTCTCTTTGAGCTTTAAGTATATAGTAGAATTTCATAATACCTTACCATGTGAATACACATGGCTCTAAAACTCCAGAAAATTCTGCCTCTGGAAGAGTGGCATGTGTTTCAGTTACCTCCATCTGCTACAGTCTTGACAGATGACAGTTGTGTCCACTCATGGAGTGTGCTTGGCAACTGAAAGTCTTGGGATACTCAGCCTGAGAACACATTATTCAAGCAATGGCATCTGGCAATCAGCTTGCTTTCCTAGTTTGTGTCTCTCCCCATTGTCCTCTTGTCTAACTCGATACCTAGCCTTGCTGACTATTCTGAACCTGCCATAGGTATGATACTGGGTCATTCTCCTGCTGAGCTGCCTTATTCTCCTGAAAGATGTTTCTTTTTGATTAAAGGAACAGAAAGTTTGAAAGAGTAACTTCCAAAAAAAGAAAGAAAGAAATTGATCCTGATCTATTGAACTTGCTCAGCAGTAGAACGTTCCAAGTTGTAGGCAGGTTCCCCCCTTTTCACCATTATATCCTCTTTGTTCCTGACTGCCGGGTGAGGTTGACAGTTCACCATACCAGTAATTTGCTCCTGGATTTCCAAGTCCCCTTTTAACCTAGTTTGGAATGGACCCTGTATGGGGTTGACCTACACACATACACTTGATTTTGATTTGATTTCCCTTCCTTCCTCAGCACTTTCTGACTCGGAGCTTAATGTGTGAAGTGGCTCCAGTGACGAGCATCAATTTTAGGCCACACTGGATGATACCAAAACTTCTCTGAAGTGTTTGATCTGGGATTATTCATTAATGTGTGAATCATCCCATAGTGCAAGATTATACAAGTATATTCTGAAGGAAATCCCAGTGTTCAGCGGGGTGTATTCCCAGGCAAGGAAGTATAGGATTGCAGCCTTAATGCATCAGTGAAGGCCCTTTGCATGTAACCTTCACTGGATGGGGGCTGTTCTAACAAATCTCTTTTCTCAGGGCTATTTTTTCAGCCAGAACTCACTTAGTTCTGGGACCTCTCAGGTGGGCACCATTGCCATTATATGAAAACAAGGGATGAATTCATGGTGAGTTCCTGCACCTCCTTTTCTAGCTGCAGTTTGACATATGAAAGGGAGCTTCTTGTGGCAATGTTGACCAAGTTTCCAAACAAGGTGATGCTGGCATGGTGAGGAGCTACATTGGAGGGTTCCTTCCATGAATACTAGGTCTTCATTCTGACATCACTTGCTGAACATGTTACACCACCAGAGCTCCTGAAAAGATACTCAAAGAACATGGATTATAATGAAGATGGACAATATCACCAATTCTTTCAGGATGTATTATGCAAAAGTAATAAGAAGTACTTTTGTATGTGTCTAGTAAAAGGTACCTGGGTCTTGCAGTGGAGATGGTTGTCTTGCATATTTGTGCATATTTAGTGCATATTATGTGCATATTTAGAAATGTATTGAAAGTAGCAAAGGGGCTTCTCCATTGTGGCATCCTGACTTTGGAACTTCCTCCCCCTTGAAATCAACCTATATTTCAGGCACTTTTAGGCACCAGGTTAAAACCTGCCTTTCTGCTCAGATTTCTAAGCTTTCACTTGAGGTGGTTTTAACGGCCGTTTCTACTCTTGCATTTTTAGTGTATTGTGTTTGGTTTTGTGAAATGTTATTTTTACCTGCTCATAGATCTCCAGATGTGGGGCAGGAAACAAATTGTCTGAATAAAATAAAGTATTCCTTCTCCCAAGTGTGTAATGAGGAAAAATCAGCAGTGCTGCACAACTCAGTAAACCCAAATCAAAAGTGGTGACCTTGTTTTTATTTTCTCCTTAGCACTCCTTTTCTACCAATCGAGGCACACTGCTCCTGAGATAATTCTTCAGTTTCCTCTTTTCTCATGTCTTGAGACCACCTGGGCAGGGCTTGCATAGCGGTTCAGGAATTTACATGAATTCCTTGTTATCACGCACCTCCATGTGCAGTGGGTGTTCGCAGCAAATTGAGATTTGTGGTGGTGCTTGAGGTAACAAATGTGAGGAAGCTTCCCCCCTTTCCTCCTTCACAGCATTTCCATTTTTGGCAGCAAAAGTGTGATGCTGTAAATATCTTCTCTGACACCAGAAGAGAGTTGTGTGAGGGAAACGTGTTCACTTCTATGAGTCCGTAACGGATGGGGCCCCTGAAAGGGATTTGAAGTGACAGCAATGTGGAATTCTGAATGTCATGTTTAAAGGAGGGAAGGTAGCTGGAAAGGTTCTTGCTGTATCTAAAGCATGGGAGGGAACTGGGGGAAATTAGTTTGACCCTGATCCAGAAACACATTTGTGGTGGTGTTGTTTTCCTTCTGTGCAGTGAACTGCAAAGTTTGAAGGGGCCTTTCCGCGTGGAGTGATTTTAGTAAGTCGCTGGTGGAAGATGCAGAGTTTGAGTGATGTGTATCTCTACTTTGAATTCATGTATATTTTCTAAACTTTTTTTTTTTTGAACAGTTCTTGTTTTAAGGCTGTCATGATTTTTACTGATTGGTTATTAAGCTTAAAATACTCAGTTCTGTAATTATAAATATTTTAAATTGTAGATTTCACTGACAAAGGATCAGAGTGGTCTGAAATGTGATGGGAAATAGTGTATACTATTTTTCCTACCCTGTGCTTTTTGCTCATTTTCTCAATCTGAAATTTATTCGGTCCCCAATTTTCTGCTTAGGTTTCCTACCTATAAGCAGCTGCTTACAGCCGTGCTTCTTGTGTTGGTGTAATATAGCTGCAACCCTATGCATTGCCAATAACGACGTCAAAGGCACCCGCCTTTTCTACTATTTGAGTTTTGGATTCCCTGCCCGTCACTTCTTGTCACCATTTGGATCTCTGGAATGTTCTATTTTCCAGTAACATCTGCCCCCTCCATTCTACCTGCCCATCTAAACATATGAAAATACTTGTGCTTCAGGCATATGAGAGAGAAGTGGATTCTGCCTTAAAGAGAACATGCACATTAACAAGGAACAAAAAACCTAGAGTGAGAGCACACATACTAAATACCATAAACCAGGCATGGGGAACCTGTGGGCCTCTGGATGTTGTTGGACTCCAACCCCTATGAGCCTCAGCTATCAGGACCAATGGTCAGCGACTGTGGAAACTATTGTCCCCCAACATCTTGTGAGCCACAGATTTCCCATCCCTGCTGCAAACAGTGAGGGAAATGGGAAATAGGCAAGCTGTCTGTGTCCTCAAACAGCAGTTTTTGGGCAAATATATATATATATATATATATATATATATATATATATATATATGATGATCAGAATGAACAGTCTTCAAAATAAAGAATTTTTGAAAAGGCACCACATGTTATATATACCTCAAGAAGGAATTGTCTGGTAAATACCCAGGGATGGGGAATATAGCAATGCAGGAACTGTGGCAGATAGAACATGAAGTCAGTCCTAGAGCTTTCTATAGAGAGAAAGAGAAAGTGTATTCTTGGAAAAAGATGCTGTGACTTCCCTCTCTCCAGAACTATAATAGAACAGTTCAAACCTGAGAGTATGTGTAGTGCATTTCACGCTGGCTACTAAAACTCAACTCTACAATGAATTACTAATATGAAGTGTGGGTGTGAAATGGAATTCATCAGGGAGCAGAAGGAATCTGGTCTCTCACATTCGGTACATTAAACAAAATGGTCTTGTTTCACCTTCTATGCGTAAAACCTGCTTTTAAGTGAGCTACAGAACCCCGATGAGAAGCTCAGTATAAAAGGAGAATGGGGAGTCCAACTAAATGACAAATACTTGCTTGAACGTTGCTTTTGAAATGTGGTATGAAGAGACAAAAACTGGAGTTGGGTAGAATAATAAGCTGCAGACTCAAATCCCCTGAGGTTAAACTTTGGCTATTTTTGCAGCTCCATTGGCACTCTGATTTGAGTCTCCTAGAACTACCTTCTCAGATTTAGTGATATTGGTGCAATAGCATCAAAAGTGTAGGGCAATCAGAGTTTCCTGCCCTTTCTATAATTTGGGCATGGATGCAAAAATGGGCCTGTAAGGCCAAGTCACAATTCAGAGCTCTTAAAATAATCATATTTAATCTGCTGTCAGTTTTGTCTTTGTAATTTTTAGACATGCTTTCAAGGTGTTAGAGGCAAACTCAGATATCAGCTTGTTTGGAGAGTGACTGAGGTTAAAAAGAGAGAGAGAGACTTGTGCATCAAGGCCCAGGTGAACACCCCCAGGAATAATAGGAACACATTGACACAGAATTTTAGTTTAAAGGTTAATGGGCAAAATTTAGGCCGTGACTTTATTGATTACAGAAATGTGAGTGGCATTGGCAATAACTATAACTGACTCCTGCCCACTTTGCAGGAAGTCTGAAAGGGTAAACCACCAACAGAGGGAGCTCTGTCGATGGCAACTAACTGAAGCTCACCTCGGGGTTCCCGTTGGGTGTTGGCATGGCCCTGGCCCCTCAAGCAGACTTTGGACGAGATCCAGACCCACTGATTTCTCTAATGGAATACCTGGAGGGGCAGGTGATGGTCGCACCTCCCCTCCCCCACATCTCACTAAGCTAATGCCTCACCGCCTAACCTTATAGAGTTGTGACAATTGCTAAGAGGTAGGCGAAAACCAAATGGCCAGTGCCAATCTGCCAAATGGAAAAAAATCCTACCTGGCCCCTGTTCCAAAACGGGCGGCCAACCGGTGTCCAGAGCAAGGCCAAAGTGGACACTTAAAACTAGGGTGGGCGGGCGGGTGTTCAGTGGCATGAAGCCAAATGAAGCCTTTTAGAGGCCCCCACAATCACGCCACCACTCTCTAATTGGCCAACAGACCAGTGACACAATTGTGGGGCCACTGTGGGCTCAGGATCATCCCCCTCCCCTTCCCCTGGGTGTGTGGGGGGCATGGCCCACACGCAACGCAGACACTCTAAAAGGAGGATCCAATTTGTAGATTTATGTGGGCTCTGTGTCAGCAGCCTAACCGGGTCAAGAATGAACATTTTGCATTGAATTCATCTGGGGAAGAAAATACAGAGATATGGGATTCTGGCTATGGAGAGATGCCAGGTATTCAACTCAGAGGATGGTAATCTCAGTTGACTTACTCAAGAGTCTTACTCAGAGTCAACCCATTGAAAGTAAAGAACCTGACAAAGTTAGGTCCATTAATTTCAATGGGTTTATTCTAGTAAAACCCAGAATTTCTACATATAATGCATGTGCTCTACCAGAGTGCTGATTCCTTCTGTATCTTGCTGTCGTTTGTGGAAACCATAGCAAAATAGGTCATCAACAATTATTTACATGATGGGCTTGCCATTGCTTTATATATGAATCAGTTCCATGTTTGGTTTTGCCTACCCCACTATACCCTTAAACATATTGGGGATTCTTTGACAATTTCCTCATATCTATATGTACGTTTTTCTTTTGTCCCTGTTTTCAGGTCTCCAACCTCTATCTCTATGACAGTGTGCTTATGTTGGCCAACGCCTTCCACAGAAAGCTGGAGGACAGGAAGTGGCACAGCATGGCAAGCCTGAACTGCATGAGGAAATCAACCAAGCCTTGGAACGGAGGCCGCTCCATGCTGGAAACGATTAAGAAGGTAAGAATAGGAAAATGGAAACCCAGTGGGCAGACTGAGCAGGCAAGCTTCCTTACCAAAGAATTCATGTTGCTTTGGCATAACAGGATCAGGAGGAAAACGGAGGGTGAGCTGGGGAACACACTGGCCACAATTCAGGGAGAATAGAATAGAAATACTTTATTGTCACTGTACCACTTGCTTACAGTGAGATTAAACAAGCCCCCCTCCCCCCCCAATCTCTCAGTCCTTGTTACACTGTCGTACGACCACCAAACCTGAACGTCAGCTGTAATGTTGCTGTCTTCAATTCAGCAGCCTCACGGCCTACAGGTAGAAACTGTTCTTTAACTTGTTGGTGTGGCTTTTCATGCTTCTGTATCTCCTGCTCAAGAGCAGGAGATTAAAAAAGTGCTGGCCAGGGTGTGAGTCATCCCTGAGAATGTTTCTCGCTCTTCTGAGGCAACGGTCAAGGCAGATGAAGGGAAGAATTTGCAAGAGGTTTTGTGAATGCCGACATAGACCTATCTGGGCTTTGTATCGCCTCTGCCCTGCCCCACCCACCAGTCCCCTTCTTTCCCAATATAAAATGAAACAACAAAACAAAAGCCTTGTGGAAGGAGGAGGAAATAACAAGTGGTGAAGGCCCTTACGTGGCATGAGGAGGACCTGTGCCCCATGATGCCTGGCAGAAAATGTCACATTGTGTAGCGTTGGCTGCTGCCATAAGCCTCCTCATTGATTGCAAATGACCTTGGAGTGTCATCTGCTGCTGGGGATAATGGGATTTAGCAGCCAGGTGTCTCGTTTCATGATTGGAGCCCTCTACCCCCTTCTACTTAGCTGAGGTAAGTGATTTTTCTTTGGAGAAGGGGAAACTGGGAGGACAAGTGTAGGTTAAGATGCCCAATTGGAGGCAGCCTACTGTGCCCTGCTTGAATTTAGCATCCTAGCTTTGAATAGTCATGCCATTCTTACTTGCAACTCTAGGCATGAAGAATGAGAACTGTGGTTTTGTGTTCTAGCTTGTGGTCAGTCCCCAACATTATCCAGACATGCCAAGTATGGCTTATATCTCCACAAGGCCCCAGCAGAATTCTGTTTTAGATCCAAATAAAATATTTTTTGCTCTTTTGGCAGTTCTAGTGTGTGTTAAATCTCCCACAGGTGCTTATGAGTATTAAATGGTCTTTGCCAACATTCTCTAGTTTCTTTACAGAATGGGTTCCTTTTAAAAAAGGATTATTATTTTTCATTGATGTAGATTAAGATCATACAATGTACAATTTACATAAAAATCTATTTATTTTAGAAAATGGGTTCTATTTTTAGAAAATGGGTTCTTGTGTTTGTAGACTATTATGAGCATTTGTGGTGCTTCTGATACATGATGCTACTTTCAGTTTCATTAGACTACTTTTGTGATCTATATAATAAATGTCCTAAAACTGATGACCTTGTTTCCTTAGGGTCACATCACTGGTCTCACAGGTGTTATGGAGTTCAGAGAAGATGGTGCCAACCCCTATGTCCAGTTTGAAATCCTTGGAACCAGCTACAGTGAAACATTCGGGAAAGATGTGCGGAGGGTAACAATGTTTTCTCTTTTTTCTGCTTTTCTGTTACATTCTAATTCCCTAGGGATAATGCTACCATTTTAGAACAACTGGTGGAACTGATCTTGCTCACAGCACTAAAGTCGTTAGCTGTGGAAATAATATTTTCTAATTTCTCACACACCTAAGCCTTGAAAGATAACAATTTTAGGCTGTCAGGATGGAGTCCAGAAAATTGTTCTCAAATGTGCTATATTCCTTAAAATATTCCAACACTGAGACAGTGAGCATAATTGTGAAAATGTTAAGCTCTACTTGTAGGTATTTCCAGGTGAATTATAGTATAATTGGTATAACTAAGACCTGTCCTACTTGGGAAACAAAATGTGATATTTTATTTCTAGTCCCTGTAAAATCTTTCAATGCAGAGACAGGGTGTTATACTGAAAGAAAGATATGACTATGTAGAAGAGGGAAAAAAAATATTTTATTTCTGTTCCCCAAGGCAGCTTACATTTTCTTAAAAATCAAATACAATTAGAGTGGGGCTCTTGCATTTCAGCTGTTTAACATTAGCCTGTGTTACCTTTTTAAAAAAGAACCACCTTGACCAGGGCAAAAATTTATTTGAAACACAGCAATTTGGGATGTTTCAGGGAGAAATCACGGGTAGGCAAAAATTTCACACTCTCAAGACCTCTCTTCTACCCTGTAAAACTGTCTGTTCCCAAGGGTCCTCTGCAACAGAGATGCAACCATCTATCATTGCATATATCCACAGTGTAACATGTAGGTTGGGGTCTTAGAAGGAAATGCATAAGTAGGTGAAGCCTGATAGAGATTCAAGCAATAGAATGATTTGTCAATCTGCTTGGAACCTGAGTGTAACTTTCTCATTGTGTATGTAGCTGTCTGACTTGTCGCATTTTAGTTTTGAGAAATCCATACAGAATTAGGCTCCTGCTGTTGGGGGGAAATCAGTGCCTTCTGGGATCTGGAGCTACTGAAATGAAAAGCTGCTATGTGAAAGCAAAATGAATTAATCAATAATTAGTGGGAAAGGTGTGAGAGGATGGAGTCTGTGGTTTAGTTGTCGTGTGACGAAAGTATATCTCAAGAAAGGCCGTGCCAGAAAACCAAAGACTCAGCAGTTAATTGAACTTGTGCTGATGGGTTTTTGAATGAGGACATTGTGAGAAGGAGGAGTTGGGAGACTGATGGAAAGCGAGGAGAGGAAGATAAATTAAGGTCCTGAATTCAAGTAAAGTTTAAGGGTGAATTGAGGCAAAGCCAATTGCCTTTTTTTCACTGAAAATTTTCATGGTTCTCTTTATTTTCACTGTGATTGTTGTTCCCACCCCTTTATTCTCCAAAGTGCCTATATCTCCATCTGCTCTTCCACCCACCCCCAGTAAAGGAAAATAAAATGGCTATGTGCTGTGTTGGTGTTGACCTTTAAAGCCCTAAATGGCCTCGGCCCAGTATACCTGAAGGAGTTTCTCCACCCCCATCATTCTGCCCGGACACTGAGGTCCAGCGCCGAGGGCCTTCTGGCGGTTCCCTCACTGAGAGAAGCTAAGCTACAGGGAACCAGGCAGAGGGCCTTCTCGGTAGTGGCGCCCACCCTGTGGAACGCCCTCCCATTAGAGGTCAAAGAGATAAACAACGATCAGACTTTTAGAAGACATCTTTAGGCAGCCCTGTTCAGGGAAGTTTTTAATGTGTGACATTTTAATGTATTTTTAATATTTGTTGGAAGCTGCCCAGAGTGGCTGGGGAAACCCAGCTGGATGGGCGGGGTACAAATAATAAATTACTATTACTATTCAGGTGCGACTCAAATTAGGCTGGACACAGTCCTCTTGTGGGTTCCAACCAACCAGTTGAGACCAATGCTTTATAATACGTCTTGGTTAGGTTCTAAATTCAGCAGGTAAGCTGAAAATCATGTATAGTCAAAATAATATTCAAATGTCCCCAAAGTGCACTCTTGAACTTTGGGCTCAAGGAAGTCTTCCAGCTCACTCACTCTTCCTCATCTGGCTGGGGGCACTGCTACATGCCGACAGTGCCCCCCCCCCCTCAGTCCCTGTGCCTTCTTGGGGCCAGTGAGCAGGAACTGCATGGATCGATGAAGGGAGAGAAGGGCTTTCCTGCCTTCTCCTCTGGCTGGTGGAGCTCTGGTACATGTTGGCTACTAGCTAGCTGTCATGGGGCAAGGAGAACTGTTATGTACTGAGTTGAATAGGATCCAAAATGCAGCAGTCTGATTGGTCCTAGAACAATAGGATCCAGAATGCAGCAGTCTGATTGGTCCACAGGAGCCACCCAATCCAGCTCCAGGTGGAAGGGAATCTGCAACCTGATTGGCTTACAGGAGAATCCCGGAATTAGTCAATTACTTGGGGCCCATTGCGTAAATAATGTATATAAAGCAGACATTATGGGGGAACTTCCATTCCTTCTCACCACTATGAGCTGAATAAAGAGCATGAAATCCACTCTCTACTCTGAGTATAGTTCAAGAACCTTGGGTTCTCCTTCTCCATTCTTTGCTGCCTCTCCACAGGCAAGGGACCAGCAGAAAGGACCTTCCAAAAGGGGGAAGAATCCAGGAAAGGATTAAAAAAAAAAAAGTAGGAGGAAGAAGGTAGGCAGATAGAGGCAACGTCAAGCAGGTCCCGTTGAGGCAGAATGAAGAGGCTGGAATGGATCCTTCAACTGGCAAATGAGATCAGAGGGCAGGGCAACTGGTTCCACCGCCCTGACTGCCAGGCCTAGGGGGCACTGCAGGGTGTCACAACTATGATGTAGTGAATTCAGCAGAATGGAAGGCAAGAGGTGGGGGGGGGCACCAAATTTTGGTCTCACACAGGGTGCCATTGAAATCTGTAAACCAAAGTCCACCCCAATGGGATCCTATAAGAGGGAAGGAGGAACATGGGAAGCAAAAGGGTTCCTTGACACTTTTGTGGGAGCTGCAGCTAAATGCGTATAGTTGAATTTACATAAATTAAATGTGTGTATAATGCAGCTCCGTTGTACACATTTCTACTAGTTTCATTTCACAACATTGTGCTTTCTTTTCATTTTTAAAGCAAGCCTTATCAGTTGTTTCTCAAGGTATTCAGAACGGAGGCAAAACTGCCATCTCACACACATGCCGTATTTTACAAGAAACATTCTGTTTCCAGTGATAACATTTATCATTGGATATTCATTTGTGTCATTTCAAACACTTTTTTTTTTTTAAAAAAGCTTCATTTTCTTTAAATATCATCTGTTTCTTAGAATCAGCCTTACTGTTTCCCTTAGCACTTTCCCAAGCAGATTGCAGAAATCACTTCTGGTAGTGTTTGTGATTTTGCTTGGTTGGGGTTGAAGTCTTGCTTTTTGATGCTTTTCATTCCTGTTACTATTTTAAACAAAATCTTGGTGAAGCAGCTGGTTTTAAAAACAAGACATAATGTTTGGGCCATATACCATGTAAAACTGGATATACCGTATTTTTCGCTCTATAAGGCGCACCAGACCACAAGACGCACCTAGTTTTTGGAGGAGGAAAACAAGAAAAAAAAAATCTGAATCTCAGAAGCCAGAACAGCAAGAGGGATCACTGCGCAGTGAAAGCAGCAATCCCTCTTGCTGTTCTGGCTTCTGGGATAGCTGTGCAGCCTGCATTCACTCCATAAGATGCACACACATTTCCCCTTACTTTTTAGGAGGGAAAAAGTGAGTCTTATAGAGCAAAAAATACAGCAATTCTTTTCAGAAATTTGAAGATAATACAATAGAGCCATTATTATCGCTGTATTTGCCTGGATATTTTTTTTAAGGCCTACTGTGACCTCTGATCAAATAGGTTATATAGTGCTTTAAAAACATCAAGTTCCTACTTACTCAGAAAGAAATGCATGAATCTGCCAATTTCAGTTTCTCTCCCCCCCCCAATCTTAAATTCAGTTCTCCAAATTTCCAGCAGAGTTTGTGCAATTCACCAGCATGTCCTCTAGCATACACATTTTTGTATACAATTTTGCCTAATACACACATTTCTGCAAAGCAATCTCCCCATATCTAATGCATTTCCGCATGTTTTTTTCACTCATGTTTACACCCTCAACGCACATCTTACTACATAGCATTTCCATTGTTATACCGGAGAGCTGCGTTGAAAAATTCATAAAGCAACAAATTTTAAAGGTTGACCATGTTTCAGTCTGCATATTTTTTCCAGAATAATGTTTTGTATTTTTGTACTTCTGAGCAATGCTAGCTCTATCATACTAGTTTGATTGCTGGGGATGAAGTCATTTTAAGTGTGGTGAAGCTGGTATGATTGAGGCCTTGTTATCTGATATTTGCTACTTGAAGCCCTTTTTACTGGTCTTGACGGGGATTGAATCTGGGACATTTTCTGCATATCAAGCATGTGCTTTGTCACTGACCTATGGGCCCAGTGGCTTCAATATCCCTCTGCATTTTCCAGTTGTGTTTAACTAGGAGCTTGTAGTTCAAGATAAGGTGATGATATAGCAGTCTCTCTCCCTCCCCCCCCCCCCATGCATGCTTTAGTGGTGACAGTACATGTTAGGTATTTTGGTTCTGATTTGCATCTGTATTTTGTTGGTACCCAAATTATATTAATCATGACCATGTGGTGTGAGGTTCCAAAAGGCCATATTCCATGCTCAGTTATGAGTCAGTATAAGAAGGGAGTTATTATGAGAGGGCCACTTTCTGGAGATGATTGAGACAAGGGGTTAAACTTCCAACCATCTTCCCAAAGTGCTGCCAGGAAGTCCCATTACACAATCACCACTTCTTCCAAGCATACCTTGTGCCTGCCAGCTGAGGGAGACACTGATACTGTTTAAAGTGTTAGATTTGACGCTGAGGTCTAGTTATCACCACCTAGTCTTCGTATATACAAGCAGATCTCTTTTGTTATTGAATTCTTTGGAGATATGATCCTCCCACGGCAATGCTAACAAGATTAGCTTATTTCAATAATTAAGTGCTTCCTTTTACTACTGTGTGAACTGTGACACTCCCTAGATAGTTGAAAATCT
Organism: Podarcis pityusensis; assembly: GCF_964106645.2. Lineage (NCBI taxonomy): Eukaryota > Metazoa > Chordata > Lepidosauria > Squamata > Lacertidae > Podarcis > Podarcis pityusensis. The sequence goes on along the minus strand of NC_138032.1, from coordinate 76,661,598 downwards.
ACTGAGATCGTAAATGAAAATCATGATATACCAGAAGGGGGATGGTGGTATGAAATGGGAGGAAACTTATTAACAGAAAGTGTTTCCCAATTTGGCTATGTGATTGCAAAATAAACTCTACAATTTTTTAGAAAATGCTCATAAAAGTTCTGCAATAATAAAGTGGTGAATAGTTATGGGCAAGCCTTCATTTTCAGTATAAAACTCAGTTGCAGGCCTCAAAGCTCCTTCCCAAGGTGTGTAATCCTAGGGTAACATTTTTCAAGATGCTACACAGGGGATCTTGTATTAGAATTTCCCATGGGTTTTGTTTAACTAATTAGAAGGCCAACTGGGAAAGAAGCACTAAGGTGTTTAATTCTTTCCTCCTGTGTCCTTTCCCAAATCTGCAATCCTCTTCCAAAGCTGATATTAGCTTAGGAAGCGGGTGGGGTCGGGTGCGGGAATGTAACTGGCAGCTCATAGAGCTATTTAGTTTCAGGAAAAGGGAGTGGGAGCAATATGTTAAGATTGTCTTCCATAAACACAGTTTTAACAGAGAGTCCGTAAATGACTGTGGAGGCCAGTTCTGGATCCACACGTCCTTCCACAGTGGGGACATAGGTTTCCGGGCAGGAGTTGATCACTGTGAGGGTTTGCCAAATGTGCCTTCCTCTTAGCTCGTTTCTCCCTTTCATCCTGAGTTTGAGCATCTTCAAAGTCCATGACACCTTTGGAAAAGGCTGTTCTCCAATTGGAGCGGTCGCAGGCCAGTGTTTCCCAGTTGCTGGTGTTGCTGGTGTAGTATACATTCTTTTTAGATTTGCCTTGAGAGAATCTTTAAACCTCTTTTGTTGACCACCAGCATTACGCTTTCCATTTTAAAGTTCAGAATAAAGTAGTTGCCTTGGAAGTCGATAATCAGGCATCCGCACAACATGACCAGTCCAACGAAGTTGATGTTGAAGAATCATTGCTTTGACACTGATGATCTTTGCTTCTTCCAGTACACTGGTATTAGTTTGCCTGTCTTCCCAAGTGATGTGTAAAAATTTTCGGAGACACAATTGATAGAATCTTTCAAGGAGTTGGAGATGGTGTTTATGTTAAACACTATCTCCCAGTGTGCCATTTCCCCATTGTTCAACTCCCACTAGAGCTGCTAAGTGGCCAAACAAAAGCCGTAGAAGAGGCTATTCAAGGATGTACTGCATAATGCCTCCTTTTTAGGTTCTTGGTGAAACTCAGTTAAAGTTATATGGGGGAGGGGAAGCTTCATAGGAGTGAAGGGCTTGAGAACTGAAGTCAAACTGGAGTTTCACAGCATTTGTGTGATGATTTATGTAGTGGGATATAATATTTATTGGGGTGTCCTGAACAGTTCGTGCTTAACCATTTTGTAACTGATTTAGGACTAATTTAGGACTGATTTAGGACTGAACTAGAAGTGACACTAATAGCCACTGGTGGGAGCTTCTCTTACAAACTGCAATGTGAAGAGCTGGAGGCAACATGCCATGGTGGTGCAGGGAACAAGCCCTCGCATTCACAGCAGCCTCTTAAAGGATGACTGGTGGGAGCCGGGGAGTGAGATAGGAGGAGACACCAAAAACACAGAGAAGAAAAGTGGGTAAACTTTGGTGACAAATACTGGGCCTTTGGAACAGGGATGAACAGCAAGGAAGGGAGAACGTCTACCACCAACAAAGCCAATGGAGCTGAGTACTGAATGAGAATGAAATAAAAGGGAGACAGAGAAAGCTGGCAGTGATAGAGACCAGGCAGGGAGAGAAATAGATGGGAGGGAGAGGGTTGAGGTTACAGCCTCAATGGCGAGGCAGAGATACCAAAGAAAAATTACAAGGACAGCATATTACAAAAAGGAACCTGTGGTGGGAAGAGTCATTTCCTCCCTGGGGAGTTGAGAACTCACTGGGCAGAACCCAGGGGTAAATAACCATGCTGGGACTCTGAAGGGAACCCTACAGGCTGTTATTGGGAACGAGAAATCTGCCAGGCACTTTCAGAGAGGCAATTTCTGACAACCCTGTGGCAGGGATGGGAAGAATTCAGCTTCACATCCCATGATTGTGAGGCTCCCCAGGCTGCTATTTACATAACAAAAAATGTGCATGTTGATCACACTCACACAATGTGTGCAACCAGGTAAAAAATGTGTAGATTAGTGAGGAACAGATTGGAAGTACCCTCAACACAGTGTGTACATGCCTTTTCCACTTCAGGGACAAGTTCAAAAACAAGCAGGCCTTCTCGTTTGCTGGTTGTGGGAGGCACAGAAAAGCTGGTTGTGGAAGGCACAGAAAAATAGCTCTCATATATCTACCCTTCAGAAAATAGAAAGACTTCCTGCCTGGCTGAAGCATAGAGATAGAAACAAGGCTGAGCAACCCAGGGTTCAAACTGAAATAATGTAAATCTGACGTGCATATTGTGAAGCCCGCAGTTAACCACACTTAAGAAAACTACATCTCTTCCAGACCAGGCCATTCTGTCAATCAGAGCATCGGCAGAAAGAGAATCACCAGATTGCCTAGGAAATTGGGTGACTTCCCTCTCCTGCAGCCATCACAATGCTGTGTGATTCTCTCACTCACTTCCAGCCAGTACAGTGGTACCTCAGGTTAAGAACTTAATTTGTTCTGGAGGTCCGTTCTTTTCTTTTTTAAAAAAATAATTTTTATTAACAGACCAATCAAATCAAATCACGTTAATTCCAAATTACAAAGCCAAATTTTAAATTTTTGTTGGGGGTACCCATATTTCAAGTTCCAAAAGGGATCCAATCATCTTGTTACTGCTGCTTTGATGTCCACAAATCTGTCCAAATGATGTTCACAATTCTATCCAATCCTTCCTTGTTGTTTTCCACATCTCTTCTTGTTGTTTTCATATATTTTTCCTTTTTCTTTGTGACCTCTGATAGTCTCCACAAGCGAGTTGAAACCAATTGTAGTCCTGTGTGGGTTTTTCCATTCATCCAAGGGTCTCTGGAGGTCCGTTCTTAACCTGAAACTGTTCTTAATCTGAGGTACCACTTTAGCTAATGGGGCCTCCCGCTGCCGCTGCCCCGCCACTGTGCGATTTCTGTTCTCATCCTGAAGCAAAGTTCTTAACCCGAAGTACTATTTCTGGGTTAGTGGAGTCTGTAACCTGAAGCGTCTATAACCTGAAGCGTCTGCACCCCAAGGTACCACTGTACTGTATTATGAGTTGCAACATAGCATAGGCTAGAAAAGAAGCACTTTCTTCCTTTGGCTCAATGGGTAGATTCCGCCCACCTTCGAAGCCCCTTCCAAGTATTAACAAATGAGGCTGCAAAGGAAGGTGTGGAGCTTTGGCTCAATCCTACTTTTCAAGGTGTTGAAGGTGAATCTACATCCCCTCCAGTGCATTTAAAAGGCTATGTCTGTCTTCACCATAAGTCATATAATATGCACTTCTGAATCAAGACCCAGTGTTGCGGTATTGGCGGAGCACTGATTTGACTTCTCAGAAGAGACACCTTCAAAAATCTTCTATTTCTATGTAAAGTTCTGCTGTCAGTGGAGTTCTGTTCCCAATGCACTATTAAGGAGTTACCAAACTCCTTCCCTCCCCAGTTCTTGTAACCAGTAGTCTGACACCTGATCCATTCATTTAATTTTATAATTATTTTTCCACTCGCTATTATAATTGTTGGTATCCGACTTTGGGAGCTGACACTTTTTTTCTCGTAAATGTTTTTGATTTCAGCAGCTCTGCTACAGGTTGGAATCTGAGTCAGAATTTCCCCCTTTTTTTAGTACAGCAAGTCAGGTTTCTGATGTACTTAATGGCATTTTACCTCAAAACGCCACATGATTATAGGATTCATCACTCTTTTAAGATCAGCGTGCTTTTCACATGCATCCTTCTGACAGTTACTTTAAATTATTAGCATCAAAACTAATGAAACCTGAAGCTGATGTTACAGAGAACTTTATGTGCATTGGCGGGATATATCCTGTCCTAGTTTAATCTTCTTTCTGTATAATTTGGTGGTGTGTTTTGCTTTGGGGAAAGGGAGTTTATGACACACATTAAGATGCCAATGTGAATGTAGTTCTTGACAGATTGATATATCTGGGTCTATATTTCTAGAAAGACAGAGGAGCTACTGCTAATAATGTGTCTTAGAAATGTAACAGAAAAATAAAGTTATAAATATGTATAAACAGAGATACACAATTTTGCACAATACCAGCTACTGTTTTGGAGCATTTGGAATTATTGTTAGAACTATAAACCAGTTAATCATCTTCCTTCTATAAATATGTTTGAAGACTGTTTTTATTGAATCTGTATAATCCTAGGCAAAGTTCAAATAAAAAGATATACTTTAATGTCAAATGCAGTCAGAAACAATATTCAATAATCTGATGATTAATTAATATAAAATTGCTCTCAGTTAAATGGGTGTGTCACTAAAACATACAAGCAATAACAAAATAACCTTCATCAATATGTCAAAATTTAATAAACAAGTTTTGTTTATTAACTGTTTATTAAACAGTTTGGAAGGAAAGGACAGCTTTAATACTTCCTATTTTGTATAGACCAATCTCAAAATAGCATTAAAAAAATAAACAAATGTGCCTTTCAATCTCAGCCCCAGCCAACTAAAGCTTAATTGATTTTTCTACTGATTAAAATGAGTAAAGGTTTTAATAATAACCATGGGAACTTGTGAAAGTACCAAATAAATTGGTAAGGACAGAAAACATAGGCTGCCTATCTGTAATGTATGATTATTGCTGATTATTCCTATCTGTTAGAGGCTTAATTATGGCTACAGGTGAAGCCATATTTTTTGTTTGTTTCTGTGCAGTGCAGTATTACACGTGTAAATTGGTTTGCAGATTGAGCACATGTACAACTGTCCACATGTTTTCTTACTTCAACTCACATGTACGAGTTGTGTAAAATGTTGTTCAGGAATTAATAGTATGCTATCACAAATGTACTTCTCTGATAAATGTAGGTATTTTCAATGCTGCTTTCTAATAAGGTTGCTTATCTAATTGTGTTTTGAAAATATTGACATGTAAAATAATGTAGGTTCTTGCCATAGTGCTTGATCAGATTCTGACTCACAAACCGTACTTCTCATGCAGATGATTCATATGTGCTCTTAATACTCAACAATTTTAACATGCAAAAGTGCTCCCACCCCCCGCTTTTGTCCTGAGAATGTCAACTACCATCATTGCCATGAAGTGTACACATATTAACAGACTTGGAAGAGTAGTTGGAGAGACGCTGAACTCTTTAGTGATGCAGTAATGGGCCTTGCGCCATATATGTGTTTCCCTAGTTAAATTTCCTAACCAGGCACCTGCTGTTCACATACATATATTTTCTCAGTAAGGAAGTCCATTTAAGTGCTTTGCCAGGTAAATGAAAGATCCATTTTCAGTAACGTTGAAAGAGAAAAACAACAGGTATTAGCAATAGCGTGTATATTTGTGGGTGGTGGGAAGAGAAAAAAATGAGGATGAAAAGATAATTTGATGGGACTCGCTTGCAGGTTGGGGTAGCTGTCCTATCAGATTGTTTGAACTTTAAAGCAATTTGCAAAATATGTGATCTTTCCAGAGATTGTCTCTTATGCGAACCCTACTGAAATGAAGAGGAGCTGTGACAGTCAGTATCTGTATGCTTCAGCATGATTCTTGTTCTGGTCAATCAGAGGTGCTATGTCATTGCTTCAGCATCATGTGGCTTTAAGCACAATGTCTATTGCATCCATCAGAATTCTGAAACATTTCATTTCAAAGTAGATTCATCTTTAACATGGCTGTGAAGAAAAGCTTAGTATAGTCATTTCAATGTATGCTAATGAGACTGGAAAGGGCCTAGAGCCCGAATTTTTCAGTTGATTAGAGTGTGATGCTGATAACACCAAGGTTGCAGGTTCGATCCCTGTATGGGGCAGCTGAATATTCCTGCATTGCAAGGCGTTGAACTAGATGATCCTCAGGGTCCTTTCCAACTCTACAATTCTATGATTGACTTCAGTGTTGATACACTACTGAGCTGTTCAGTTGTCTCTTTCTCTCTCTTTGGACTGAATGTCACATTTTTTCTTAATTAATCAGACACTTTTATACCACCATATCCTCTGGGTGGTTCTAGTCTTATAACATCCCTACCCATACTTACCCATTCATGTCCTGTGTGCTGCTTTACTTCGCCCTATGGCACTATTTTGGCAACACTCCCACTGGTGCTAAATAATAATGGATAGTGTCCAAAGAATTTTGTAAGGGTATCTGTCAGGGACTGTGCTGAGGAGGGCTGCACCGAGGAGGAATGGTGGGAGCCATCCCCTCCCCCTGCTCCTGCATCTTCCCAGGAGCAGGTGGACAGTATAGATTTGGAACAGTGGTTTGCAGAGGGGCATCGTTCAGAAGGCAGAAGCTGGGAAATTTTGGAAGGAGAACAGCTAGGAGAAGAAACACTGGAAGAGAGAAGGTTAACAGATTCACAGTCTCTGGACAGCATTCCTCCACCCAGCCAAAGGTTGAGAAGAACTCAGAAAGTCTCAGAACAGAAAGCACAAAGGATACAAGCTCAGATTACAAGACGTAGGAGTGACGTAGATTAATAGGGATGGAGGGGGTGTAAGCCTTAATTGGGAGCACCGCCATTCTGGGTTGACACTTTATTTTGTCCTTTACTGTGTTTATTAAAGAAACTAACTGTAAGAATTCCTATCGTTTGATCTGCTCATTTACGGGGGAGGAAGCCAAATCCCCAAAGCCTGACAGTATAATAAATAAGTAATAGAGAACATTATAGATCAGAAGCTAGAGCATTGAAAAAACAAAGGAGATTGACTTTGTTATGGCTACATTCCGTGCAAGAAATAACCTATAGGCATCCTGGAATTTGGGAACTGATAATCCAGTCTGTGAAAGGAATAGATGTTTCTTGCTCACTGTTACCTCCCAACATTCTCTTTAGTCTGCTTGCAATGTTGCTATTAGTGCTGAACTGAAATTTCTCAAAGGGCAATTTTTTGAGAAAAGGGAGTTTTCGTATAGAAAAGGGAACGTCACATAATATTCTCTGAAGATTTCCTACCTGCCTTTCTGTGTTGGTAGCAGAGGCGGCTGTTTCCCCTCCACATGTCCCCAAACAATTCTAGATCCAGGGCACGGCACAGAATGGGAAATATTGGCCAGGATTCCAATGCTGCTGTTCTCAAATGCAAAGAATGAAACCAAAACACCTTAAGGAGAAAGGAAGACACTGTTTGTCATTGCTAATGGTGAGTCTCTTCCATGAGAATCTGTTGGAGAATTTCTCTACCCAATGGAGAAATTAGGTGTGATGGTTTCCTTCATTTCTCTGCCCACTTATACAGTAGGTAACGTTGAGAGGTCATTTGGAATGAGGTCTAGTTGCCATCCAGAAGCAAAACATTTGAAAGCTTCTTTGTATAGATGCATCTGACATTGGTTTCTGTCTGTGTCTAGCTCTGCAATTTAAAAGCCTACTGACTCCACCACCCTGTTTTTCTCACCCTCTTTGTTTGCCTGGAATAAATGTAATGGTCCCAAAACTACTGTAGTAATTAATAAGCAGCCCCTGCTACAACTATAAAATTGCATAACAAGCTTCCAGACAGTTTCCCTCTAAAATCTACTCTGAATTAGCATGTAGCAGGAATGTAGTTCATTATTGATTCCCTGTAGCACCTTGGCTGTAGCAAATGATTGATTGCTTTAGAGAGGCTTAAAACAGTTTTAATAAACAGGTTTACTAATCAGTAACCAAAGAAGAAAAAGGCTTTTCAGATCCTGTATCATGGAGATTAATAGTCAATGTCAAATCAAAATAGTGCATGAAACAACAGTATGATTGTTACAGAAACACCACCCTTTGCATCCATATTATGACACAATCAGCAAATGTGGATATTCTCCTGTGCCACCTTCTGTGACATGACATGATTTTATAAACACTAAGCTAATTGCAACAGTAGTGTAGAATATTCTAGTTTATTTTATGCACTTTATATTTTAAATTAATTAGTTTATAATGTGAGGATTTTTATTTTTAACTCCGATGCGATAAATATGGGGTTGAGGCAGCTGCTTGCCCAAGGATGTCAAAGGAGCTCAAAAGCAATACCAGTATATATTATTATGTCTTAAATTTCTATAGACATGCATAGAATGGTGCTGACGACAGGATTCTCTTTGTGTCCATAGTGTTTGGAAGCATCCCAGTCTGCTTCAGGTGCACTCTGTGTCATTCAGATTTGATTTGTTATTGAGGTTTAGATCTCATCTGTTAATTCCGAAACTCTGTCTTGTCCCGACTCACTATAATGCGGAACTTGAAAATAGCTATAACATGGGGTTGTTGTTTTTTACATAAGTGGATGGAATTTGCAGGCAAAGGCACCTGGATACAAACAGTTTTTAAAGTGCTTGTGCAGAAATGAAGGAGCCATTTATCGGCTCTGATTTCCACCATCAACCTACAGTTTCCAGAATCCCTGGCAGTTTACCTAGAACTAGGCACATTTTCCACAATGAAGGGAAATCTCTGGAAAATCTCAAGTAGGTAACAGCCTATATTTGCCAGGTTATATCAACAAAATGTTTACTACCAGTTCTAGTAACAGCAGCATTTAGATTTTATGTAATAGCACTGAAATGCATTTTGAGCAAAGGCTACACTCTACTCACAATACAATAAAGTAGTAATGAAATATTTGTTGTTAGAAATGTAAGTTATGATTCATTTTCAGGCACTGTGCATAAAAGTAGTTACCTTTTTGGCAGTTGAGACTGGGTAGCATCTCCTGTCCCCACGTGGCCTAAATAGCAACCAGGGAGATCATACAGTGAGCAGGAAGTGTCATTTATAAAGCACAGTGAAGACAGGCTGAGCAGAAGGAAGACAAATAAATTAGCAGAGCCTTTTAAATTCTAAAAGTCTTACAATTGTAATAATTGCTTTGATTAAAGAAAACAAACCCACCACCTACTCCTTCCCTAATGCTACCATAATAATAATTACTGCCATGCCTCCTTTGCTGACAGGTCTAACATTAGAGTTTCCCTGCATTGTTTTGTTTTTTTTAGAAAATGTGGCTTGTAATAAGATGTTTGGCCTCTGCCGGTTATAGGAGATTAGGAAAGCATTATTGACTGTCCATCCACAAGAAAACTGATAGGACGCTCATGCCTGCAAGGCAAACTTATACTCCTTTAAACTAAATGATTAGCCTTGTCATATTTCTGCTGGCATTGTGGATTATACTGTCAAATGCTTTCGAAGTCTTTCCACATTCAACACACTTTAATTAATTGAAAGAGAAAGGAGGAGGGAGGGGGGAGAAGCAAGTAACCTGTTTTCCTTTTATTTGCCTGCAAGCATGAGGCATTTTTAGCATTTTGCGGAATTGCAAACAGCCAATAAATATTTCATATCAGAACTTATTTATAAGAACCATTGTTTCTCTCTCTGCAGGCAAGTTTTTCTCCTATTTATTTTTCGGTTATTTCATGTTTATTGTGTTTCTTATGTTAATACACAGCAAAGTTCTCGGTTGGTTTCTGAGTTTGTTTGTTTTTACTAAACAGTACAACTTGGCTGTTATAGGTTTCACTTACAGAAACCCAATTTATCGGCTGCATGCTATTAAAACAGTCACAAGCCTTACGCTGGGTGCCGTACTAAGAAGAAAGGGCTTTATCAGTTTGTGCATGTGCAGATAATTTAAAAGTGACTTCAACATCAGTCTCAAGGTGTTGCATTATCTGCAGGGATATCGTCAATCTTCAATTTCACCCAATCTCAGATCCTGTCACAAACTAAACTGGGAAACCTCTGACCTATGGCTGGAACCTATGAGTTACTTGTGGCTGTGCATGCTCAGATTTGGAGCCCTATTTAGACACAGAAAGGAATAAGCACGTGTAACATCACAGTTCCCGTGAATGGCAGGCAATATAAGGCCTTTGATATGGCCCTGCCTGATGTGGCCCTGATATGAAAATTCATCCTTCTGAAGTTGCTTGGTTAACAGAGCTGTATCTTCAACTATAGCTGCCATAGACAAGTTGCAAAGAAGGACAGGGCTCCTGTACAAAGGCATGCCATTTTAAAGGGGGGGGGAGGACTTAATCACTGCAAATTTCTTCAGTGAGGGGTCTTAAAAATACATTTTTCCATGTGAGGAATACAAATCTGCTATTATTTTTTGTGACTGGACAACATTTAGCTTGGTAAGTCTACGTTTGATCAAGAAGCACATAAACTGATTTTGGAAAACCAAAGAATTAGAATTTTACCTTCTGAAAATGTCATGTAATGCTAAATAGCAGCAGCAGCAACAACAACAGCAACTACAGCAGTTGAGCAGCAAGTACTCGGCAATCATTTTAATTATTTCTATACAATTTTACACACATTTTACTTACCAAGCAATAGTAAATTATATTAATTTAACCAAAAAGTCTTTTCAATTCCTAAATCATGTTACAACTTTTTAGCACCCCTCATGTTTTGAATTTGAAAGTTGAAAAATTCAATAAAGCTTACTCCTGTTCTTTAATGAAGTAGTAGTCGTTCCTGATCACACCCCTGACCTTGCCAGGTTCCAGTCAGAAAGAAAGAGTCAGATTTTCTGCCAATCTGTAACAGGCGCCAACTGTTCCACTGGCAGACTTTTGGAAATAGGAAATGACAACCATAGCCCTTCCTTTAGCAGCTAAAGTTTTAACTTCCCCAGTGAAAGCAAAGCAAATATTAAAAGAAATATAAGAACCTACCTATCCAACCAGTTTTCCAGGATGAGAAAAATATCAGGAGTCAAGCACTAGAAGGACTTAGAATTCAGGAAGGTTAATAATAATAATAACAACCATTAAGGAATCTCTGTGCAACCTCTTTCATTTGTCGCCCATACAGAATTAATTTGAAAATGAATGCATGTATGTGCTTGTGAATGGGACCATGGTTCTTTACCTATATGCCACTGAGCTTCTCCTCTCGGTCCTCATATACCTTTATAATACATGTTTTTGAAAACCCAGTTACATTTTAAGAACATACAAAATACATCTGAGGTATATACCTGAGTTATACAATTAAAGTGCCAGTCAATAAGGATTTCAATTGCTGTTTTTCAATGCACATTTATTGGAGGAGGCTTTTGGAATAGAAATGATCTGGTACAATGTTTTCTGCTTACACATGCTGCATTTAAAAACAACCACTTACTGTGCTGCTACAAGTTTTGTAGCCAGTTTGCAATGAGGCTTTGTCTCCTTGATGTGCTAAAGCAGTATCTTGAGAAACAAACCCCAAAACAAAATCTCTTCACATAGAAAACTGTATGTCAGGGAAAACATTTCAAATTTAGGATTCTGTCTGACGGGCTACTCCTATAGGTGTCAGAATCCACTTGAAAACTGAGATCAAGAACAGTGGCTCAAGAAGATCTTCCAGCTTGTTCGACAAAGAGTGCAAGCCAGCCAAAAGCTTTTCTTTTTTAAATATGATGTTTTCCCACAAATGAGGATTCCATCATGTAAGCCTATACCTGCAGATGGTATAGAATTGAGACACAGATTTGCCACCTCAGGGAAGACTAGATCGGAATTGTAAGAATTAAGCAATATACTTGACCAGTGCTTTCTCACCTGCTAAATTTAGGCTCCCCCTCCTTTTTAAACTGGTTAAATGGAAATGTATGCAAAAAATATTGGTATTTTACTTTTATGCAGTAAATAGGAGACTTTTATGTTCCCAAAGGCATTGTACTGAAGAGGGACAGAGAATTCAGGCGTTAAAGAATCAGCTTTGCATGACTCTCCAAAAATCAATAAAGATTTCCCCCCCAGCATCAGAAATGAAAGTCATTAAGGATGCTTATTAAATTCCTGCTTCAGTTCAGGTGGCCGAGTGTGGCATAGGTAACTCATTACCCCAGAAGGATTCTAATTCAGAAGCATTTTACCAGCGAGCTACAAAGCAAGTCTACATTAGTGTGCATTAGGGATTTTAGTTATTATGAATTACATTCTTTGAAAATCTCATTTAGAACCAGGAACTGAAATGCTGTTGGAAGACTCGGAGGATTAATTCTTCCTGAACAATAGACTGTCACTGATCACTCTGTAAAGTAATTACGCCAAATTTAATTATTGTACAAGCTCATTGTCAGATAGGTGGAGTGTGCCCAAAAGAGAGTTTGAAAAGGTGCCACAAAAGTGTATGCGCTGGTTTTGGGAGCAAAGGGGGGAAATTACACATGTTTTAATTTAGCACGGCCTAGTACTGGGCTTTTCTAATTAATGCATTGGGTTAGTGGGAGGAAGGGGCTAGTTTGCACATTTTTTTAGTATCAGCAATGTGACAAAACCAAATATAGAACCGGAAAGTTGGAATGGATTGGAGGGGACATGCAGTGTAACCTCCCCATGGGAGAAATTACAATTAATGGGAGTGCATTAAACCTGGTTGAATCATGCCCGGTAATTTTTGCAAAATAGAAAGCACATTTTCCCATTGATAATAGATACCTGTTTGGTTTTAATTTTGTAAAAGTGTTTGCCTTGAATCTCTGCCATTATGTGTACTGGCATTCTACTGTCTCTGATACTTTTGCTGCTTGCTGTGTACTTTATGCTTATCACCAAATGTCATCTGGATTAATAAAATTGGTTGTGCAGAGAAATATTTTCTGTCTGTTAATCAAATTTGAATATTGAACTCGTAGCCTTTTTTAAAGAGTAGCTGACATTTTTTCTAATTAATAATGCCAGAATACTAAATATGCCTTGAGAAAAGACACCGCAAGCCAAAGAATGAAATATTTACATGTAACTTTGTGATACAATGTAGGGTATCCCCACGCCTCTTTTAGAAGGCTAAGCGGATAAGCTCAGTAAGCCAATATTGCAAATAATAATGAGTCTGCTGTATAAATAGTGCTGGAAACAGGAAGTTCTGTGTTTTTAAGAGCTAATGAGAATTGAGTAGGATGGTGGTATGTTCTGCTTCCAGAAAACTAACTCTCTCTCTCTCTCTCTCTCTCTCTCTCTCTCTCTCTCTCACACACACACACACACCACACACACAAATAGAAAAGGGAGGAATACACTTTGGGAAACAGATCCTTACTTGTTTCCCTAGTAAATTAGAACCATTAAACTGCAACCTTATGGAGATAAGCATGCATACCTTCTTAATATTGCCAAGTAAGTCTAATTTGTTTCACAGAGAACTATTTATCTGCTGGATAAAAAAACAATTCCCTTGCACAATTCTCTATGTTAAACAAAAACAGTTGGTTTGTTTTTTGAAATCTCTGGAAGAGCAGTAAGCTGAGCTGTAAAACTAGAAATCTGCAGTTCAACTATTACCTCTGCTGCAGACATACTTGGTGGTCATAAGCAAGGCACTCCCTTTCAGCCTCAGTCCACCACCTTGCTATCTGGAAATAATGATCCTGACCTTCCTTACAGAAAATAATATATTAAAGCACTAAGTGTTGCACGTTCAAATATGTTCTTCCATTCATGGGAAGCCCCCTTGTGTGCGCCAATGGATCTTTGATTCATTTCTGGCTGATTCCCATTTAACACACTGTTTTGGCGGGCTCTCATCCCTCCAGAGCAGATTTTCTGGGAGTGTCAGAAAAATGGCAAAATGACAAAAATATCCCTTTGTGCTACCTGCATCTTTTGTGGTAGCTGAGAGGACCCTTTCTGTTGTGGTGGTGGTGGTGGTGAGAAAACAATATTATAAAGAAGCATTTTCTTCACCCCCATCAAATCAGAAAGCTAGAACAGAAGGGACACTTTACAAGCCAAAAAAACCCCCATTACTTGAAGGATCACCTTTTCCTGTATGAACTTCCCCAAGCTATATGATCTTCAGTAGAGGTCCTTCTACTGGTGCTGGAGGAGACTCTTGAGAGTCCCATGGACTGCAAGAAGATCAAACCTATCCATTCTGAAGGAAATTAGCCCTGAGTGCTCACTGGAAGGGCAGATTGTGAAGCTGAGGCTCCAATACTTTGGCCACCTCATGAGAAGAGAAGACTCCCTGGAAAAGACCCTGATGTTGGGAAAGATGGAGGGCACAAGGAGAAGGGGACGACAGAGGACGAGATGGTTGGACAGTGTTCTCGAAGCTACCAACATGAGCTTGACTAAACTGCGGGAGGCAGTGGAAGACAGGAGTGTCTGGCGTGCTCTGGTCCATGGGGTCACGAAGAGTCGGACACAACTAAACGACTAAACAACAACAAGAGGTCCTTGTCTTGTTTCCCATCAATAACAGAAAGTCATTTGATGGGCATATGAGAATTGGCTTGTTCAGTGGCTGCACCTAGGTTTTTCAGTTGCAATAGTAAGGAAGCCTGTTTGGACTCTGGCTCCCCTTCTACTGGATTTTAATCAGCTGCTGAATACCTTGTTTAGACCTCTGAGTGCTGTTGATTTTGTTAGCTGCTGTTTCTAATTTACTTACATTATCTTTCTCTGTTCCTGATTTGTATTTGTTGATCCCTAATTTGCAATTTTATTTGTATCTGTATATTATTATTATTATTATTATTATTATTATTAGTTAGGCACCTGGTGCAGAAAGTTAAGAGTACAGAACTATTTTATTAAGGAAGTTCCAGGTGAACCCTTAGGTTTTCCATCTCTTTTCTCTTCAGTACCAAACTTCAAAATGTTGCTTAAATTTGAGAGAATTTTAAGAGCAGTTTCTGGTTCACTGTATGGAGCTGCTGACAAGGAAATGTATGAGAAAAACCTGGGTATATAAGAACCGAGTACTAGCAAATATTTGTTTGTACATTGTTAGTGTTCCAGCTATTCTTTTATGATTATGCCAGTTATGGACTTCTGCTTGAGGTGCCACAGAAGATGGCTGAAAATTCCATCGCTCCGGCTCTAATGGGGTAATTAGAGGCTGAGATGGGAGTAATCAGCCTCCCAAAATCTTCCTGGGGGTACAGGAAGACACAGTCTCATCTGCGGATGCCCAACAAAAAAGCCCCAAATTCGGAAGGAAGGAGGAGCTGGGGGCACTGGATGGAAAGCCCCTGAGAGAGTCTGGCTCTCCTGGATGCTGTCTTCATGAGTGAATCAAGTTCCATTTCTTAAGACGAAAAATAGGATTTAAGTTTTGGACATGCTTCGAGCGAGGAGGGAGGAATTACTCTGCTAATTAACTCAGCCATTGAGGTGCCAAAAAAGACTGAGTGGAAGAAGGATTAACATCTAAGGTGGTATGTTGGAATGGAACGAAAGCGGGGGGGGGGGGGAGCCTCTCTTATTATTGCACTTTGCTTTATTATATTATTTGGCAAAAAACAACAACAACAGAAGAACCGTTTACATTATGTATAACAAGCAAGATTAGAAAGTTTTGTATTCGGTGATATAATATGGCTCTAAAACTATAAAATGTGTGGAAATAATACTACTATATAATTAAGGCTTATGATCTTTAACTTGCTTGGAAGAGGATAAAAGATTCTCCAATTTGTTGACATCAGACAGAAGCAGGATCTCATTAGCCGCTGGAGAGACGGTAAAAAACACCTTGGAGGGTTTCCTGGAATCTATGTGGAAGCTGTGTCGCACTTTTAATTTGGAAATCCGCCATGATCGAAAGTCAAGACCCGGCTGCAGAATTACAAATAGTCATAGGGGGAGGTGAGCCTTTAATATGTCATTATATTTTTGTTTCCAGTTTGATTTGGTAAATCTCCCCTGGAAAGGCTAATGTTTGATGCAACCAGTCTGGGAAAATTACTGAGCATATGCTTAGACTTGATTTCATCAGAACTGAGTGAAGATGGCGGCTGCCAGTAGTGAAAAGACTTTTGGATTGATGTGGCAGAAACACCAGCATGCGAGGAGATGCTGCGAACTTATAGAGGGGAATTATAGACATAAAATCCACACAGAAACACATCGTTTGTTTTAACACGCTTGTGGGAACAGCTCAGAAGCTGTGAAAGAGTGAAGGTCAACAACAGAAAGAATTAGAGGAAACATTGGAAATGACTATGAAAAGCAGTAGAAGTATGAGATGATTAGAGCCCTCTGAACTTGAAGCATGGGAAGTCCTATTAAAAATTTATAATTTTGCAGAATATTTGGACTATTTGATATGTATATGTATAATTTGGCATATTTAATGTGATTTGATTGGATTGTTAAAGTGGAAAATTTAATAAAAATGAATTTTAAAAAATACAATTATGCCGGTTATGAATTTTCCCTACGTACTTTTTACATCCCAAACAGTAGTTGATATTCAGCAGAACAGACTCATTGTGCAGAACCAATCCTTTCTTCATATCACTTTCTACTTATATACCTTTTATTTTCCTTCAAGTTCCTAGTGATCGCCCAATTTTTTTGTGGGACTGGATTGACTGTATGAATCGCATTTCTCAGACCAAACCATTTGCAAACTGTTCACTCACCTAACCAGGCAAGGGTACCCATGTTGAAGACTTGTGAGCGTTCAATATACACTTATCTTCTATTTGCTGAGTATGGTTTTGCCTTAACATATAATTTAGACCTTTCAATTGATATAGAGAATCCACATTCATAGGACAGTGATTTGGCTCGGAAAAGCCATAGCATTGATTCATGGCATTATATTTTCCAGTGTGATAAAGGGGCTATGTGATGCTTGATGCACACCAACCATTTTACAGCTATATACTTCTGTTCATTTCCCAGTTGGCTGCTTTGTTATAACTTTGACAGGGGCCATAAGTGTTTGTCAGTTTCTAGCCTGCAACACTGGCATATTCTATCCTCCCCACAGAGGATCACTGGACTGAATCCCAGCATCAGTCTTCTTTTCTTTAACCTTAGTATGTAACCAATATGAAATGTATATTGTATACGTCCTTTCTGGCTATGTAAAATGAGTTTTTCCTCTTGAAGGCATTTTGTTTATCTAATGCCTGAAGAGCTTTCAGTGGACGCCAAGGACTAAAATATTCTTGCTCGGTAGTTTTCGATGGTTGCTGGCTATTAAGTACTTATGGTTTGTCTCTGCAGGGGAGGAGGGAGGAGAGAAACATTTTGGAGTTTGAGCAAAATCCACAGAAATAGAAATCTGACTTTTTTTGGCTAGCTGAGAGTTCTAAGCATCTGCTCTTTGGAAAACTGGTGGTTCTCTGCAGATCAGCATTGCCTATTTGTGTGCTAGCTTACCTCCATTCCACCTCTTTTCTTCAACCTGTTTATTTGAAATTGAACACACCACACACACACACACACACACACACACAAAAACACCCCCCCCCATATTTTTCTGTCTATAAGACACCCGCATGTATAAGACACCCCCTATTTTGGGGGACTCAGATTTAATAAAATATGGGAGATGTATAAGACACCCCCTAATTTTTGACTTTATTTTTTAGGGGGGAAACCTAATCTTATACACAGAAAAATACGGTATATATGTCTCTTCAGCACACTCAACTCACAAGAAAACTGACCCTGTAAATACTGTTTCCTGGAACTTTGTGGGAAGCCCCGGAACAGTATTTTTATTAGACAAATGGCCCGTCCCCCCATATGTTTCCAATATTTTAGGCTTTTGAAGTGATGCATTCTTTTTCAAATGCAAGGTTATAAGTGGAAAAGTGGATTTTGGGGCTTGGTCAAATGTCCCACTCCTCCTCTGGTGAAGCTGCAAGGAGTAAGCCTTTGCTTCTGGTTTTGTTTTGTTTTTTAAAAAATAACTATAGTTTACCATATTGTTCAAACATGGGCAAACTTTGGTTAGCCTGAACTATAGCTTGGGGTGGGGGGTGGGTGCATATATGTGTACAGAGGATACAGGAATGCATTGTGCTGGTGCCTGCACAATATGGCCCCTCTTCGCTTACATCTCTCATAATGACTGGCATTTTGTTAATAATGCACCATCTTCTCAATTCTATGCCCTATGGGAAATAAACACAAACTTTTATGACACTATAAATGACTGCCGCTACCATATGCGTATCTCAGAATGGATTTCGTTCTTTGTTGCTGTTGCATTTACTTATTGTGAATGCTTCTCACTCAAGTTTAAGCTTACATTTTAAGAACTGCCAATGTCCTCCTCTAATTCCTTCTTCTTTTGCCTTCATCAGCGTTTTGTGGTCATTCTTCCTTTAAAGATTGGCATTAATTGGAGCAATTTATTTCGCCACAGGTGGACACGGTGTATTTATAACCCTCAATGTCTCATTATAACAACCTGTGCTTATAACAACCTCTTTTGGTTGACTGCTGTTTCCAATCAGTATGTATTTGATGTCAGCCAATACATTTGTTCAAGCTTCTGTGACCTCCCTAGACATCACTAATGTAACCCAGGGAAAATATTAACCGTTTTGAAATGTTATAATGGTTGTTGGTTCCTAATAGCAATATATAATGCACGCCTGCACAGTTTGTGATGCACTGAGCTGATTTCATCCTAGTCATATGTGGTGGTCCACCAGGAACTTTATAAAATGGGATTTATTTATTTATTTTGCCGCTTGCCTGGGATTGGGGAGTAAAGGGGGCATGTTTGTCAAATGCATGCTTGCTTGCCTTGATGGCTGCAAGCTGTACAGGTCTGATCTAAGTTAATGTTTTAACATCATCAATGCTCATTGTAGGCAAGAAAGAGCATCATAATTGAAGTCTAGTTGCACAGAACTAGAGAAAGTTTCCTTTACCTGCCAGTGTTTGGAAATTCAGTACAAAACAGGTAGGTTTGAAAATAAAATCAGTTTGGGGGAAAAAAATAACTACAGAATGAAATTGTGGGCAGGATTTGAAATCTGAGCAACAGGAAGAAATGATAATATAAGAAATAGAGGAATTAGATGACATGTGTGATGTAATTGTGGAATATGAATTATGCAGTATATAAAAGGGATGACAATAGAAAACAGCATGGAAGGGAAGGTGATTATAAGAGAAATGTATGTTTGAAGTTTGAAATTAATTGGTTAAAGTAATGAAAACTTAATAAAAATCTTAATAACAAAAAGAAAACCATTTTTTTTAAAAAAATGCATTATCTATTTAAATGTTTGTATCCAGCCAAACACACATTCCAGAATCTGTGGCCGCAATGCCTCCAAAATTCAGCAAAGTTCAGTCCCATCGATTTGAGTTGGGCGCATTGAATCCCTTGCGACTTCAGGCATTCTTCACTGTGGCTGGATCTTACATTGCATTATCGGCAATGTTAAAGACTTCATTTTGCCAGCATGTATTCACATAAAGACTTACAGGTCCTTTCTTAAGTGATTATCAGCTGACCTTCTGGAAAGCATGTTCCCATTATGAGGGGAAAAAGCACTTCCCAGGAGGACGTTGCAAAGTAGTTTATCTGAACTAGCAGTTTAGTAGTTTTTGCAAGCTTATGCAAAGGGTGTGAGGCAGGAGGAGCTGCCTGGCTGGTTGCTGCTGCTCAGTGGCACATGCAAGAGGAAGGTTCAGGCAGGAAAAGCACTGGTGTATGGCTTCCACATGCCCTGTGTCTGTCTTGGCTGCTTCCATGATGCTCCAGTGGGGAATTAATGACTGCTTTAGCTTGATCTGTTGTTTTTAGCTGCCTCCATCTCTGTTTATTTTCATTTAAGGTTTGATGAGCTTCTTCTATGGGTATGCATAAATTCCATTTATCAGCTGGTTATCAGCACTGAAGAAAGGAGTGCAATACATCTTTAATAACAAACAAACAAACAAATTTCAAGTTCAGCACCTTGTGGCTTTTGTTTAGGCTCATTGAGGCATCGGTTGCAGGGAGAAGAATATTAGCACCGTGAGCCTTTGAAATGGCACAAGTTGCCTTAGCTTTGTGTGGAGTCATGATCTCATTGCTCTGGGCCATTGTTGTTCTTGTTTTCATCCAGCCAAAAATGTTTAATTATTTAATCAAGTTGATGAATCAATTGATGTGGCTGTCCTATGAATCAGCAGTCTTAAAAAGATTAATCTTTTAGGAGAAATCTATTGAGCGGGATTGAGTTGATGGTGGCAAGGCTAAGATAGATAACCCTGGCTGCAACCGTGGTCCAGTTACATAAATTGTAAAAACAAAACAAAAACCAGTGTTGGTTTTGTGTGTTTGCTTGTGTATGGGTATTGGCCCAGTAACAACAAACCATGAGGGAAGAGTATCAGTTTTGAGGTTCATTTATCCACCTCATTCTTGACACCCAAGGAGTGGAGGTTTAAAAGTTTCTGCTACTGGTTTGCTCTTGCTGCAATTTCCTCTTTTGACTAAACTTGGGAAGTTGCTTTATATAAACTGCAGTTGCTTAACTAGCTAGGATATTGAACTAGGATCGTGGTTCATTTATGTCTGAACTGAGCTTCTTCGTGTTATCTACCAGTAAGAAATATTTTAAGTAGCCTTTATTTGGATTATTTATTCATTTATTTACTGCCTTTTTAAACCGCAACTTCACCACATGGTGCCAGGGCAAGGTATGTACATAAAGCAATATATAAACCAGCAAAGTAAATGGATGTTCCTGCAATGTTTCTGTGTTTTAAAAGTATATTATATAGCACATAGACACAATATGTGGGTCACATGTGGCCCCCACAGGCCTTTGCTGTGGCTCCCCTCACATTTCCCATGCCTCCCTGTCACCAATTGGCATTTGTGCTCCCCTCAGTGTGGGCCGAGATAGCTATTCATTTGTTATCCTTTCCCAACACATTTGAATGCAACGCAAGTGATTCCCAAGAAAGAGAAGAACGCATTTCACTGAATTTGGTGTAGGTTAATGATGTATCTTACAGAATGTGACTGCACATAACTTTTTAGAATTTCACCTCCTCTACAATAAAGAATCATAAACTCAGCAGAATAGATTCCTTTTTCTCTCGTAGCAGGAAGCACTATCCATTTTTATGGTATCTCTCTAGCACTGCATTGCATAAATTGTGACCCGTGAAGATTAACAGAGCCTGCCAATCATATCTGGTGGCCTTCCAGATCCTTAAAACCTCATCTCCTCATCCCAGGTTTTGCAGTTCTAGGCCGGCAGCAAAAAAAACAGTAATCTAATGGGCTACCAATAAATGGCTTGTGCCCTGTGTTCAGCTTGGTGGATAGTACTGTGTAAGCCTTTATAGAAAATGTGAACTTTCATTGCCATTAATTCAAGATGAAGCTGTATATTTTATTAAGGCCATATTGTAATCAAGTTGAAGGGGGTCCTGAATTGGGGATGAGCTAAACACTGGATTTTTAGTGTCTCCTACCTGGACCCACTTTGGAACAGTTTCCGGTCTGTATACCATAGGTTCAGTTTTAATCTGAAATGGGTCAGTATATGCCTCTGTCTCTTCCTCCTTCCCTGCCAGCACCACCTTAATGTGAGCAAACTTGTTTTCTACTGCTCTGGAGGCTAGAACTCAAACCAATGGCTTCAAGTTATAAGAGAGGAGATTCCGACTAAACTTCAGGAAGAACATTCTGATAGTAAGAGCTGTTTAACAGTGGGATGGACTACCTCAGAAGGTTGCAGACTCTCCTTCCTTGGAGGTTTTAAAGCAGAGGTTGGGTGGACATCTGGCATGGATACTTTAGTTGAGATTCCTCATTGCAGGGGGTCAGACTAGATGACCCTCTAGGTCCCTTCCAACTCTACAATTCTATGATTTTATGAATGTTGCATCAGGGACCACAGTCACAATAATGTTGCACAGACCCATTGCATAATTCCCTAGCTGCAGAGAGCTATATTTTCTATGATTCTAGCTTCCTTGGACACTTGACCAGAAAGCTCATCTCCCTCTACAAAGATATTGTGTGTGTGTGTGTATTCCTGAACCATGACGCTGCCACAAGGTGTACCCCAGAACATTATTTTTTTGTTCTGCATGCATTGTAGTTCCCTGATAGTAAATATCTGTGCAATATTGTTTTTAGAACAAGATGCTCATATTCTCATGATTAAGATTTCATGAGCAAAAGTTGAAACCCATTACCAAAATTTAGATACCACCCACCCCTTCCTCCACCCCTCCCCTGAATTTGCATTCTGTGATTGTATCGGGAAGGCAATGAAGTTTGTCTAGAATGATTTGTTCAATATAAAATCATGCTGTTTAATCTTCATACTTCCATTATTCTGTAGTGGTGGTTTATTATCCATTATATGACACCGTTAATTTGTATGGCACTTTACCAGCAGAAGTCACATTTATCGACTGGAAGGAACAACCTAAACCTATTTTAGCAAGTTGATTGGATATGCTCTGAACTCTGGAAGTTGGCTGCCCTAGTTGCGTTTGTATATGTACTGAGGAAGGAATTTTCAGGATTGACATTCATGAACTCATCTCTGCATCAGAAGGGGCCAGGGCCAGGTGCATTTCAGATTGGCTAGGATGCAATGCCATCTGAAACCAAATCATTGTTGTGTTGTGACTGGCCCAGGATAGCAATGTTTTAGATAATTAACAGCAGAGATGGGCAGAACCTCTCGGCTCCACTGTGCAGAAGGTAGAACAAAATCATTCATTCTGTCAAGGTGCTGGAGTGGGTTGTGGAATCCAGAATTGCATTTACAATCAATTTAGCAGCAGGGGGAAGCATTTTTACCAGGCTTCCCTCCTGGGATGCAAAAGTACAGAATTCGGTATCTCCCAAGTCACATCCAAAATGTTTCCAAGTGCTTTGTTTGCTTATATATTGTGCTTATACTCCACCTTTCCTTTAAGGAGGTCAAAGCAGCATACACAACACTCCCCTTTTCCATTTTAACCTCAGTGACACTGTGAGCTAGGTTAGGCTGAGAGACAGTGACAGGCCCACTATCCAAATAGTGTGCAAGCTTTTGCATTTTCCAGAACTCTTCCTTAAAGGTAAAGGTAAAGGGACCCCTGACCATTAGGTCCAGTCATGGCCGACTCTGGGGTTGCGGCGCTCATCTCGCTTTATTGGTTGAGGGAGCCGGCGTACAGCTTCCGGATCATGTGGCCAGCATGACTAAGCCGCTTCTGGCGAACCAGAGCAGCACACGGAAATGCTGTTTACCTTCCTGCCAGAGCGGTACCTATTTATCTACTTGCACTTTGACGTGCTTTCGAACTGCTAGGTTGGCAGGAGCTGGAACTGAGCAACGGGAGCTCACCACGTCGCGGGGATTCGAACCACCGATCTTCTGATCGGCAAGTCCTAGGCTCTGTGGTTTAACTCTTCCTTAGGTTAAATGATAAAAGAACTTTAGCCACATTATCAGGGAATTCGAAACTGGAGGAAGACCATCTTAGGCAACCTAAAGGTGGGACTTTACTCCCCGAGTGAGCATTTTCTTCAGCTATGAGGTAAAGCTGGCCAATCTGCAGGGGCGTAGGAAGGGGGTGGGGGGTGCGGCCCACCCCAGGTGTCATCCCTGAGGAGGTGACAAAATGGCAAACCGTGGGGGGGGCACTTACCGCCTTACAGTGTGCCTGAGCCACGCTCCTCTCCTGGGAGTGACGCAGTGGCTTGGGGCCCCACGCTGCCTGAAACGGCAACATGGGGCTTGTGCCCACCAGGTGGACTCCATGGGCAGCTCGCCGGCCATGCCCCTGGGAGGATCACCATGCTGCCCCCCCCGGGTGGATCACCGTGCCACCCCCATGGGTGGCTTGCCACAGTGACCCCTGTGGGCAGCTTGCCCCACCTCCGTGAGCGACTCTCCCCACCCCCGTGGGTGGCTTGCCCCACTCCACCGCTAGGTGCCGGGGCAGCTAGCTATGCCCCTGCCAATCTGGCTTATAGAATCATAGAATGATATAGCTGGAAGGGTTCCTGAGGATCATCTAGTCCAGCCCCCTGCAATGCAGGAATATGCAGCTGACCCTTATGGGGATCGAACCTGTGACCTTGGTATTATCAGCATCATGCTCTAACCAACTTTGTAATGACTTTCTTTTTGTTACATAGCACACCTAAAATGAATCTCTACTTATTTTAATGTAAGGAATGCCTATTTCTCTTGGCCACCTACCAAGAAACCTGTGTGTTTCTTCTAAGGATGGAAACAGATCTGAGTAACATCTGTATTTCCAGAGATGGGGAATCAGCCATTATATTTTTCTT
Organism: Podarcis pityusensis; assembly: GCF_964106645.2. Lineage (NCBI taxonomy): Eukaryota > Metazoa > Chordata > Lepidosauria > Squamata > Lacertidae > Podarcis > Podarcis pityusensis. The sequence goes on along the minus strand of NC_138032.1, from coordinate 76,637,463 downwards.
TGTGCTAGGAGGCTTTAGTTCAATCTGAATTCAGGATAGCAACCCTTAAAAAGTCTCATTTGGATGTCTGCTAACGCCTCCCCCACTCAGCCTTAAAATTCTTACCAGATGCAGACACAGGTGGCTTGGTCAGTAGCGAGACAGGAAGTAAAGTATAACTGCCTATATATTTCTCCCCTAATTGGACCTATATGCATATTTGATAGCTGAAGCTGCACACTAAACTGGCAACAGAGCTAATCCAATACTTTCCCCTACAATATGGATACAGATTATGTTTATCCTCGGAATATTGACATTCCAGTTACAAGGATTATCTCACTATGGATGTTAAAAGAGCAGACAACATATTTAACACAAATATGTTACAAAATGAAATCAATACCCAATGAAAGTTTAAAAGAAAATCCATTGAAACAATCTGCCACAGTAAACAGTACAACACAAATATAAGAATTGCATATGTAAGCAGGATTCTTTCTGTCTAGTTTAAGTTAATATTTCACCTGTGATTAGACCAAGAGGAAGTTGCAGGAAATTCTCCAATAGCTTGTTTTGGTTTAACCAGAAGCACAACCATTTTCTTCTGCTCATTAGTCAAGAGATTGGAAGAAAGCATGAAAGTTTATTTAATGAGTGCATTGCTTAATCCTGACTAATCTAATTGGTGACTTTCTGAATGTGGATGATGTAAAATGGATCGTACAATAACTGACACCTTTAAATATTCCGGTTTACCTTTCCCAAAGAAAATCCCATGTACCATTCAAAAATTACAAAATGAGACTCCTGCCTTAAACTTCCTGAAAATATCCTTATGCCGAGGCTATCCACAGTTCGTGTCATTCTGTTTCTCTTATATCAAAACTCTGATATTATTTGTCCTAAAGCATTGACTCTGTCCCTCTTTGTGCATGGGTCAATTCCTCTGGTTGTGTACATGCCGTTTTCTCATTTAACTCACTTGGTGAATTATTTAGCTATTGAAACTGCTGTGTATTAAGTGACTTAACAAATAAAATAAAATAAAATAAAATATTGGGCTATGGGATCTGAGGGAGCCAACTTCACAATTCAGTAAATCAAGAATTTAAAAATAAATGAAATAAACTGGATTGCCTTGGCAGATATATTTTCTGGGGACCAACAGATTTGTTCTATAACTGGCTGATCCCTGTGAGCAGTTGTTTGTCATCATCAGATTTAGGAGCTGTTATCTCTTGCTTTATTTTATATATAAATTTCTACAGATTTAGAAGCTGTTATCAGTTGATGACTGTTGTGTAACCTCTGGCTCTGAGAGTCCTGGAAGAAGGTATAGCTAATTTACGAAAGGAATGAGGATTGTCCAAGTCTTATCAAACAGCAGCAGGACTCATTTGGTTTAACTGTGCTGGAAGTTAGTTTTTCAGGCACTGATCTTCACAGGTCAGCTGTCAAAAATGGGTGTCTGTATCCATAAATTCATCGATCCTACAGAATGCATTCCTGCCTCCTAGAACAAGTGCAACTCAGAATCGACACATTTGTGAACAAATGGGATGGTTAGGGGCCTAGAGATTCAGAGGAGGGGGGAGCCTTTTTGGTAAAAGGCTTTCTTCATGTCCTGTTATTAACCTTATCTGCATCGTTATTATTTTTGAATGCAGTGTAGAATTTTACCCTTGCATACAAAAAAGATTTTTATGTGCTGGCTGGTATGAAATAAAAGGAAACTATAAGCATGCCTTAGAGAAATTCTCCTCCTCTTTGGACTGTTTAATATGCAAGAAGCAAATTGTAGCTCTTTTTCTTTTTTTGAGTCAAACATAATAGAAAATCTTACTTATGCTGTCTGATTTCCAGAATTCCCTAGCCTTGGTGCTGAATTTATTTAGATTTCTTCAAAGGTAACAAATACTTAGCCTTAAAGAGAAAGGTCCCAAGCCATCCAAAGTCAGGAATGACTATCTTTTTATTGATTTCAATGAGATTTAGTCATTATTAAATTTAATAAGATCAAAGGATTTTGTGTGTTAGATGACTCCTGGCCGCAGTACCTCAAGGACCGCCTCTCCCCTTATGAACCGACCCTGCACTGTTTGACCGAACTGACCCTCCCACTGGTTAGATTTGTATTCATACAATCATAGAATTATAGAGTTGGAAAGGGACCCCAAGGGTCTTCTAGTCCAGCCCCTTGCAATGCAGGAATCATATATAAAGCATCCATGACAGATGGCCATCCAGCTTTGCCTAAAAGCCTCTAGGCAAGAGAGCCCACCACCTTCCTAGAAAGTCCCTTCTATTGTGAAAAAGCTCTTTCTGTCAGTAAGTCCTTTCTTATGTTTAGCTGAAATCTCCTTTCCTGTAGCTTGAATTTATATCATTTGATCATACTCTGTCAAAGCATTCCTGCAATAATTCTTGCACACAATAGATTCTTAATATTCCTCTTTTTAAAAAATAAATTTACATCCTGTATTTCAGAAAATGACTCACAACGTGGCAAACGATAATATGTAAACCATTCCAATAAAACACAGAAAATCATTAAAAAAAAATACTCAGAGGTAAAAACAAGGAATCAACAACTGACGAAACTAGCAGCCAGCCCTAGATTACTAAAATCTAGCCGAGCTCATCAGTATAAAAGAGAATCAACAGTTGTCAGTAATGTGAAGATTGCTTCTAAATTTTATGGATACGTTCTGCACTGGAAAAAGAAAGCGTGGCTAGCTCTGTCTCTGTGGCTTCTAAATACCAAATAATGGAAATCGCAGGAGCTGAGAATGCTCCTGTGCTTAGATCCTGCTTGCTGGCTTTCCACAGGCAACTTATTGGCCACTGTCCGAACAGGATGCTGGACTCAATTGGCCTATTCCAGCAGACTCTTCTTAAAGTTCCAAGATGTTAATAAGGGAGGTTCAAGGGAAGAAAATGTGTTGAGAAATAGGGCTTTGTATTCCCTGATAACACATTTCTAGTTGTTGGGGTCTTGGCTGACCATAATTGGGCTCTCCCCCCCCCCCAATCATTAGATCACAATGGTCAATCAATCTCCTTTAAATAGGCAGGGTCATCATTAGGTCACAATGGCCAGTCCTTCTCCTTCAAGTAGGCCTCATCATCATTAGCTCACAATGCACAACTTGTCTCCTTCAGGTAGACAGTGTCATCATTAATGGTCATCAGTAGGTAACAGTGGCCAGCTTTGTTCTAAGAAGGCAGCATCAGCAATCAGGCACATTAGTCTCTCTCTGCCTCACTGAAGCTGGCAAAAGCACAATGACCCCTCATTTCTCTCTGAGGCAGTCAGAGGTCTTTGGGAAACAGCAGCTCTTACTTTCTTCTGTACTCCACCACATTAGTATTTCATGTCTAAAACTAAGGAAGAGTCACAGGTAAGGCTGTTCCTGTTGTGTTTTCAGCACCTATTGAAGACCTTCCAGGGTCTTTTTAAGTGGAGATTTTTATCCCATGCTGTATCTGTATGGGATTTGAAATTATTTTTACAGTGGTGCCTCGCAAGACAAAATTAATCCGTTCCGCGAGTCTCTTCGTCTTGCGAAGCACGGCTATTAGCGGCTTAGCGGCTATTAACGGCTTAGCGGCTATTAACGGCTTAGCGGCTTTAAGAAAAAGGAAACAAACTCACAAGAACTCGCAAGACGTTTCGTCTTGCGAAGCAAGCCCATAGGGAAATTCGTCTTGTGGAACGACTAAAAAAACGCAAAACCCTTTCGTCTAGCGAGTTTTTCGTCTTGCGAGGCATTCGTCTTGCGGGGCACCACTGTACCTATGAAAGTGCTTTTAATCGTTATAACTCTTTTTGTACATGAAATTGCGTAATTCTTGTTATCACTGACGTGGGAAGCGATTTGGTATTGGAATTAAATATATACATTAGAGAGAGAGAGAGAAAGAGAGAGAGAGAGAGATAGAGAAAGAGAAATTGCCACCACAGGCACATAACGTCAGTGGCTGGTGCAGAGAGAGTTGAAAGAATGTACACAGGAGACTGGTATTGGGCTGAATTAGGCCATAACTTTATTGATTACAGGAAAGAGTAGGTTTGGCTAAGGCTAAGGCTCGCCTGCTACCTAATAGGAACCCAGTGAAGTAGACTCTGTACTGGGGGCCACCCCTGACATGGATTGGGTGTAATGACCCTGCATAGGCCGCCATTGGGAGAGGTATATTGGCCCATTGGTCCCTCTGTGGAATCCCAGAAAGATTCACTCCTCCTGAACCCCTCTAATGGGGTACCCCCACAACTAAGGATCCAGCCCAATGCCTTATCTGCTATGAGGTAGGCGAAAAGCTTCAAGCTGGCCAATTTGCTTGCAGGGAAAAAATCCTCACTGGTCCCAGATACCAAGTAAACCATAGTAAGGTGCACATGCCAAATTGCCAGCTCCCTACTAGGTGGACTTTTAATAGTCTGGGTGGGTGGGTGGAAAATCCTGCAACAGTCAGCAGACAGGGAGAGCTGCACTTGGCTGCTCTCTTAAATATGTCCCTACTTTGATTGGCCTAGCGGCCAAGGAATGGAAGGTCCAGCGCAGTCAAAGGTGGGTGGCACCAGGTGGCCAACATCACACAAGATGACGATGGCCTCCCTGGACCATCCACAGATGTGCCATATTGTCAAAATGAGTGGAGTTGGGATGTGATGTGATTTGGGAAACAAATGTTGGAATGAACAATCTGCCAGGCACTTTGCGCCCAGAATCAGTGGCAGACAGGATCTCAAAGCAATCTTCCCTTATATTAATAGCTTTCACCGTGTCCTCTTCTCAGCGCCCCTGAATATGATTGCCAAGTTTGGCACCCTTGAACAAAACCCAGTGGCAGGGTTTTGTCACGAAGTGTCACAGTGCTGCCTGATGTGTTTGCAATGCCAACTGGCCAGCAGGGACATCAGGCATCAGGGTTCTTGTTTTTCCTATCCCCCCTGGCTTCAATTGCTATGTTGTTTTGTGTCCCAGCATTACAGCAGCCAGTGTGAGACAATGCGGATGCTGAGGTTTGTTTGCTTTGTTTTTATTTTAGTGAGTGTGCTGGAAAGGAAATTGACTGATTTTACAGAAACTACATGCATACCCCTAATGACTGCTACAGAATGCAGTTTTAAGTTTTGTAAGTCATAAGTGCTTAAGGGTGATCAGGGCTGGCCCAGGACGTTTTTCTGCTAGAGGCAAAACACAAAATGCCACTCCCGCCTCTGCTACATGCCTGCATGCCAAAGAACACCCACTGTACATCTTTTTGGCATGCGCCCACTGCTGCATGCACACACAAACTGCCGCCTAGGCACATGGTGGAGAAGGTGGCGGTGGCAAGTGGCATGGAGACTGGATCTGCTGTCCCACCAAGCTTTCTGGAGCCTGCTGCCCTGTGGCGACTGCCTCACCTTGCCTCATGTGTGGGCCAGCCCTGAAGGTGATCATAGGATCCAGAATTTGTGTACTGTTAAAAATGAAGAAAAAAAGTTACTTCCAGACTTTGGTAATAAGCTTATATTTATATCCGAGATCACGGAACAGTGCCTCTCCTCTCATCACATTAAGACAAGGATCTGACCAAGTCTGTGGCTTTTTCTCAAAGTGGGAGGAGTTTCCGCCTTTGTTATCTTTGAAACATGTGTGCCATTTACTGAGGCAGGCCATTAGGTTTGATGGACTTTTCTTTATGATGTTGTTCTGTGCGACTATAGTTTTAAGTTTTGCAATTATTCAGCTTGCTTAATTTATCAGGTTGGTACAATGTTCCACGTGGTTCATATCCCTAACGGCGCTTTTGCTACCACTGCGCCATGGCGCTTCGACAGCTATTACCACCCAATGCCTTTAGCTTTTCAGAGGGCTCAACCCATCCCAATACTCTGCTCAGGGAGGCCGCACCTTGCCGCCACCCTGCTCAAGAAGTCGATGAGCCTCTCTCTGGTTCCTCTCCTCCGATGATGTCCCTCAATGCTCTGGGGCTGACTGCGCGGCCGGCGGCAGCTCCGGCCCCTCTTTTGTTCTTCATGAGCAGACCGGAGTGAAGCCTGCTCCAACTCAGTCTGCTCCAGTTGCCCTGCCCCCCAGGCCACTACACATAGATCAAAATTTGAATCTGGGTTTGGTGGGAACCCAGAAGGCCCCACCATGGCCAGGGGAACGGAGCAATGGTTGGCAAGACGGTGTGGCTGCAGGAGGACGGGGAAGCCATGCACCGGGCCACAAATGTCGCCCATTGCTGAACTGGGTGAACTGCCATTAATGTCTTAGCATGCATGATTAAACAGAGTATGCATTACAGTCCAGATTTGTGGTGTCAGATACCTGTTTCAGATGCTTCAAACCAACACTGATTCAAGTAGAACCAGAAATGCAAAAATGCCCTGAGATGAATGTGCATAATTATGGGAACAGAACTCCTAGGCAACCATTTTGATAAAGAGACAAACAATTTGCTGTAGACTAAAGATGTACAAAAATGATCTATAGGAACGAATGTTTTGAAATAATGCGGGCGGCCAATGTTCTTGTGCAACCCATTTAAAGCTCTGTAATTATGATCATAAAATTGTTTGGATAATAGAACATTTCGTTCTTCTGCTCTCTCAGCCTTTTCTGTGTTTTCACACATCTTTCTCGTCGAACTCCTCTTTGATGCAAAGATTACAAATGTATTATTTCCTCTTCATATTTGTTGTGTTATTTCCATTTGCAGTTGGCAACATGGGACTCTGAGAAGGGGCTGAACGGCAGTCTGCAGGAACGGCGCTTGGGCAGTGACTTGCAAGGATTAACACTGAAAGTGGTGACTGTCTTGGTATGACCATATTTGAGTTGAGGAAGCAAAATGCTCAAAAATGTTACTTGCTAGTCTCTCTCTCTCTCTCCCTCTCTCTCTCCCTCTCTCTCTCTCTCTCCTTCCTTCCTTCCTTCCTTAACCCATCATTTATCCCCCCCCACACACACACTTTAAAGGTTTTGTTCAGTTCTCTTGTCACCTGCAGCACATGAATGCTTCATTATGCATGGTACTGCCTAATCAGGAAAACAACCATGAGAATTTCCATTTTTGCAGATTCTCCACTGCAAGGGCCATGTGAAACTAGAGTTTATGAATGTTGTGTCAAGGTATCAAAATGTTACTTATGTGTTGCCTTTTTATACCGCCTTTCTGCCAAGGCACCCAAGGTGATTTGCAATTTTAAATACTTAAAAAAAAAAAGGTGCATAGAATAAAGAACAGGCCATTGACAATCAATTCATGAACACAGGAAACAGTTGGAACACTGATCCATCTAGCTCATAATTCTTTGTGGTCTCCCATATTCCACTGCAGTACAGTATGATACTTATGTAACACTTAGAGCTAATAAATATATACTAGTAGGGGGTGCCCCCCTGCTCACTTTGCTAGTTATGCTTGCTCTCCCTGCCTCAATTTTACATTGCCCAAGATTTCCCTCTCTTTGTTTAAGGTGGGAGAACTGGAGATTCAAAACTCCCTCTCCTCTTAGCCCAACTCCACATCACAAAACCTTTCCATTCCACCCCAGGTTTATCTCTAGCTGTCCACCTGTGTGGGGGGACTATATCTGTCCTCTACCTCCTTTGTCATGTAGGGCAGAGTAGGAGTTGAGATTCCTGTTAACTCTCAAGTGCCTCCCCACACAACTCTCCCATGTTTACCTCAAGTTACCTCCCCCTTTTTTGCGCTTGTGTGGGTAAACCCCTACCGCCACACCTTCTAGGCTGGGGTCAAACCAATCCCCCTCCCCACACTCTAAACTCCCTCAGCAGACCCAAATCCTTATCTCCCGCACCCAAGTTCCCACTCTTAATTTAAAGCAGGGGTAGGCCTCGTCATTCTTTTCAGTAAGCGCTTTCATACCAGGCAGTATGTTTGGGGAGTGGATGAAATAACATGGACACGAGGAAGTTGCTTGAACAAACTTACCCCAGCATTACCCTCCATTTGGCTTCTCCTGCTTTTTCTTTTGCTTTGGGAGTCCAAGGTGGGATGGTCAACATTCCTTCACCTGGTAACTTAGCAACAGTGCTTAAGCTTCCTTAGCAAAGGTGCTGCCTGCCAAAGGTGCTGCCTGCCATCTTAGAGTTGTCTCCATGCTTTGTTTTATAACTTCCTTTAGAAATGTCCATTGACAATGATAAGGAGGTTTTTTTTAGAGGTGTGGGATTCCACACACACACTAAAATGTTGCAGGGTGCTATCTGACTTATGGCTCAGATTTTGAACTAAATAAACTAAAAAGAGAAAGGCTGATTTCCTAACCTACTGCAGCTCCGGAAAAAGAAAAACCTACAGTGTACTTGCAAAAACAGCACCTAGCTTAGAAGTTATTTGCTGCGTTGAACATTGTGACCTCAATATGTTGTTTTCTTTCTGTATCAAAAGTGTATGGGCATGCCAGTTGCTTGTTTGTGATGTCAAATCCAAGTTGAAAAGAGACTCTAGTCTGCAATATGATGTATGCAAGCCCCCTCCACCTCGCAGCTTCAATTCTTTGTCCCCCCCTCCCTTTTGCTTTTGCTATTCTCTAAGATCACAGTGCATTAAAGCAACTTAGAGTGCTTCAGTGAGATGTTTAGGACACCCCCTCCCCCTGAAATCTGTTATTCACTTTCTCCCCTCCAGCTGTTAAGGGTCATGATCAGATCTCCTGTCTGTCCAGGAGGTGAGCTGTTCTACCCCCAAGAAGATGTCAGCAGCACTTTGCATAGATAGCCAAGAGCAACGGCAGTAAAATCAGTTGGGCTGGCATCCCCCTGGCAAGTGAGCGTGTAGTCTATGTCATATTGAAACCATCACCCTACAGGATCCCCTGTCCTCTTGTGGTTTCCAAAGTGCAGTTCATTAACTCTCAAAGTACCTCGGGGGGGCAGCCACTCTAAGATTTATTTTGGGGTTGGTTTAAAATTATGAATAATGGAAGAACGAGTAACAGATTTCTCACTTTTATCCTGGAAGTCTCTCCCCGCCCCCCTTGGAAAGTCAATCCAATAAATGTGAAGCTAAAGTGCTGGAGGCTTGGCAACATCACCATTCTGGGTGCCATTGATGCCGTGAGCTGGACTATCTTTGATTAATCATCTTTAAATTTCCATTTAAGCATCAGCTTAAACCTTGCTTTGTTCTCAGGAAGAACCTTTTGTTATGGTGGCTGAGAATATACTTGGACAGCCCAAGCGCTATAAAGGCTTCTCCATTGACGTCCTGGATGCACTTTCGAAGAATCTGGGCTTCAAGTATGAGATCTATCAATCTCCAGATGGCAGATACGGGCAACAGCTCCATAACAGCTCGTGGAATGGCATGATTGGAGAACTAATTAACAAGGTATATAGGGCAGAAAGACTATATATTCTGTGAACTGCCTTGAGACCTCTGGGTATAGGGCCGTATATAAATTCAACTAATAATAATACAGTCATACCTCATGTTACGTTTACTTCATGATACGTTTGCTTCATGATTACTTCCGGGTTTCACCACTTGTGCATACTCAGACGCGCAAAATGACGTCACGCGCATGCGCAGAAACAGTGAATCACAATCTGCGCGTGTGCAGACGCGCTGCTGTGGGTTGCGTTCTATTCATGTTGCGAATGGGCCTCCGGAACGGATCCCATTCACAACCAGAGGTACCAGTGTAATAATAATAATAATAATAATAATTGGAGAACGAACTCAACAAGGCAATCCTATACCTGCCTAATCCCTTAAACCTGCTTAATGAGACTTACTCCCAGGTAAATGGGTATAGGATTTGACCTAAATTGAGGATATGTAACATGTCAGCTAGAGGGACGCGGGTGGCGCTGTTGTTAAAACCTCAGCGCCTAGGACTTGCCGATCGCATGGTCGGTGGTTCGAATCCCTGCGGTGGGGTGCCCTCCCGTCATTCGGTCCCAGCGCCTGCCAACCTAGCAGTTCGAAAGCACCCCCGGGTGCAAGTAGATAAATAGGGACCGCTTACCAGCGGGAAGGTAAACGGCGTTCTGTGGGCTGCGTTGGCTCGCCAGATGCAGCTTGTCACGCTGGCCACGTGACCCGGAAGTGTCTGCGGACAGCGCTGGCTCCTGGCCTATAGAGTGAGATGAGCGCACAACCCTAGAGTCTGTCAAGACTGGCCCGTACGGGCAGGGGTACCTTTACCTTTACCTAACATGTCAACTATATGGAGCCACTTTGCCTGCCTCAAAATATTGCCACTGTAATAATTACTGCAATTAAAGACTAATATTTGGAATATTGCCTTTCTAACATCAAAATGTAGATACTTGGGATGTGCCAGAAATCCTTGGAAGATTTCATTAGCCTTATTGAAACAATATTGGCTTATTTTGAATATCTCAGATATTTTACCTAATGAGAAACTTCCTATCTGTTTCAATTTAGCCTATAAGTGAAATCCTAGGAATCTCTCCCTGTGAAAATTTGCTAGATTTGTCAACACACTTTTTTTGGTTTCCTATTGAAATTCTGCAAATGTTTCACCTGAGGAGGAACTTGGAATTGCACTTGAATTTTCGTTTATAGGAGAAATCCAGTGGCCACTCTAAAACAGATAACTTTGTGAAATGGCTAAAGGATGGAACTTACAAATAGGGGTGTACATTGTATGCACACAACAGCAGACTACGAATTCCCCTTACTTGCTTTATGGCATCCTTTCTGCTATCGCTTTCTTACTAAAAGCCACTCCACCTTGATTTCCAAGTGGGCTAGATGCATGCTTTTTATAGTAATGCTATTTTATAATGAACAGTTGAGTGGTTTCCCAAAGAGCAAGTTATAGTTTTGCCTTAAAGAGAGAGAGAGAGACTTTTAAAATGTAGAAAATGGAAAACACATCTCAAAGTGATTGAGTCGCAACTGATTTGGGGGCACTTGTGTTCACTTGGATTAAGTGAATGCTGCTTAAAGCAAAGCGGAACAGATTTCACCATTTAATCCTTAGGAGCACAGATGCTGGAATATATTTTGTAGGAAACATCACTTCATTTCTGACTGAGGTTGAACATTGTCATAGCGATAGAATGAAATCTTAGGCATTTATATTCAATGGTGTGGCCTTTTCCAAATACCTTTGCTCTATTGCGTTATACTATATTGCTTGTCACCTAGTATTTCTGCTCAGAGAAAGTTTAAGATGCAAATGAAAGCAAAACATAACATCAAAAAACTGTTATGGCTGTAGAGGAATATCCTTAACCTTATCACTATTTCAAAGCATCTCGGTAGTGGCACCCGCCCTGTGGAACGCCCTCCCATCAGATGTCAAGGAAATAAACAACTATCCGACTTTTAGGAGACATCTGAAGGCAGCCCTGTTTAGGGAAGTTTTTAATGTTTGAAGTTTTTAATGTTCTGTTGAAAGCCACCCAGAGTGGCTGGGAAAACCCAGCCAGATGGGCTGAGTAGAAATAAATTATTATTATTATTATTATTATTATTATTATTATTATTATTATTATTCTGGGTGTTCATGTCACCTTCGGAGTAGAAATAAATTATTATTATTATTATTATTATTATTATTATTATTATTATCCTGGATGTTCATGTCACCTTCTTTGTTTGTTGCTTTGAAATAACACACTCAGTCCTCAGAAAATCAGTCTGCTTTGGGAGCATTTCAGGATAGGCTGTTTTGCGCATGTGAAAAAAGCTACACATGAGCAGGGCTGAGCATGCAAAGCTCCATCTCCAAGTTGTAGAGCAGCCTTTCTCAACCCTCAACAAGAGTTTCCCAAACTTGGGCCTCCTGCAGTTTTTGGACCACAGTTCTCATAATCCCTGACCACTGATCCTGCTAGCTAGGGATGTTGGGAGTTGTAGTCCAACAACATCCGGGAACCCAAGATTGAGAAAGGCTGTTGTATAGGGAGAAGCTGTGTAGTGGAAGGCCTCGGAGAAGCACCCTGCTTTAGTCCATCACCTTCCACAAATGGAAGTGGGAGCGGGTATAGAGCTCATATGCAAATCCCACACACAGGCAGAATGCCTGGGCAGGACTATGGGGCTGCTCTTTTGATCTGTCCATTTCCTGCTAAGTCTTAAAGGGACACCATCAGCATGTTATTCTTCACAGCAAAATCGTTTTAGGAATGCAAAATTCTCCACCTTGTTTCCAATTGTTCATTTCTATTCATCATTGCAGCACAATTCATGCATTGATGTAGGGTACAGTGCATACAAAAACAAGTTAGCACATAAGATGAATAGTTCATACAGTGAATTGTATGCAGTAATAAGCAATCACCAGCACCCTATGCTTTCTTCTTCATGATGGTTCAGTGAAATGTTTTGCACATCTAGAGTGGTTTTGGAATTGTATTTTTCAAAGAGCAGCCCCACATATGCCGCAGATGGGAAGGTATTTGTGGACAAGGTGGAGACTTTCCAAAGGAGCTTTGTTATGACATAGGCTGACCTACCGTTTCACTTGAAGCAGTCAATAGTCGCAGTTCCACTCAGCACATCCAAGCCTTTTGAATTGCAGACCTTGGGTACTGAAATTTATTTGAATGGATAAGGGTCCTGCAATTATAGTTCATTTGCATACACAACAAAATCATGTTGTGCATTCTCTCTCCCCCCTCCCCCCGGACTTTACCATTTAGTCTGAATGTTCTTCACAACGCCCTCTCCCCTACACAGAAAAGTAGCATGCAAGAGAGAAAGGCTCCCAGTGGTATTCTAGTTTTCTGTGGGTAGAAAATCCGTTTCTTTCTTTCTTTGTTTTATAATGGTAGAACATTGAAACCTTCATGCCATCACCTGCAGCCTAAGTAAGAAACAGGAGAATTTCCACCCAAAGTTAACTAACTCGCTGCCCTCATGCTAAGCAGGGCATCGCATCCTTCCCCCACCAGAATCTGTGTCCACACCAGTGATAATGTCCCAGCCCTTCTTCATTCTGAAGGACTTAAAATATACAGAGGCCAGCGCCAGTCCAATATGTTTTGTTGCCTGAAGCGGAGCTCAGATGGCATCCCCTCCTTGCTTTAAAAAGCCTTACGGCACCATTTAGACACCAGTTCATCTATTCCCAGCTCTGTGGTGCTTCCTGACACCAGTCACCTCACCCTGCAGCATGGTAGGGCTAGATATGCAATTTTTTTTTCCTTTTTACAAATAGCCAGAGTGGATTGCTGCATCTAGTCCTGGTCTTTGGTGGAGTGGGGCTTGTTTTTCCCCCTCTCCGCCATAACTTTTTCGGAACAGAACCTAGCAGTTTTTCTCCCTCCTTCCCACCTTTCCTTTGCTGATGAATGGCAAACAGTTCCGCTGGACCAGGAAAGGCTCTGACCATTGTTTCTGTTCCCTTTGCAGAGAGCTGACTTGGCCATCTCCGCCATCACTATCACACCGGAACGGGAGAGTGTTGTAGACTTCAGCAAGCGCTATATGGATTATTCTGTAGGAATCCTGATCAAGAAACCAGAAGAGAAGATCAACATCTTTTCTCTCTTTGCCCCCTTTGATTTTGCGGTGTGGGCTTGCATCGCTGCGGCCATCCCTGTTGTTGGCGTCCTGATATTTGTGCTGAACCGAATCCAAGCAGTAAGAGCCCAGAACTCTTCTCAGTCCACTGCCTCCGCTTCCTCCACACTTCACAGTGCCATTTGGATTGTGTACGGGGCCTTTGTTCAGCAAGGTACTTGGTCAAGTATTTTTCTGTCTGACAAAAAACCCACAGTACTGATGGCTATTCACTACTTTTCAGTCTCAGCACAAAAGGATAGGCCGTGGACTAACCTTTCGCAAATAACTGCTTGAAGGGTACATTACAGAACTTGTTCTGCTACTGACAATACGCTTTGAGTTGACATAGCGTGATTTCACAGCGCACAAAACATGTATATTTCTGTACTCCGAGCTGCTTGTTAAAGTCTCATTTTCAGTTGTTGTTATTTTATTTCTCCCTCACACTTTAAAAGTAGTATTCTAGGGCAGTGATGCACAAAACACTATGTTGGTCTTTTAAGCTGACCCAAAATAATCCGTTTGTGCCAAATTATATACTTGTGAGTGAACAAGACATGATTTTATTATTCTTTATTAAATTTCTATACCGCCCTTCGCAGGGTGGTTTACAGTATACCCCCACATATAAATTATTCTACTTTTGAAAACACCCATATAAATATGTTTTGTTTGTTATTTTAGGACATTAGGAGGGTAGTATTTTATGGCTTATGTAAATATGCTGAAGTTTCCCCCCACTATATATATTTATATTTATAGCAAATTGTTGTAGTATTTATGCTTTGTGGCTATAAAAAAAAGCCTTAAGTGCCATTAGTCTTAAGTGCAGGGTGAACTTTTTGAAAAGTGACTGGAGTAAAAATTACTCGCTGCGGTCAAGAGCTGCTAACTGTAGCTCCAGTTGATGTGCATTGCCCTATAAAAGCTAGCTGAGCCTCTGAAACAAATTTTCTGATACAAGGTCTGTCTCAAATGCACAAGCTACCTTGCCTCTTTGAGCCAAGCTACTGGAGCAGAAGAATCCCCAACAGCGCTCACATATGTTATGCATATACAACCCAGGTTTCCTAAAGCAACCAGCACATAAACAGATACATACAGAAATGCGTGTACCTCTGAAATAACATGTACGTCTTAATACAGTTACATAATTATGCTGCAAAAATGTAGATGACTATGAATGAGCTGCTGACGTATTAGAGGGCACTCAGTAAAATAGGCAGTCCGATGTAAACAAGACGCGGTCAGAGTGAAACTGCCAGATTCGGCGTATAAATCTGTTTAATTCTTCCTCCATCCCTGTTTTGAACATGCGGAAAATCCTCACCACATTATTTTGTTGTTCTCATAGCTAAGTTCTGTATGTAACTCTGACATGAGAGCCAGTGTGGTGTAGTGGTTAAGAGCGGTAGTCTTGTAATCTGGGGAACCGGGTTCGCGTCTCTGCTCCTCCACATGCAGCTGCTGGGTGACCTTGGGCCAGTCACACTTCTTTGAAGTCTCTCAGCCCCACTCACCTCACAGAGTGTTTGTTGTGGGGGAGGAAGGGAAAGGAGAATGTTAGCCGCTTTGAGACTCCTTAAAGGGAGTGAAAGGCGGGATATCAAATCCAAACTCCTCTTCTTCTTAGTGACTGAAAGAACAGAGGTTAAAGGGCAAGAGGAATTTTCCATGGAGTGCAGGGTCCACTGTGGCATTCAACACTAAAAGGACGTCCCTCCCTAACTGCTGCACTCTTTTTGCAGTGTCCGTATTATACCTATTTTCAGCCTGTGCTCCTACTGGGAGGAGAGTTACGTAGTTCAATGCATGCTGTAGCCAGCAGCATCTCATCATACAGTGAAGCAGACTCCTAAGAATGTAAACGCTCCGTCACTGGATCGGATCAAATTGCATTTAGCCCAAATAGACGCCTCTAGAAATGCAAAAAGTCGGGCAATAAATAAAGACAACAATGGTCCTACCCTGCCTAGGGTCTGGTAAAAAAATAATGTGAAGAGTAGATTAGAGCTTGTTCCATTATTCCTTAACCTTCCACAAGTTAATAGGAATGATCCAGCTACATATAAAAATCTCCTGGCCCTTTAATTTCAAAGTTAGAGATAAGCAAATCTGTAACCAAAACAAATAGAATTGTAGAGACCTTCTTCTCCTTTTCTAGATTATTCCCGAATGTGTTCTTTTGTCAACTGACTTCATTTGAAGTCTTGCATTTCAAGCGGAATTTTGTTGATTACCGCATGGAAGTAATCCCCCCCCCCTTAATTACAAGGATACATCTTGCAAGGTTGTTAGAAAAGAAATTGGGAGAGGAGCAAGATGCAAAACTTTTAATGGGAAACTTTGCCCACTAAATGTGGTCTCATTGAGATAGTTGTCTCACAAGCTTCAGTAATATAAGAAAAGAAGCACTTTAAATTAAGCAACCAACAACAGGTGTAATCAAAGATCGACTGATAGTGAATGTGCCTTTGAATTAAAGGAGAAGCACAATTGTGTAGGAATCACCTATCCCCATAAATGATTTAAAAACAGATCAAGAAATGATATAACTAACGCCATAGTCTCTTGCTCATAATTTGTTTTATCTTAATAAATAACTAACGTCACCATCTTTGCTTGGGGTGTTTAGTTTTGGTCAGGTTTGTATAGTTTTCTATAGTACAGTATGGGGATTTACAGCTTTTTGCTTCCTATACCATTACACTTTCCTTTCTAACTGGGGGATATGAATGCAGTAAATAAATAAACAAATGTGATGTTTCACTCACCCTAAATATGGTTTCGCATGACCCGTTTGTGCCATTACATGGTGATTTTTGACAACGCACTGAGGAAACACGTCTGTGGGAAATGTTTTTCTTTGGGTTGTGCCCAATAGAGTTGCCATCAAGATCTGAAGTGAATTTAGCTTCTTAACAAGCAAAATCTTTCTGAATTTTAGGAGAAGCCAAAAGAGTTTCACTAAAACTGTGGACGCTTCTCAGTGAGTTCTAGCTTTTAGTGGATTACTTCTAAAATGGAATGCAAAGCACAAATGGATTCCTGAGGGATTTTGAGGAAATCACAATGTTGACAGGACCAGGGAAACTTCTCAGAAGGGTTCTGAACATTCCCAGGTCAAATATGTATTTGTCTCAGTATGTCCAAATTTTGATGAAGAACATGTTTATAATAGTAAAATGCCCATGAGGCACGTGCAGGTCCAGTGTCTAATTTTAGACATGTTAGAAGGAGTGCTATAAACCAAGAAGAAGCAATAAAAATATGTCATTAATGTTTTGATGTTTTCGGATATGTTTCAGTAAACCACTTGGAAATTTCAGAGCCAATTTACACATTCCTTTAACTCACCTAGCAAGAGGTGGTGGGGCAAATGACAAATAGGTTCTCTAATGGTTAAATATTCCTCTATAGTTGAATATTCCTCCCTGCCCTTAAAGACTAGTTATCTCAGGGATTGGGATGCAGACTATTAAACTCCCTAACATGCACATTTTTGTCATGGAGTGTGGCTTCCACCCACCATGGCCGTGTATTCAAATATACAACCTTCAACCTGTAGTGTAAAACTTGATCTACACAAGCAGACAGATCACATTGTACAGAGTTCGCAGAACTGTAGCATTTTGTCTTTTAATCCCCACAATTGTGTAAATGTGTGTTTCTTTTTGTGTGTGTGTACATCCAGCTTTTTATGATGATCATTAAAATACAAAAGTTGTGGGCTTAGAATGCTAACAGATAACTACAAGACAGGCATTATAGACCGGCATTAGCCTTTGTAAATTAGTTCCCAAGAGCTCACTCATTTTCTTATATTTCAGGTGGTGAATCTGCAGTCAATTCCATGGCGATGCGGATTGTGATGGGTAGCTGGTGGCTCTTCACTCTTATTGTGTGTTCATCCTACACAGCGAACCTAGCGGCATTTCTCACTGTGAACAGAATGGACAATCCTATCAGGTAAGAGCTTTTCCCTACCACATAGCCGAGAAACCTGAACATTTAAATAATAATAATAATTAAATTATTATTATTATTATTATTATTATTATTATTATTATTTATACCCTGCCCATCTAGCTGGGTTTCCCCAGCCACTCTGGGTGGCTTCCAACAAAATATTAAAATACAATAGTCCATCAAACATTAAAAGATTCCCTAAACAGGGCTGCCTTCAGATGTCTCCTAAAAGTCTGGTAGTTGTTTATTTCCTTGACATCTGATGGGAGGGCATTCCACAGGGTGGGCGCCACTATCGAGAAGGCCCTCTGCCTGGTTCCCTGTAACTTCACTTCTTGCAGGGAGGGAACCGCCAGAAGGCCCTTGGCACTGGACCTCAGTGTCCAAGCAAAACGATGGGGTGGAGACGCTCCTTTAGGTAAACTGGACTGAGGCTGTTTAGGGCTTTAAAGGTCAGCACCAACACTCTGAAATGTGCTCGGAAACGTACTGGGAGCCAATGTAGGTTTTTCAAGACCGGTGTTATGTGGTCTCGCCAGCTGCTCCCAGTCACCAATCTAGCAGCCGCATTCTGGATTAGTTGTAGTTTCCAGGTCACCTTCAAAGGTAGCCCCACATACAGCGCTCTGCAGTAGTCCAAGTGAGAGATAACTAGAGCATGTACCACTCTGGTGAGACAGTCCGTGGGCAGGTAGGGTCTCAGCCTGTGTACCAGATGGAACTGGTAAACAGCTGCCCTGGACACCAAATTAACCTGCGCCTCCATGGACAGCTGTGAGTCCAGAATGACTCCCAAGCTGTGCACCAGGTCCTTCAGGGGCACAGTTACCCCATTCAGGACCAGGGAGTCCTCCACACCTGCCCACCTCCTGTCCCCCCCAAACAGTACTTCTGTCTTGTCAGGATTCAACCTCGATCTGTAAACATGAAGAAAGGTGTATTGGGCAGGAAGGAGGGCATTTGAAAAGGTTTGGGGACAGCAGTTGCAGTTTGTGAGAAATACCCACTTGGAATGAAAAAGCCTCACTCGCCTAACTTTGTTTTGCCATCGCTTATCAGAAACTAATTCAAAATTTCCTCTGAAACTGTCAATGCTGGGAAACTGCAGTGCTATTATTTATTGAAAAATGTTAATTCTGCTTGAGAGGCCAGGCTCTAGGATCTGCCATATGGCTACAGCTGCACAGGCTCATGAAGCAAAAACTATAGAACATCTGGCCTTAATGTTTGCGGGATGTATTTGGGTAACCTCAGTTGTATGTGTCATTTCATATAGTTATGCGCCGAAAATTGCACGTGCGTAAGGGAACACGCTTCCACAGCGTGGTTGCACTGAGAGCAGCAGAGGTCTTGGAAGCAGTAGAGTGGAAGATAGTACACATCATATATCAGCATGGTAAATCTCCCTGGCTTATAAAAGTACTTCATACTTTTACCCTTAGTAGTACATTTAGCCTTTTTACCTTTCTCTGTGTCAGTGATTAAAACTTCCAGCCATTCATCCTGAGGTGCAATTGCATCCAGCTGTCAACAAAATTGGCAAGAGCCAGCTTCCAGCTGATTCGTTACAGTCAGTGATAATGTACAAAGGAGACAGCAAGACAATTTCATCTGAAGACACCTGCTTAAATATATATATGTAATTTTCTTCCCACATTTCTTTCTGGAAACATTAATTGATTCTTCCATCTCAACTTAACACTAAAGAACTATTTGCAGGCCTCAGTCCTTTCCAGACCCTCCAAGTGTCCCTATTTTCCAGGGACAGCCTTGGATTTACAAAAAGCCATACTGATTTCTGATTTGATCCCAGAATGTCCCACTTTTCCTTAGAATACTCCTATTTCCATCTGACAAATGTTGATGGTAGGAAGCCTCTATTTACATTGGATAAATGTTGGAAGGCATGGAGTTATGTGACCCATGAGCCGAGGAGATGAGAACTATACAACCTTTAGAAGACATCTGAAGGTAGCCCAGTACAAGGACGTTTTTTAATGTTTAGTATTTTATTTTTATTTTTATATGTTGGAAGCCACCCAGAGTGGCTGGGGCAACCCAGTCAGATGGGCAGGGTTCAAATAATAAAATTATTATAATTATTCTGGAATAGGACATCCCTATTTTCATTTGAGAAATGTTGGAGGGTATGCCTTTCCCTGTTGCTGGAGTAGATTAGCTCAGTTCTAAAGAAGCTGAAAGTGTCTTTTGTTTCTCTGAAAACCTTTCAGCTCATCAGAAGAACTTGTGCTTGAGTGCTGCTATATTCTGCATTTGAAATTCTTTACCTGTTAAAATTATCGATGGAGCCCTTTTCTCTACTGTTACCTCCAAACAGAGAATACCCCATTACTGCATTCCTTCCATGATAGACTGTATGGCTTAGCTGTTAAGCTTGTATTTCTGTTTTCTATGAGCCCCCCCCCCCTTGAGCTCAGTGATAAACTCTTTACGTACCCAGGAGCCATGACCTGCCGTCCCACAACATGTCTTGAAAGGACTACCCGTGACAATATTCTTTTGGTTCAAATTAGGCCACAACTTTATTGATTCCAGATGGATGGGGTTTTGGCATAGACATTGGGTATATGTCTTTGCCAGTGTGGTGTAGAGAGCCAATGTGGTGTAGTGGTTAAGAGCAGTGGACTCGTAATCTGGTGAACAGGGTTCACTTCCCCGCTCCTCCACATGCACCTGCTGGGTGACCTTGGGCTAGTCACACTTCTCTGAAGTCTCTCAGCCTCACTCACCTCACAGAATGTTTGTTGTGGGGGAGGAAGGGAAAGGAGATTGTTAGCCGCTTTGAGACTCCTTAGGGTAGTGATGAAGCGGGATATCAAATCCAAACTCTTCTTGTTGTTTCAACCAGCCCACCTGTTGGTTTATTCTCCAAGGGGTTGAACCAGTGGTGAGGAAGTCCTATGGCATATGTCAAATAGGTGCTTCCCCACAGAGATCACTACTGAGGAGAGCTGTGGCCCTAGACCCTGTCTGGGCATCCAAACAGGAGACCTCCTCTAGGATCCCTTTAATGGGTTACTCAATTCCCTTGGAGGGACTTACAACCTTCCCTCCGACCATGACCAGGTTTTTTACCCAATGCCTTACCCACCAAAGTTGTTACAATTGCTATGAGGTAGGAAAAAACCTCAGGTTGGCCAACTGACCAGAAAGACAAATACTGTATTTTTTGCACCATAACACTCACTTTTTTCCTCCTAAAAAGTATGGGGAAATGTCTGTGCGTATTATGGAGGGAATGCCTACGGGTGGCATGCCTACGTATTTTCCTCCTCTAAAAACTACGTGCGTGTTATGGTCGGGTGCGTGTTATAGAGCAAAAAATATGGTACCTCCCCAGCCCCTAATATGGCAACCAATCATAATTCACAGCAAGGTCAGGAAACAAATGCTACCCCCAAGAATGGTAGGAGCTGGCCTAACTGTTGGGCAGTTAGGAGGGAGATTCTGGGAAACGGAAGTGCCGTGTGAGGGGCCGGCACTCTTTATATACTCTGGGTGCAGACCTGAGTGAAGACTACAAGGGACCCAGTCAGGCTTGCTTGCCGAACATGCCCGCCCCTTGTTCTGGCTGCTGTTGGCCCACTTGCAACCAATTCAAATGCTTCCCAGCCAGCAGAAGAGGTTTTTTACATCTCCTTTCTGCTGAGGACCCAGCCAAAGAGTCTGTGGAGGCAGCAGGCTGCACCATGCTGCAATGCCACGGTACCCTTGGCATTTTGCAATATACAGTGGTACCTCGGGTTAAGAACTTAATTCGTTCTGGAGGTCTGTTCTTAATCTGAAACTGTTCTTAACCTGAGATCCCACTTTAGCTAATGGGGCCTCCTGCCGCCGCTGCACCACCACACGATTTCTATTCTCATCCTGAAGCAAAGTTCTTAACCTGAGGTACTATTTCTGGGTTAGCGGAGTCTGTAACCTGAAGCGTCTGTAACCCGAAGTACCACTGTGCTAGGGAAGCTTCTGCATGGAATGGGGTGTGTGGAGGGAGAAGTCTTCCATTAGATGGTTTAGGCAAGCCACTCTCTCCCAACACCTCAACAATTTTCAGTGGGGTGATGTTACTAGTGATCTGTGTTTCACTGTTGTGAGAAGTATCTGTTAGGATATTTCCGTTCCACCTTAAGAAGGGAGCAGGCTGTTGTGTGTCACAAGCCTGCGTACTTCCTGCTCACAGGCAGTTTCCGTTTTGTATATAGCTTTTGTTCTGGCTGTTTCCTCAAGCAGTCATGTTTTTCCTTTGTTCTGACCAACGTTGAATAAAACTGTAAAACATGCTCTCCTGGGTGAATCTTCCGTTGTGGAAACTCTGCGAAAAGGGTGTGCATGAGTCTTGGAACGCGTCTGAGGCTCGTGTCGCTAATTGACTGATACTGTTCTGATGGGAGTCTGGAGTTCATCCAGAGACGACGATGGAGGCCTGCCTGATGAGGCTGCCTGATGGCCTCTGTCTCCCTGGCAGTATCCCAACAACAGGTTATGGGCCCAGCACGCTTCCACTGCGCCACTCTGCAAACTTCCAAAGAGATTTGCTGATGAGTTTGCTAAGACAGCAACTGCTGCTCTTAGTAGCTCAGAGAAGGTGTGGGAACCTTCAAGCTTCAAAGAGGTTCAGGAGTTAACCTCTAAAGATGCTGAGCCATGGCCCAGGCTTCCCCCTCCCCCAGCCCCGCAAGCTCTGGGAGCGATGGCGAGGTTGAGCGCAACCTCGCTTTCGCTCCCGGACCCTCAGCCCCGAGGCTAAAAACGAAGCCAGGACAGCTAGCAGGATCCATCCCGCTCACTGTCATGGCTTCTTTGCTCTTTGGGGCTCAGGGGGGAAATATTTTTTTTTCTTTATTTCCCCCCCCCCCCCAAAAAAAATAAGTGCGCCCTATGGGCCGGTGTGCCCTATAGGGCGAAAAATACGGTACTTGCACTGGTATGCTTTTGAACTGCTAGGTTGGCAGGACCTGGAACAGAGCAATGGGAGCTCACCCCATTGCATGGTTTCAAACCGCCGACCTTCCAATCATCGAGCCCAAGAGGTGCAGTGGTTTAGACCACAGTGACATCCGTATCCACACACACACACACACACACACACACACACAAACAACAACAACAAAAATATCCCAAGTTCAATTCATGTAGGTTTGGGACAGATTTCTGTCTGAATCTGTGGAAGCTTCCTCAACCTTGGCTTGGGACTACAATTCCCATCATCCTTGACCACTGGTTCTGCTAGCTTGGGATCATGGGAGTTGTAGGCCAAAAACATGTGGAGGGCTGAGGTTGAGGAAGCCTGATACAGACACTACTGAGCTAGATGAACCAACAGCCTTGACTCTGAATAAGGCAGCTTCCTTTGTGCCTAGAAAACCTTTAGCATGTTTTATCTGGAAGGAGTTTTCTGGCATTCATTTCTGTAAGGTACTTTCAAACATTATATGATTATTGCCATTTGGATGCCAAACTCTCATCTGATTCATCCAGTGCCAGGCATAGAGTCCTGCTGTGTGTTTCTTGTGCTAATGCATATTGCTTTTGCTTTTTTGAATGGATTTCCAGTTCCCCAAGCATTATAATTACACATAGTACAGAACAGCTGTTTGCTACTTTGAGCTTCCCCAGGCTTGTAAGGAACACACATCTGAATTAGGTTTCTTTTCAGAAATAGTGAGATTCAGGACATCAAATCATAGCTGCCCGTCACACCCACTCATCTGAAAACCAGTCATCTTCTGAGATTTCCTCCCAGTGTTAGTTTGCTAACCCCTCTCCCCCCATATTACTATCCTGCCCCCTCAAAGAATGTTCGACTGGACTACAATGCCCTCTTCCCACTATTACATGATTCCTTTCCCTTTTATTCTCATCACAACTCTATAATACAGCAATCTGAGAGAAGACCACCAAGGCTGAGTGGAAATGCAATCTGAATCTCCTCCATCCGAGTCCAGCGCTCTTCCCACCACACCACTTAGGGCTTACCCAACTATGGGCTTCGCTTGTCCACTCTGTCTTCCTGGAGCCATGGCATCTGCTGTGTAGCCCAGGCCTGTGTGTGCCTGAATTTAATTAGAGATGATCTGGATTCCCATGTTGCTGCTTGTTTGCAAGGATAAGTGTGTGGAGTTTGCAACTACATACATATTCTAGGGCCCAGGTTCAGGAGCACCCTTCTGGTAATAATTAAGTGCCACGCTAAAAACAAACAAAGTAGGACACATGGAAAAGTAGGCTGTCTGCAAATTCAAAGGCATTTCAAATTAAAGCCTTTGTCAGATAAGCTTTTACATTTGCAGTTTTTTATGAATATTTTAGGTACGTCTGTTTAACTCTGTTCCTTGATTGCACACACAGAGTGTGTCTATTTATATAATCATATCTATTGTCTGGTGATTTGGAGTGTTGTCAGAATTTGGACCTTAATTCCCAAGTTTTCATGTTTGTTTATGTCAAGGTTGAAAACCGAGTCAAGTAAGACCCCTGTTAACATGATCTTCCCTTCTTTGTTTTCTTGAGGATAAATAATCACGTATATCAGCATTTACACGGAGCACCCAGCCCACAAGTGATCTTTTGTGTGTGATGCATTGCACCTTCCCCACCCATTTCTCTGCCCATGTCAGTCTGTTTTAAAGTCTTTCAGGCAGGGAGCTGCCTCTTTGAAATTTATTGGTCAGCATCTAATAATTTAGCCCTTTAAAAATAAGATAAGATGAAGTTGAGCCCTTGGTTCTAACCCTTTTGCTCTTGATTGTGATTTCCCCTTCTGCTGTCAACCACTTCCTAGCATCTTCCTGTTGTTAAGGGTGGGGTGGTTCCATAGCAACAATAGAATTTCACTACTGTCAGGATGTATAGAGGCAGCACATTTCCCAGGCAACCATACAATGGCCCCATTCATTCTTTGTACGCAGAGGCAGATTTACGGGAGCGTGATTGGTTCGCTCACACCAGGTGCCAAGCCGAGGGGGCACCGGAACAGTGACTTAGAACGGAAGGCAATAGAGGGGGGCACTGAAATTTGAAAGCCCAGATTCCGCCACTGTTACCTGTATAATAAAAGAGGAACAGATTTGTGGCAGAAACTTGCCACCCCTTTGCCCGCTACTCAAGAGATAAGAATCCACCCATCAAATAAATGCATAGGTGGACAGAGCCTGATAGAAACCGTACTAGAACCTTAGAGCAGGAGGAATACTAACAAAGATGTCTTGGAAAGGGTGCAACATTCACTGCATGTTGTTTTTCATGAGACAATCTTTAAAATTCCAAATCAACTGAAATGAGTTTGTAAACCCCCTCTTGCATCTTCCGACCATCTGCATTTGTGAAGATTGCCCCAGTGTGGTATATGTGACTTTCCCAGGGCTTTCCAGGCTGTCTAACAGAAGAGATGCCTTTGCTTATAAATTAAGCCATGCAGGCGCAAAGTAAGGAAATAATCTCAAATGCCTCATAATTAAGTGTCTCTAGCTTGTATTTAGGGATAGGGAGACACATTCTGCAATATTGCAGACTCACATTGCCAACATATTATTTGTGATCCTTGTCAGCGACTCTGAGGCTGGATGCTTGGTGATCCCCGGAAGGCCAGTGCTTGGTGTTAAAGGCCCATCTGCCCTATGGGTGAGCCGGCTCTGAGCAACACTGTTTCATAGTTGAAAAAGCTTAACTGCATCTAACAGATAGTGATAGAAACAGACTAGCACAGAAACAAACAGGCGTAATAAATTAACAATATTGAACCTGTTTAACAAATTCCAGTAATGTAAGACTGAGCCAACAAAGTTTGTATAACTATCCAAATGACTTTTTAAAAAGCATAGTCTTCATCAGTCACCTTGAAGTAGTCTAGTAATGGGGACTGACAGACCTCACTTAGGAAGCCATTCTATGGAATGAGAGACACAACGGAAAGAACGCTAGTCATGGTTGGCACCAGTCCTGCTTCCAAGGTTGAAGGATTTCCAGGAGAGCCCTAGATAATTATCAAAGTGCAGAGATGGAACTTACAGAAGTAGGCACATGCTCAGGCACCAAGTAAATAATAATAATAATAATAATAATAATAATAATAATAATAAATTTTATTTATACCCTGCCCTCCCTGGCCAGAGCTGGGCTCAGGGTGGCTAACACCAGTAAAATTACAGTAAAAACATAATGGGGGAAGCCAATTTAAAATACAGGTTAAAATGCAATTTAAAATGCAGCCTTATTTTAAAAGTAGCCCATAGATCAAAACCATAAGGGGAGGGAACATAAGGGTCAGACTGAGTCCAAACCAAAGGTCAGGCAAAACAGCTCTGTCTTGCAGGCCCTGCGGAAAGATATCAAGTCCCACAGGGCCCTAGTCTCTTGTGACAGAGCATTCCACCAAGTCGGGGCCAGTACTGAAAAGGCCCTGGCCCTAGTTGAGCCCAATCTAACCACCTTGCGACTTGGGACCTCCAAAATGTTGTCATTTGTGGACCTTAAGGTCCTCCGCAGGGCATACCAGGAGAGGCAGCCCCGTAGGTACGTGGGTCCTAGGCCGCATAGGGCTTTACTAGACCAGCACCTTGAATTGGGCCCAAAAAATAATTGGCAGCCATTGCAAATCACGTGGAACTGGTGTGATAGAATAAATGTCTAGTTTTCATTAGCATTTCAATCTGATAACGTAGAGACAGGCAGGAAACCTCTTTCTGTTACGTGCTTGTCATTGACATCCTGAGAAAGAATCGGCCATGATGGGCTTAAGTTTAGTACGAACCCTTGGAGAGATGAAAAGGGTTTACCAATTTATAAAGTAAGGTAGCAAAAGTTCCCCAGTGGGGATGGCCTACACTATTCATAAGAAGAGCTGTACATTATAATTTCCACAGAGTGCACACTACATGTTCTAGCAATCAAACGTCTCTTTGGTATTTCTCTGCATTTCCCCATTGCTTCCTTGAAGCACGAACTGCTCTCTCCTCTTTCTCTTTCCAAGCTGTGGAAGCAACATCAAGGAAGCATACTTTAGAGCGTGCCCTAGAACTTTTAATACCGCAAGCCCTGTCAGATTCAAGAACTTCAAAAGGAGTCCTTTGTAGACTTTCTTTTCATAAGACTAATGGGATTGCCAAAGTGAGAGTCCCAGTGACCTCTGCTTGTTCTGATTCCATAGCAAAGTTCCAGATCTACCTTCAGTTTATTAACATTTTTCAGTGCATGCGTTATCAGTGAATGGGATTATGAAAGGGAAAATAATGAACCACCAGCACTGTAGGTCATGCAAATCAGCACCATTTAATTAAAGCGCTATTTTTTAAACCACTCCACAATAATACTTTTATTGACTTCTATATTGCAAGTTTGTAATTTCATTTATTTATTAGATTTTCATTGCCCCCTAACCTGGATGGAAGCACCATTTGTCTTACAGAGATGCCAACAAACTTTTTCAGAGTTAGGCCCAGGAATGAGCTACTAGGGCTCAGTAATGCTTGCCTCAAAATAAGAGATAAGAATTCAAAGCCCCGGGATTCTTCTGCAGCTTAGATTAAAAAAAAAAAAAAAATGAGAGGGAAAAGGTTTATTGAATAAATAGCTTCTTAAAAAAGATACGGGGTTAGAAGCAAAAGCCCATACCCCAGTGGGAGAGTGGGCTTTTGCAACTAGCATGATTCCCCCCCCCCCAATATAGTTCTTCAAAGCAGCTCCCCAGTAAAGTGATAAAGATGGTTGACAATGACTCTGCAAGGAGGCTGCGTTGAAGAGCTACCCTTGGTGAAACTGGGAGGGGGACATCACTATCAAATCTACTTGGGCTGCAAGGATCTCATACAGATGGACTTTCTCTAAGAGTAGCCCTTCAGCTGAGCTCCCTTGCAAAGCCATTGACAACCACCTCTGTTGCTTTGCTAGAGGGCTATGTTGGAAAAGTACATCTTGGAAAACAGGAATGGGGGCCAAAATCCCAAACCCTGTGGAAGAATATTTTACCCCAAGGTTCCTCCGTGGGCCTTTGGGGCGGGGATGGGCTTTTTCATCCAGTTTTCCTGGGGACATCTCTTCAAAGCTGCAAAGCCACATGGAAACATCAGCTTCCCCAATGGTTCCTCAGCGAGCTGAGCTTTTTACCAATGCTTTGGTAAATATATCAGCCCAATTCAAAGCCAATCTGATGTGAACTGATCGGAGCTGGCTGGCAGCTCCCAGTCTTGGCTACCATGTTTCTTTACTGCACATGATACCATGGTCTCTTGGGAATGTGGTGTTCAGTTTTAACTGGTCAAAAATAAAATCTGGCCAGCTCAGCTGCTAAATATAGCCAAGTCACGGTCAACTCTTATATAAATGATTGCCTTTTAGAACTGTTAGAATAAACAAATAATTATGCTGAATGTCAAAACTATTCTGTTCCAGAGAACCCTTTAATCATGTCCTCTCAGAATCTTTATCGAGCACTATGCCAAATTACCGGTACATGGAAGCCCCTTTTAGCCCAAACAATTTCAGTGGACTCTCTGGTACTTCTGATTCCTGTGTCACTGGAGTGATTGCTCTTCTGTTTATTTCTTCCTGAAGTCTGTATTCCAGTTCCTAATGTGACTTGCCTTTAAGTTAGAACACGTGGCTAGCTGGAGAAGCAGAGGGCAGAAATTCTCTAGTGATGATTTCAAGCTGTGGTCCATGGACCACTAGTGGTCTGTGAGCTTCATTTGGGGGGTCTGTGGCATATCTGTGGATTTGTGTCTGAAGATGGGAGATAGCATATTCATCATGTTAAATATCCATATGACTTTTTAATTGCATTTTATTGATTATTTAGTTTCTTATATTGTATATTCAGTAAAATACAAGATATAAGAAATAAAACAAGCAATTAAAATACACTTAAAAAATCATAAAGCATCTGGCTTGCCACACTACAATTGCTGCCACAGGCAGAAAAAATCATTAAGTGATCTGCCAAGACCATCAGCAATTTTCAGGTGGTTTGTAGGAAAGAAGAAAATGGTAACCATTGCTCTAGTGATAATCACACAACAGTTGCTGCTCCTAAATGAGGAATGTGTGACCTTTATTCCTGCAAAGGGGCCCTCGCTAAGGATGGCATTGTATCAGATCTTTGTTCGATCTTTGTTGCTGAAGTTTAGATAGATGCGTCTTCAAATCTGAATAGCTGGATAAAAAGATATGAAGCAGATGGAAAGCACATCTACATAGATTATCAAGGTAGTTTGTTACTTCCATTTTAGGCAAAAGCATTTGTCATTCGCCAGATGTGTCTGATTCAAACAGAATGGTTTCATGCCAACTTTATGATACACTTGATTTAGGTAAAGTGGCTAAAACCTGCTGTTGGGACTGAGTTGCTTTTTATTTCAGTCTATCACTTTAGTTGCTTTTCTTTCTTTCTTTTTACTATTAATTATATTGCATGTATTAAAATACTTTGCTTTAGTAAATGCGTTAACCCTTTAAGCTTACTCAAATAAAAGGCAAAATAGCATAGTGATTGTTTGAAAACGTTCACCCCGCAATTAAGCTCATTTTTGTGTCTTAGTTGAAAAGTGTAGCCATCTGTATAAATTGCTCTTAAGTGCCTTTTATTTTGTTCCACTTGGCAAACAAGATTACCCTGTAGTTGATGCTTCCACCCTCCCTCACTCCCTAGACCTAAAGCTAATGAACAAACTGGAGCTCTTCTCTAAACTGATTTATGCATAGAGGAATGCAAACAAACACCCCACACCACTGAAAGCTCCTTCTAAGTAATAAAGCATTCGGAGAATAAAAACTTAGAATATAAATTGCATTCACCACTATTAGAGCTGCTGCACTCACACTCAGGATGGGTTATATCCAGCCTTTCTTCCATGGAACTTTCGGAGATGTAAATAGGGGTCTGGGGGCAGCCTCCCATTTGGGCATTGAGGTTACCCCTGTTTAACTGTTCAATCCCCTGGGATTAGTTTTTGGCACATCACAGTTTTTCAGTCGGTAGCAGCTAAGTGACAAATGGGGTACTTTCAAGTGAGCTCTTACTATTGAAAACTGTTTTGTTGAGATCTCACAAATGGTTCACTGTGGCAATGGGGTTTTAAAAATTGTTATTTTTATTATTCTGTTATTAATATTCATTGAATTTGAATGTCACCCTATCCCCGCAGGTCTCAGGGCGGTTCACAGGATAAAATCACAATATAAAAACACAAAATATAATCAAAATTAAAAAAAAGAAAACAGGAACAACCCAATAACCCCCGCCCAACACATTTTTAAAGGGCGAATGCCAATCAGCCCAAGCCCTGGTTAAAGAGGAAGAAGAGAAGAAGAAGAGTTTGGATTTGATATCCTGTTTTGTCACTACCCGAAGGAGTCTCAAAGCGGCTAACAATCTCCTTTCCCTTCCTCCCCCACAACAAACACTCTGTGAGGTGAGTGGGGCTGAGAGACTTCAAGGAAGTGTGACTAGCCCAAGGTCACCCAGCAGCTGCATGTGGAGGAGCGGAGATGCGAATCCGGTTCCCCAGATTACGAATCTACCACTCTTAACCACTACACCACACTGGAAAGTTTTTGCCTGGTGCCTAAAGGTGTATAATGAAGGCACCAGGTGAACCTCCCTGGGGAAAGCATTCCACAAATTTATTGCATTTCCCCAGAAAATGTAAATCCAGATTAAACAGTGGAAATATGGTCTGGCATTTTAATACTAAAGACAATGCTACAAAAAAGAATGAAAGAAAGAAAGGAGTGCATGCATGGCAAGCACAGATTTAACAATAAACACCCATTTGCCTAAAATCTAAACTCTGCTGAGTCCTTTTCATCTCTCTGATGACTGACTCTGTCTATGGCAGCATGGCTAAAAGTCACCAGTCCAGTCTAACAAAAGTCCTGAAAGGGTCCTGCAAATAGATGCTTATATAGTCCATACCTTTTCTTCAGTATCTGAACAATATATAAAGCTGGATACAGAAATGCAACATAGTGTTTCCTCTTGGCAAGAAGTCTGCTATGACTCTGTGAGGAACATATTATTTTATTTGGCTTTGTACAACAGATTTCTGTGCTTGTCACTTAGAATGGAAAGCTCCAGAACTGCTAATAGTGAAGCCCGAGGCAGGAGAAATCTTGTTCAGCATGTGTGTGCAAGATTAATTAATACTAAGTCACCATGAATAAATGATAGTAAAAGCCCTTGTTTCTACTTGAAATCTTTAGTTAGTGGTTTTGTGTCACTTCTGTGTTTAACCTAATTGCATTATTTGCTTCTTTTCTTTGCGGCGTCTGAAATCCTACAATTGATTGGGTTAGACTGGCAACTGGAGTAGGGGAAACAAGTGTTTTCTCTGCCATTTCACTCAAAATTACATGTTTCATGTCTACAATATTTCAGGATAGGGTGAAAAAAAATTGGGGGGTAGGAAGAGAATCAATGCGGCTTCCGTTTTGGTTCTTCCAGAAGGCTTGGGAAATCTTGGAAAATTCAAAGTGGCAGCCACAATTCAAAATGGCAGCCTCCTGGTTAAGCATCTAAAGAAAAACACATACTTTTACAGCAACTCACTATTTTGAAGGTGGTTATTTTGCTGGATTGTGCCCATGGCACATCCAATTTATCTGGATGAAAAAGAGTACAGTCCGTGTCAGATCCAAATACCTCCTCCTGCTGCATTCCTCTTCTCTCCTGTGAATGAAGATGTTTCTGACATGCACAGGGGTCCCCTGTATTACATGCACAAAACATTCCCCTGACTATCAGAGGACATAGGGAAGCATTCTTATCTGCACATTTCCACATGCAGCTCAAAGCCACAGGACAGTATCCATGAATATATTTGCTAGATATCTTGCCTATCTGCAGACTTGGTTTTAATCTTTCAAATACTTGTGCATATGCTAAAAATATTATGAAAATGTGCACTTAAAATTCAGTGACCATCGGTCACTCCTAATACAGCATTATTCACAAAGGAATATGTGATACACATAATAGAATTCCATTTCTCTACAGGATGGGATTTCATGCAAAATGCATTTGCTTTGCTGTGCTTCAGTTGGTCCGGTCTACATTGCTAGACTTGCTATAGCTGCAGATTCCCACTGTAATTAACCAGATCTTTTTATGCATTTATTCTTCCCTTGCTGTTGCTGTGTCATGTGTGTTGCAGTGTATGCAGCCACAAGGCTTCAAAACATGTGTGACTGTCACTGAAGCCCTTTCTAGTTTGGGCTCAGGGTGGGTGGGTGTGTTTAATTTTTTTTTAATGATTCCCCCTATGTTTTAGTTGTCCCTATTTTATGTGTAAGCCACCTAAAAAAATGTTTAGGGGTACTCTCATTTCGACTCAAAAAAATCACCATTTTATAATTCAAATGGGGAAAAATAAATACAGTAAATACAATGAAACTGACCAATCACCATGCTAGATTCCAACTCCTACTTCACATATTAAACGATCTCTTCTGAGACTCAGGAAACACCGTGACAGGAAATGAGGTCACCATTGGGGGTAGCAATGGAACTGAAAATTCACTATGCTAGAGAAGAAACTTAAAATGCTATTTTTTTAACTATCTTCTCCTGTTAGATTCACAAAATGTTTAAGGGTATGTGTACCCCTGCGTCCCCCCAGAAAAACCCCCACTAAGAAGAAGAAGAAGAAGAAGAAGAAGAAGAAGAAGAAGAAGAAGAATACTGTTGCAAGGACTGTCTTCTATTAACATTCTGACTTGATGTTTTGCCTCATAACCCCACATCTTCATAGGTGAAGTTGGTGATGATATGGAACAGGGCCTTTTTGGCAGCACCACCTAAGTCAGAGCTTTCCAAACTTTTCATGCTGGTGACACAGTTTTTAGACATGCATCATTTCTCAAAACAGAAATGCAGTTTCACTAGCAAACTGGAGGTTAAACTAACCCCTTTCCAGCCCCCCAGAAGGAGTGTGGGGAGTGTTCGTGCAACACACCTACACACTGTAACTAACACACTAACTTGTTGTGACATATAGTTTGGAAAGCTGCGGCCTAAGTTGTTTGACTCTCTTTCTCTCTGAAGATCTGAATGGATTCCAGGACAGCCCAACTTTTCATACCAAAGGCCACAAGCGCACTTTGACATGGCGCCTGTGGGCCACACATTGCCTCGTCATGTGGGGTGGGGAGTGAGGCCAAAATTTGATGCCCCCCTCAACCCTCATGCTGCTTTCCAAAATCCAGCTAAGTGAGACATCAGGCTATGAAAGTGCTACCTAAGCTTTAGGAAGGAGGCAGAAGTACTCTAAGACACAGCCAGAGCCTTCACACCTCCTTTCCAAAGCCCCTCAATTACCTGTCTTTGGGAAGGATGCACAAGGTCTGGGAGGAGGTGCATCAAATGTTTCTGAGGCCCGCCCAAAAAGGCCTTGAGAGACACATGCAGCCCCCAGGCCAGTCATCAAACCACCCTGCTGTAGATCTTTCAATCTGCTGTAATGGGTGAAATTCAACTAACAAGCCCCGTCAGTGAAAGCCATGGGCAAAACTTCCACCTGTTTCATTGGGTCTCCCACCACCTCTCCCTGTACAGCCCTGAAATGGTCTTGGGGGTGGGGCTGGGAGGACCTGCAGTATAGCATTGGGGGAGGAAAGAGAAAATACTTCTGTATTGCAAGTTGCAACACTTGCACAGACAGAATATTTTCCATAGCACATCATTGAATTCCATCCTGTTCTATTTCACTGGGCCTTTGGATTTGAATGAGTTGTGGCTTGTCTGCTAGTTTACAGTAAACTGGTTAAAAGTATTATTTCATTCTAGGTAGGCTTTTTTGGGGGGGGTACTACTTTGTATGCATCTTTTTCATATCTAAGTTGTTTTACACATCTTGGATTTTATTGGTTTTTACCTTCTTATTTGATTGTCTCTGCAAAAGCAGCCTAAAATTCAAATATAAAGGATTGCTTGTAATTCTGGACACCAATTGTGCATTAGTGAAACCCCCTATTTTGTACTAAATTCCATCTGGGAGGGGGAGGAGTGAAGGACCCTTTATTCAACAGATTTTGTTCTTTGTATGCAAATTATATCTAACCAGTTGTTAATTTATGCCCCCCTCCTCTGGCCAGCACTTTATGCACTTGGGAAACATAAAGTGTTTTTGAATTCAGACCTACATGGATGTTAAATACATTCCCCCATTCCCCTGCCCAGCTCTGTTTATTCAAGCCAGGCATTTAAAATTTACATTATTCAGAATGTTGGTGGCAGAAACTTCAAATGTGTCTATTCAGTGATTTTAATAGTTGGACAGAGAGGAGGAGGGAAGGTTGGAGAGGGAGAGAAAGCTAAGCAATTTTAAACTGAGCAATGGGAATTTGGCACACGGGTAGCACACATTTTCTGTCCAAAGAAGCTTAGAAGTCTGCATGCCCTGGGCAGCACTACATCTTAGTGGCAACTCTTCTGTTGGAGCAGCTTAGTTGCACCATTGAACTGAAAGCTTAGTGTGGTGGCCCTGAGCAAAAAGCTTTCCTTCATGGCCTCTCTATGTCACTAAAACATGCATCTGCCCTAAAATACATTGTGTTTTTAATTGTGCATATGGCTTATGTGGTGAAGCATGTTATTTCCAAAGTCTACGACATTTGCCTTTGTTAATTTTAGAATTTACTTCCCATCTTCTTTGCAGATGCCACAGGGCAGCTAATAAAAATATGTATGAACCTATCTATCTCATCTATCCTGCCTACTGTAACATGCTAAGTCAAAAACCTAGGGTGTTACATGAACCTGAAATACCCTGTAGCATCCCTGCATGCATTTCCTGCATGCATCCCTGCATGCATCCCTAGGCTTGCTGCTTTCTAATCAGGAGGCATCTCCAGACCAGCGACTCTTCAGAAACACAGGGGATTAGCTCTACTCAGGGTCGGTAACTAATTACTTGTCAAGTACGGAAGTTCCCATCTCCCTTAGTAGCTCACTGATTAGAATTAACAAGCATCTGGTAGATTTATAGTCTTTTCACTACAGTATCATGTTGCGAGCACTGACAGACTGTCTGCAAGGATAGCAGTTGCTCACTCTGACTCCTCCCAACTTCCGCAGCAAGAAGCGCGCCAACGGGATGTCCCTCCTGCCCTGTGTCTCCTTTGTTCCCAGACACACTTGGACCTCCGAGTACAGGGGGAGGGAGGGGGTCCCCCCACTCTCAAATGATGTCTTGCCCAGCTGCTCCCTCCCTTCTGGTTGCTTAGCTACTATCTCAAAAGTGGGTAGCTCCTCTCTCAACTGTGCAGCTTCTGTCTCTGCCTGCCTGTCTGCTTCTGAAAACGCTGGAAGGTGGGGGGGGGAATAGTTCCCCTCCTATTCTGTTAGGAGCTGATCTCCCTGCGATTTCATTCCCCAATCTTCCGATCCAGCCCAGCCCCTGACATTACTCTTTTAAACTCCAATAGTAAACATTACCAGCGATAAGAGTACAGCCTTCTTCCAGTTTATTCGATGTTTGCTAAACACTGGTGCTTTACTTATTTATTTCTTGAAGAAATTACAGTGGTACCTCTGGTTACATATGCTTCAGGTCACATACGCTTCAGGTTACAGACTCCGCTAACCCAGAAATAGTGCTTCAGGTTAAGAACTTTGCTTCAGGATGAGAACAGAAATCGTGCTCCAGCAGCGCAGCAGCAGTGGGAGGCCCCATTAGCTAAAATGGTGCTTCAGGTAAAGAACAGTTTCAGGTTAAGTATGGCCCTCCGGAACGAATTAAGTACTTAACCCGAGGTACCACTGTAGACACTATTTGATTTTTTTAAAAAATACCTCAAAGCAAAGCGGTTTACCAACAACTACAGCAACACCGCTTCTGCAGCCAACACACCATCCCTGGTGCTCTGAAGGTGGTGGGGGAGTGAAAAGAGACCAGAGAGGAGCCAGCAGCAAGTGGCTTGTACCTCAGAGGCCAGATCAAGCACCTGAGGTGAGCCTCATGGGTGGGACAACCCTGCCTGTGTGGCACACTATTTGCTAAGGAAAATCACATTCTGTGACCCAGATGCAGCCACACAGACACATGCATGGAAAATTGCAGAGATTAGTTTACGTTGCATACAATTTATCTTGCTGCCTCGGGGCATTGGGAAGGATAAGGAGCTTTGTGGCTGCAGAAGACCTACCTTTAGAAAATATACCCCAGCTGCTATTCCTGAGGGTTCACTAGGTCATCTGTACACAGGCTTTCAAGCTCATCTCAAGAGAAATAATGGCCAGAGCCCTACTTTAAAAAATGATATTAGATTCTTGGCATATCTTCTACATTTCCTGCTGCTTTGGTGTAATCTGAATGCATACTCAAGTCTTAGATTAAACCTTAGTACATAATCTAGGGAGGTTCAAGAAAGCACTGACATATGATGTTGACAATACAGGAGATCTATTTGTGGCATTTGCTGATGAGTACAGAAAAAATATTTAAAGATTTCTGCGTAGGGTAGCAGCAGCAGCAAGGTTAACTATCCTTTTTACTCCCTTAGTATTTGAAATTATTTTCCTCCCCTTCAGCTGTAATTAAGGCTCTATTTATGCAGAGGAACTAAGAAAATCTAAACATTTCAGCATTTTCAGAAATATTACAACTTCAGTAATTGCTGCAGTAAAACTCTCCATAAAAGTATTTGCACTGTAACCATTCTTAGTTCTTCTGTAGTATTCCACACTTGCAAAAGTGAATGTCAATAAAAACTCCTGTTTGGATCTTGAATTTAAAGATGGCCCAGTGTTTTCCTGGTCACCTCTTGGTTAACCACTTAGGCTGCAGTTAGTGGTTGCATGCATTTCTGCAGACAGGTTTTTATTTTATTTTAGAGGTCATGCCAAGCTGGCCTTTGACTCTCAACCTAACCGAAACAAGGTATTCTACATTCCTGTTACCACCTGATTAACAATTAATTCCGCTTTTTGATCTGAATATATGGCTTGAATTCCTTTCCTAAATTTATCTCTGAAATTCATTTCTCCGGTAATTTTTTTCACAAATTCCCAGGAGACATTGTCAAAGGCCTTTTCAGCATCTATAAACATCAAAGCTGCTTGTTTTTCATTTCTCACTTCCAGGTATTCTATAATGTCAATAATATTTCTTACATTATCCTTCATTTGTCTGCCTGGAAGGAATCCTGCCTGATCTTGATGTATATAGTCTTTCAATATTAATTTCCTAACTGAAACAAGGAACCCACAAGGAAGCAGCACAAATTACTGCCATGGAACAATTTTCCTCAACAGTGGTTGGAGGTGGACCAAGGCCTTGCACGCTCCTGTCTCCAGCCCAGCCCTCCCAAGCTCCATTCCCTTGCTGAAAGAATGGAGACTCTTCAAGCAGTCAAGTGCTTGGCTTGGAGATGAGTGTGTCTCTTGCTGTCTGCAGCCTCTTGCCTGGCATGTTTCCTCCACTTCTGGGCAGGTGTGACAATGCAGGAGACATTTGGCTCTGACCTCAGGTCAGGGTGCCTGTGAAGGTCCTGACTCTGGTTTTGTGGAGTCAGGCTCAGTGATAAGAGAGTGGTCCTGCTTTTCAGCCAATAGCACAGTGCGGCAACGGGTGTGATGGCACTTTTTCCTCTCACACCATTGGGCTGACTCTCACTTAGATGAATTGCCCCCCACCTCACTGAACAACACTTTACTCGAAGGTTTCTTTTCCTTTCCTCTTAAAATTCTAACCCAGAGTATCCTGCGGGGACCTTTGTGAGGGGGTAACTAATAAGTTGGAGTCTCAGACAGGCAAGATAGTATATAACACAAATGGATTAAACTTAGGTTACTTCAGGCATATAGTACGATTAAACTTTAATTCGTCCTCAGTCATTTTGCATTTTAGGTTTGGTTCCTTTAAACGGTGATACTTTCTTTCAGTTATCCACCCCTTTTAACAATCCTGCTCCTGAGGTACCTTCAGCAATAGAGCCAAGGGCTCGCCACACCCCCTCCTTTCACTGGGTTTGGGAGTTTCTTCTTTTCCTTAGAAGAATCTCTCCCCCTCCAGACTAGATTTGAGTCCCAAGTAGGCTGTTCCTTTCCATCTCCTACTTCTCCTGGCTCAACCTCTGCCTCCCAGTAAAATTTCCGGTCTGTTCCTCCTACAGGACACCACACTCTGTCCTTCACCATACACTCAGAGTGGAAGTTGTTTTGTTTTCCAGAACCAACTCTTTCTCGCTTTCACTCTTTCTACCTCAACCTGTCTCCTAACCTGTCTCCCTACCTATCTCCAGACCTCTCCAACGACTTTTCCAACACTCTCCCTCCCTCTCCCTCCCACTGTCTCTCAAAACCTCTCCTTTTAAACTCTCCCTCCTGGAACCACAGCCAATCAGAGTCTGCCATTCATTAACCATTTTCTGGCAGGGAAAGAAAGAAAGAAACAAGAAACACCTTTTGATCCAACTGGTCCAGCAAAACCAACTTTTTTGTCACACACAGCAGCCTTGAATCTGAGCAGCTCACCCTCCTCTGACTCGGAGCTTGAGGCCAAGGCCATAATACACTGCCAAAAAAACCCATAAATTTCCCTCATGGGACCATGTCATATATTACATATCACCTAAGAATACTTGGGTGTTGGGAAACATATTTACTACTAATGTTTAGATACTAGATGTGTGTGCCTTTCCTTCTCCCTCATTTCAGGAAAAGGTTGGCTTTCTTTCTTCAAAACAGTCATTTATCAGTATATTAGAAGAAAGGAAAATGTCAAACACTGCAAGTATGCCTGTTTTCTTGTACACATGGGAAAAACCTAGTATATGACAGAGCCTACAGAGGCCTCAATATTTGTCAACCTGCCTGACATTTGCTCTGAGCAGTTATAATATTGCCTAACATGACATCACAGCAAATGAGCCAGTGGCTACAGTAATGAGATAAGAGATGAACAGCTGGTTTTTAGCCTACTATATAAGCATCAGAAATTATAGTTTCGTTCATTTAATTCCACAGTATTATCTATTATTGTGAGATATGTTGATAACAGGCTGGGCAAAATGCAAAATATTATCGAAAGAGTTCCAGTCTAAACAGATTGCTTCAAGCAATGACACTTTTTATTTTTATTTTGCAACTGGATTCATTTTTATCTCTGCATTGGAAATTTTGCTCTGATCACAATGACAAGCACCTTGCCACATGGCTGGTACTATATAAATGATGGACAGTAATCGTGGTAATAATAATTATTACAAAGAACATTGCCTCTTGATACTCCACCGGCTTTGGTCTCCACGTTTAAAAACAGCCCCTCGATGGTTTGAGAGCTGAGTATTGGAGTAAATGGGGCATCCTATACATTGGCAGCTTCATTTTGCAAATATTGTGGATATTAAGGCTGTGGAATCTTCTTCCTGTTATAATATTAAAGCAGTAGGAGCATAAGATTTGGAGTTAAGAGTGCCAAGGAAAAGAAATAAAGTTCATGAATGGTCACAGGAGCTGGCTTTAAAGAATGAAACAAGCCTAAGCTCTGATGAGAATCTAAAATTCGATTAGAGCAAAAAAGATGATTTTCGGCAGTAATGGAAGGTTTATTGGTTGGTACTTGAGCTAACAGGGATTAGGTCTCAAAGGGCAAAATGAAAGGATATGAGAAAGTGCTAAGGAGATTGCATTACATACCTCTTAATTCATCAGCTGCAGTTTATATTGTGCCAGCTTCATTCAAGGGTGTTACACATCTGTCTGGTATTTCATGTCCAAATCTTTGGGTATATTGTTTGCCCAGGAGGCAATTTCAGCACTGCTTCATGTAACTTAGAGAAGGCTTTGTACAACCTATGAAAGTAGTGTTCAGGGAGTATTGCCTACAGCAGTGATGGTCAAACTTGGCCCTCCAGCTGTTTTGAGACTACAACTCCCATCATCCCCAGCTAACAGGACCAGTGGTCAGGGATGATGGGAATTGTAGTCCCCAAACAGCTGGAGGGCCATGTTTGGCCATCACTGGCCTACAGGAACTGATCATTTGTTTGGAAGCTGAAATTGGGGGACCACAAAATACCACATCACTCATTCCTAGTCTTACCTGCCCAACCTGCCCCCTCTGCCAACTGTATTTTGTGAACCCACCAAGCTAACTAAAGCACACTAGCCATGCATTGTGTCCTGCCAAGGAGTTGAAAGACACATCCCTTCTGCATCTTCAGGCAGGTAGCAAACACTTCTACTGGGCCAGCATTGAGAGCTGGTGGATTTAATGTGACTTAGTTGGTCCCATCCCTTGGGAGCCTGCAATACTGAAGAATGAATGGAGATGTGCCTTCCATCATGAATAATATGTTAGATCCCAAGACGGAAGTAGAAACTGATGAAAGACTAGCCTCCTACACTAATAACTTAGGATAACTTAGGATAATACTTAAGTCCAGAAGAAAAGGTGAATTTGGGATGCCAAGGCAATTTTGGACATCATCACCAGCCATTCACAAATGTTCAGCAACTAGAGACTGATGCTATTTGCGAGCTTTAGTTAAAGCTGCTTAAGGGCTTAAAGTGATAGAAGTCCTTAAAGCAACTTAAACCACTTTAAATGTTTCAATCAGCTTAAGGGCTTGAAGAGTTTTGTTGTGGTAGCTGGAGGGTGTTCTGCGGGAAAGGAGTTTCAAGAGAAACTCCACAGCGCCTTGTGTTTGGAGGGCTTAGGGGTTAATATCTGTGGGGATGGGTGAAATGGAAAAAACAGAGGTATAGGAAATGAGAACAGGAAGACAGACATATATTTTTCTCTTTATCTGTACTATGAAGAGAGAGGGGAAACATTGAAAGATATACACTTATTAGGCCATATCTCTATTTAATGATTAGCAGAATAAATCTGCTGAAATACTTGCAAGAAATCCATGTGCTCTTATTGTTCCACTTAATGAAGATACATTTTGTAGTGATCTTCTTATACATCTGATTCCACAGAAATAACCTAGTCCATAAATGATGTAACTAAAGATAAGGGAGTGAGCAATGAGTGATGAAAATTAATTTTTCAGTAGATATAAAAAAACATGATGCTCACGGCCAGTTTAGAGAGAAGATGGACTGGATATTCAGTTAATGATCCTCTTCATTTTATCTTTTTAATTCTAATTCTGCCATTCCTGTGTTGGTTTGCTGGTCTAATGGATGCTGTTGTGTTAGTTGTTAATATATATATATATATATATATATATATATATATATATTTGCTATTTAAAAAATGGTTTAATATTGGTTGTCAGCTGCCTTGAGAAAACTGTATTTTGAAAGATGGGATGGAAATCTCTGAAATGAATGAAAAAATATATTCCTTAATTTTTACTAGTGGAATGGTGTATATTATTTCCCCTGATACCTCAAAATTTCAAAATGATTTCCCCTTCCTGTTTCTTCAACAATTGTTGTCAGCAGAAGACCTTAACTGGCTCTTGTCAAGAACTCTCAGCATCCTATGAAGTAACTATAAAGTGATTTAACTACTAATAAATTTGGGGTAGTTACTCCAGATCAAAAATTATTTTGAAATGAATGAGTGAGGAAGAATTTCAAGACACCAGTTCCTTAATTTCTTAAAAGAATAGTAAATCTCCAGGGCTGGATAGGTTTGGTGTAGAATATTATAAACACTTTTCAGAAAATCTTACTCCACACTTACTGGAGTTATTTAACAATGTTATTTTCAAGAGAACAGATCTTAGGAACCTGGAGGCAATCAAAATTAAATCTAATTTCTAAACCAAACAAATATACTAAGCATCTTGATTCCCAGTGGCCATTCATATTATTTAATATAGATTATAAGATTTTTTTTTTACTACAATTCAAGTAAATAGACTAAAGATGAGTAAACCTCATTATACTGACCTGAACTAGTCTAGTT
The DNA here is from genome assembly GCF_964106645.2 of Podarcis pityusensis. Taxonomy (NCBI): domain Eukaryota; kingdom Metazoa; phylum Chordata; class Lepidosauria; order Squamata; family Lacertidae; genus Podarcis; species Podarcis pityusensis. Next base: position 76,596,121 of record NC_138032.1, on the reverse strand, counting down.
TTCTAATGCATAGCTTCCAGCAGACCCCAGCAGTATTTGCCTGAATGTTACTTTTTATTGCAAAAAAGAAAAACTATTTTTAAAGCCTTTGTTTGTGTAGAAAATACTTTTCTTTGGCAAGTAATTTCAAACATGAAACTTGGACTAAAATTAATTAAACTTATTTACCAGCACTATACATCTAATATTAGGAAAAAATGGCTATGGTTCAAAATTTCTAAACATTATCTAGAGTTACTAAGGATGAATGTCCCCTCTCCCCTTTACTAGTCTTGCTTTGGAAGCTTTGGCAGTAGCATTAAGAGCTAACATTAATATCAAAGGACCTATCACAAAAGGGGCTAAATAAATAAATAAAAGTTTATAGTGCTGTCCTTTTTATTATTATTATTTATTGAATTTATATACCACCGTTCATTATAAGACCACAAGGTGGTTTACAACATACAACACAAATGTCACTAAACAACATAGTATCTGTATAACATACGAATCAAGACAATGATATAAATACATATAATAAAAAACTTACATAACCCTATAGAGATTCCAACAATGGCAAATGCATTGATTTTTTTTAAAGGGGGGAGAAGAAAATCAGCAGCAGGGTATCTGATATACTGAACAGTGTTAGGAATATAAAATCTTCTCTCAAAGTTTTTTTCTTAATCCTAGGCACCCACAGGAAATGGGAGACCCCACAAGCTTCAGCTGGTAGCTTTGCTTTCCCCTCCCAGTCACTCATGCATTTACAGATGACATGGTTATATATGCTGCCTGGACCATCCATTGCAGCTCCTTCTTTAAAAACAAGAATGGGGAAAGTAACAGAAAGGAGCAGGTTTACAAATGAATTATAGTAAATCTAATATATTTAATAACATCCTTCCTAAAATACAAAGTGGGATGCGGGTGGTGCTGTGGGTTAAACCACAGAGCCTAGGACTTGCCGATCAGAAGGTCAGCAGTTCGAATCCCCGCAATGGGGTGAGCTCCTGTTGTTCGGTCCCTGCTCCTGCCAACCTAGCAGTTCGAAAGCGCGTCAAAGTGCAAGTAGATAAATAGGTACCTCTCCGGCGGGAAGGTAAACGGCGTTTCCGTGTGTTGCTCTGGTTCGCCAGAAGCGGCTTAGTCATGCTGGCCACATGACCCGGAAGCTGTACGCCGGCTCCCTTGGCCAATAAAGTGAGATGAGCGCCGCAACCCCAGAGTCATCCGCGACTGGACCTAATGGTCAGGGGTCCCTTTACCTTTACCTTTAAAATACAAAGTAACATAAAACAATAATTAAAAGTACTCAATAGTCCAAAACAATTTTGGTACTTGGGGGTTAGTATACCCTCATATCAAAACAAGCTTTATCAAGCCAATTGACTCTACCCTACTCTAATGGAAAAAGATGTTAAAAGTTGACAAAAACAACCTCTCAGTTTTAGGGAAAATAACAGCAATTAAAATGCATTCTTTATTGAGAATGCTATACCCTTTTCAGGAGTTACCCGTTTCCAATAAAACCTACTATTGGCAAAAGATAACAGAATGTTATATATTTGGAGCAAGGGAGAGATCACAAACAAAGAAAGAATTATCTATAGGAACCAGTCTCTAAATGATGTCTCTTAGTTTGCACTATAGGGGGATGGATGATTTAATATTGGCAGGGGGATGCCAGTGACCTGTTTTGTTTTGTTTTCACTCTGCTACTTGGTAAAGGAGATGTTAGGTCTGTGGTGCTCTATGATTAATAATGATCACCCAATGTGATCATTTTAAAAAGCCCTTTCAAGTCGACACAACTGAGAGCTATCAAGTGACAAGCGATCAAATGATGTACAACTATGAGTGATCCAATCTCTCGTTGGAAAACACTTTGCGGGGGAGGGGAATCTTAATTTACCAGCCAGATGAAGATGGTTGAAACGTTCCCTCTTGGTCTGGCTGCTAAAAAAGCCTATGAATAAATATTAATAAAGGGAAGGAAATTACCATTTCAAATATGCTGGATGAAAGTGATAGCTCTGGTGTTCTGTGGCAGTTATATATTAATTTAGCAGTGGCTGTCACCGCAATAATTCAGAGCACTTTCATATTTAGGTTCAGCTGCGTAATTCATTTTGATCTCCCACATTCATCAAAGCATTGTTTGTGTTTATGTTGATATCATGAAGCACAGTGAGAAGAGTACGGAAGAGGAGATTCACCCCCTGAAAGCATCTCTATCCCATATGCCTGCTACAGCAAGATGCTGTTTTGCTCTAATTGTATGTAATTAATGAACAATAATCAGAAAGATGTCTTCACTGTGAAATCATGATTTAGTTTTATTTTCTCCTATCATGTATAATTCATTAATCTCAGTACACATTGTACACTTGCGCTAATGCTGAATGCAGAAGAGAGCGTTTAGTAACTACTGTTTAAGCTCAGCATGCCTCTTAAGAATTTCTTCAGCACATTTCCAGTGTATTCCCTTATCGTTCATTAAGTACTACTCATTAAGTACCTGCATTTGTAAATGCAAAGGCGGCCAGCTCAATCTCAGTTCCAGATAAGATGCCTCCAGACTGGCAGAATATATTGTCAAAGTGAGTTAATCAGGTGCTACAAAAAGCGAAGACTCAATTCGCTGCTAAAGGCAGGTCAGAGAATGGAAGTCTAGAAATGACAAATACTAGTAACAGGGTCACCCCTCTGGGAATTCATTAATTTTGAAAGAGAACCATAGGGAAGGTAAACTGATTGGGAGATATCTGTTGATAGCTGAGATATGTGTGTCCATTGAGCACTCTGATATACGTAAAACAATACATATCTTTCAGCATCAGCGGATGATGAAGTGAAAGAAAGACTAGTGCAAAATTAGCCAATTGCAGCAGAAGAGAAAATGCTAGCTAAAAGGAAGTGTGAATGTCTGCACAGATTGAAGCACATTTATACATCCCTAGCTGGAAGTTCCTTTTACTCATGAGTAGTGGGAATCCCACTCTAGTTGACAAATAAGTGGGTGGTGGTAAGGAGACAGCGTAATTAATAGGACCAGACACCCACTGCTAGTGGGCTACCTTTACTGGATTGGCACCATCCACCACAATCACCTTTTGCTACACTGATGTGGATGAAGAAAAACGGAACGACAAATTATGGAGTGGGGGAATCATCATGGAATCATTGTTTAAAAATATGATGGTCTTATATTGTGTTTATCAGCAGCAGCGAAGGCTTCCTTGTGGTTACTCATCCTGGGATGTATGTATTGAAGTTTTTAAGAAATAGGTTTTATCCAGTTGGTGTCCTTGCACAACTGAAAATGCTTTTGATCAACTGGAAGGGATCCTTTAACAGGGGGAGGGGTGTAACCCTCTTTAAAAAAAACAGTTTCAGAAGACACAGGGGCCCGAAGGGAAGAGGGGGAGATGCAAAAAACTCTTCCCTCCTCTTCCATTTACAGACCTCTCTGCTGGAGCAATAGTACTAAGAGGACAGATTCTAATCTTGCCTAATGGAATTAACAATTAATAGAAGATGTTTTTCCTTAAACTGACAGTCAAATAATCAGTATAGATGCATTTCTGCAACGCACACATGTTCTATGACTACAGTTATAGGATTTTCTTCCTTCTGCAAGATCTATTGTGTTATTCGTCATGTTAGATTTTTAGGGGAAATACTGAATTTCAGGCTAAAAAAAAACTTAAAACCTCAAGTCCCATGAAAGGAGCCATAGGGTGGCTCGTTCTTCACATCCTCCCCTCTCCCCCAACTCTGCTGCCATGATCAATGTTGTTTTCCTTTTCCAAGCTGCTTTTAAGTTCCTAAAACAACCAGGAGATCAAAGAGGTGCAGTTTGACCCAAGACTTCTTTTGCTTCCTTCAGATTGAGAAATGAAATATTGATCTTGCCCCGCATTCCACAAACATTTGAACTCTTCTTCCATTTCAGAACATTCCAGGATCTTTCCAAACAAATGGATTTATCTTATGGTACTGTCCGGGATTCTGCGGTTTACGAATACTTCAAAGCAAAAGGAACAAACCCTCTGGAGCAAGACAGCACCTTTGCTGAGTTGTGGAAGACTATCAGCAAGAATAATGGAGCTGATAACTGCGTGGCAAATCCCTCTGAAGGCATCCGGAAGGTAAGAATGTGGGCATCATTAATTTACCTATAGGAGATTTGTGTTTAATATTTTCATGGAGGATAAATCCGTTTGCTGTTCCGTAAAAGCAATGAACTGGCATTAATAATTTTTAAATAGATTCAAAAAGAAACCATCTAAACCACAGTGATTACATTGCCATTTATTCTTCCCAAGAAAGCTGCAAATCTGTTTGGAACGAGATTGGTGTGATTTTTTTGTATTCTCTCCTCACCCCACCCCCTTCTGAACTGAAGCTTGCACTTAGGTGACAATCAAAATCATATTGCCTTTGACGAACCCACAGCAGGAGTCCAGGCTGAATGGCTATTGTTCTAATCCATTAAAACTTTCATTACATCCCTTGTATTGTGAATTTCTGATTCCTACCGTTTTCTTTCATATCAGCGAGGGTGTTAGTCCTTGTCATTTTATGTACTGAGTCAGTTGCTAAGCCAGTGGTTTACATTCAAGGTCTGGTCTAAATTTGTGCTTGGAATTTTGGTGTAAGGATTTGCATCCCACCAAATATAGCTTCACAGAACCTTTGGGTGTGGAAATAATTGGGTGGATACTCAGCTAAGTTCTAGCTGCCAAATGAAAGTTTTTCTGGGGGCAAGACAAAGACAACCCCTTTCCATTTTTGTGGGTGGGGTGTTGGATCTGTCCTGCTTCATCTGTTCTCCCCCCAGAGCTTGCTACACAGCACTCTGGAGAGAAGAGGTTCCTTTTGCTCAGTTCTTTGCTTTTTAAAACAGGATTCACCTTGCTGAGCTGAAGCTTGGAAGAGGAACATACTGTGGGTTTGGCTACACCTAGCTGGTACTCAGCTGAGCAATTCAGCTGCCACAGCAGAACTTTTTTTTAATTTTATTTTTAAAATATGCTGCGCAGTAAGGGAATAAGAGGCTAATTGCCCTGAGACCTGCGGGCATAGGGCAATATACAAATTTAAGTCATCATCATTATCATCGTGGGACCAGGGCTTTGACTGGCCTGCTCACTGAACTCCCAAACTATGCAGAACATGGTGTAGCAAGGATTGCGCATCTTCACTGATACCATAGTATGTATATCTCAACTCCTGTCATGGTGCATATTGTTTCATGCAACTGGGTTTGCAGTTAGGCCGCATGGCATAGCTGTTTCGGGTGTCCAGCTTCCAAGTCAAATGTCATTATGCATTCACCCATCAATACAACTTTTGTTGGTTTTGGAGATGTAATTCCACTTAGTCGTGCATTCCTTCCCCCATAGATTGGTTAGATTGGTCTCAACTAGGGCCAGGGCCTTTTCAGTACTGGCCCTGACTTGATGGAACGCTCTGTCACAAGATACTAGGGCCCTGCGGGACTTGACATCTTTCCGCAGGGCCTGCAAGACAAAGCTGTTCCGCCTGGCCTTTGGATTGGACTCAGTCTGACCCTTATGTTTCCTTCCCCTTATGGTTTTGGGCTACTATTAAAATGAGGCTGCATTTTAAATTGTATTTTAACCTGTATTTAAAATAGTGGTTTTTTCCCCTTTCTCTCCCCCCCCCCATTATGTTTTTATTGTGATTTTACTGGTGTTAGCCACCCTGAGCTCGGCTCTGGACGGGGAGGGTGGGGTATAAATTTATTATTATTATTATTATTATTATTATTATTATTATTATTAATCTCCTCTACCATATACACTCGCATAATTTTAAATGCCTTCAAACGTTTGTTGCTGTTGCCAGATTCAAGTGGCAGTTATTGGGTTCAACGATCAGAGGTGACTGGAAACCTCATGCTGAACCCTGTACTCTCGTGGCATTATTTATTTTAAGTGTCAGCTCAAAGCTGGCACGTTTTGTCTATATGCCACAAGGCAAAGGGATGTGTTCAGACTAGAGCAACAATAGAGGAACCATCTGACTTCTAGCCCTGTGGCAACTTGGATACCTTGTTATATGTGTACTTCCTAATTTCTCCTGTGCCATATATATCAGTATGAATGGAAGGTAGATGCCATTGGAAGAGTACCGTACTTGGTAGAACTAGACAACAAATGCAGAGAATGTGGCACAAGTGCAAAATAGTGAAAACATCTTAGCCATACCATGGCACCCCTCTTCCCTTGTGCTAATGTCTCTTCTGCTAAAATTTCAGTAATTTTCTGGAAATACTCCCACCCCCACCCCCGAGCAATTGAATTTAACCTCTAGCACTGCATGCTATGAGAGCAAAAATTCTGTGGAAATCAACAGGACAAAGAAATGCAACCTAACGCTGCCTTTCTCTCCCCCGCCTCACCTCCTCTCGAAAGCCTGATTGTCACATTCATTTTTTGATGTTGAAAAGTTGCTACAATGTGACTTTCACCTTTTATTTCCATGTGATAATCTCTCCTGAATGTGCCCCCAACTTGCTGAGATCAGAGATTTGCCATGTCTTTGGGAAGCTACGGAAAGCTGTCATTCTGCAGGGCACAGCAAACCGCAGAGCACCTCACACTGTGTGCCTTCAAAAGAAATTTCTCCACATGAAAATCACAGGCAAAAGTCACATTGTAGGGAATTTACCATATCAAGGGTGAGTGTGAGAACTAAAGCACGCTCCGTGATTATATTGCATTAATGTAGACTCACCAAAAAGAAAGGAAAAATGCAATTTGTGTATAAGGTTTAGATTCCAGTGTGGATGCTTCTACTCAAAATGCAGGTAGATGGTAGGCAATATAAAGCTCTCTAAGTTTTTCCTTTCCTCTGTTTTCTTGCTTTCAGTATCCGTAGACATTATGCTCCGCATAATTATAGGAGCAGTGAGATTATTTAGCTTAAGGAGAAAGCCCTTAACATTTGCCTGACAGCTATGCAGAGCTGGTGTCAGAGATCAGCATTGTTAGGCATTGAATTATTATTATTATTATTATTATTATTATTATTATTATTATTATTATTCCCATTGCCTGTCCCTAGAATCTACTGGTCCTGTTGCTTCTCCTTTTTGGTGTTCAGGGCTGTTCACTTTCAGAGTGAGCAAGGAAGAAAAGAAGCAATGAGAACATGAGAAAAGCCTGCAGGATCAGGCCAATGGTCTATCTAATCTGGCAAGGTGTTCTCACAGTGGTCAGCAAGGTTCCTGCAGGAAGCCCAGAAGAGGACTCTCCCTTCCCGCAGTTACCAGCAACTGTAATCAGGAACAGTAATCTCAGTATGACTTGCCCTCTTGCTCACTTTGGCAGGTGGTTTCATATGGGCACTGGGGGGAAGGCAAGTAAATGGGCAGCAGTAACAGCAGCAAGGGAGACAAAGATGGGCCTATTCAGAGAGGACAGCCTGCTGAAAACTTCTTGCCCAAGGGACCCCCAAAACTTGAGATTGCCACTGCTGCTTTCCTTCATAATTCCCAAATGCCAAATAGAGAAATTTAAGAAATGGAATCCATACTGCACAACTTGGAGAGTCCTGAAGTGTTTGAACAAGAGAAGCCCTCAAGAAATTATCTTTCATTCATATTCTCCCCCTCCACACACAGAGACAGAGAGCACTTGGGACTTGTTCATTGATGAAGTTTTCAAAATTGTTAGGCTCTTTCCAAAATACAGAGAAGTTAGAAATTTCACTTATTGTCCTCTAACACATCTTACTTACTAAAAAATTCTGAGAATTGAACACACTTCCTGCTCGACCCAAATTTGGGTCCCCAGCCCAGCTGTTGTTGCACTGCAACTCCCATCATCCCTGACTACTGGTCCTGCTAGCTAGGGTTGATGGGAGTTGTAGTCCAACAACAGATGGGGACCCAAGTTAAATCCTCTGAATTAGTCAGTCGTTTGTCCCATGTACCAAAGATAAATGTTGACATCACTTTTCACTTCAGGTTTTTCCTGTAAATACGAATGGGCAGAAATTACATCAGTGACTAACACTTTTTTCATTTTTATGGGGGGGGGGGGGAATGATGAAAAGTCAAAACCCAGACCACCTATTTATGTTGCTTAAAACATTTTGATGGGCATAAAACAGAGGTAAATATCTGACACATCCCAAAGTACTGCCATTCTTCTAGAGCCCTGTGACTTCAGTTGTGTTTGAGCAGCTATATCGATCTAACATCAGGGATTTTAAAAATGTAATACCCCCTAGGCAGTCATTCCCAGTATTATCCATCACATATCTCACTCCATCCATGATAATGCTTCTCTGTGCTATGGCTGTCATTGTCCTATTGGAAAAAAATATATATCTATTTTTACAGTAAGAGACTTTTGCAAGATCAGCTTACTTCAATTTTTAAAAATGGGATATACAACAGTAGCACATTTAACATTTCCTTCACCTTTTTGTCTCTTTTCCATAAACATCAGTTTAGAAAAAGTGAACACTCACACAATGGGGGGTGGGAATCAATAAAAGTTGAACAAACAAACAAACAAACAAACGGCTGGGCAATGAGCCATCACCAGCGTTGTACTAAGATACCTCTCATGTCACTTACTACTTCCCATGAAATCTCTATTGAAGTGACCCTTCGTTCATTTCTTCAGCCCCCCATAATTGGGCACAACCCCCCCATTGAGTCTAAAGATGTACCAACCTGCCTTAGAGAAATTTAAACAGTTTTATCAAAACTGTTTTGCTTTCTCTCAATATCTCTCAGATTAACTTTAAATTTTGCTTTGGGTGAAATATGGGCATCAACTGGGGGAGAAGTGAGCCCACTGAAACCTCTTTTGGCTTTCCTGGAAATGTCTCTGCTGGTTTGCCTGCAAAACACCATAAATCCCATTCACTTTGGGCAAAACGCAGTGGCAACCGTAGTCTCCTCCCTGTTCAGAAGTGGGAAATAACTCCGGTATAGTAGACTAGATGGTGCAGCGACTCAATGTCTAGCGTTCCTTATCTCGTGGTAATCATTTGCTGGCTGTCAGGCAGGGAATGGCATGTGATTGGAGCCATGAGCTTATGCGGAGAAATCTTCCCCAGTGAGTGAAGGAGGAGCACATGACACATCACATGTCAGTTAAATCAAATTGAGATGCACATCCTTCACATGTCATAGCCCTGATGTGGAAGGCTTTGTCCTTGGGTTCTGCTTGGGAGAGTGAGTATGTAATGTATTTCTTGTGCTACTGAACGTGTTCTGCATCATGAATTTGATTCTTGCACCATTGAACTTGGTTAGAAACTTCCATTGACTTTAATGAGCTTTAGATCATGCCCTGATACTCACATGCCCCCTGATTAGTTCACTTGCTGTCTGCTTTGCCATCTTCAGCCTAGGGGTATTGTTTTAATTAGCCGTGGTCTTTCTGGGTCAGGTGCATTAGTTTCAGACTTTTCAGCTCATTTTCTCATTACTGAACCCTTGGTGTGTGTGTGTTTTCTTTGCTTCTGAAGCTACCGAAATAGGAGAAAGAACAAAGCTGGCTTTGCTCAAATGCCCTGCACTGCAAAAGCCATGCTGAAGCAGTATAATGCACATCTGCTTAGGAGCTTTATGGAAAAGATCTAGATTACACGCTGCCTTAAGGTACAAAAATGTCACTGGCAGCTCCCAGACATATACCCCAAAATGGCTAAAAGCTGTAAGTGTATGGAATCAGGGTTTTGCATGCATTGCCCTAGCTAAACAGGAACTTTTGTTTTTGATTCCTCAGTCCTATTCTTCAAGGACTGAATATACCGCCCCCCCTTTCGTGGCAAACAGCTGGTAATAGGATTACAGTTTCTTTTACAGAACTGCACACATACAGCCTCAGATGCTATGTATACCCTTTGTTGGGTGCAAAGAGTTCAGCTGCAATCTTCATATGCATATGTCACCATTTAACATCCATCTATTATGTCGGATGCTGAATGCATGCATAAGAATATAAAGATACATATTTTATAACCTATTACATAAACACCCATTTATTATGGATAGATTTATTTAACATTCATGTTTCAATGTCACACGGGCAAACTGGTTGAATACCATTCCATTTTGGGATTCACTGTAGAATTGGAAAGTTATTTGAATGTATATTATAATATTGTCAAATTAAGTCTGATTCTTAATTTTCTGGCACAAATGGCTTTTTAAAATTGCATAACTCGGTCTGCTTAGCCCCAAAGCTTGAACGGCAGTGTAGTTCCATTCTAATACCTGGCTGACTTAGGTGCCCCGTGATTGAACCCTGGCATAAGCCAGGCTTAATGTTTAATAACATTTTCAAATAAAATATAATGCTCATATTATATTTTCTTCACGGCTCACTGAGCGCTTTGGTTAAAACAGACAAGTTGTTTGTGTCAAATACAATGCCTAGACATTATATATATTTTCAAACATAAATTAGCATTAGCAAATGGAAGCAACAGGGGAAATGTTTCCATGGATGGAAACTTGACATGCCATTGGACTTCAGTGGAGACTAATCTGAAATGTTAACTATAAAAAGCAAGATTTCTTATATTTTCATTGGACAAAGCTGCTTGCAATGAACTGCCATTTTCTTAAAGGCTTGGGAAGGCGGTAAAGACCTAAAAGTTGTCGTACGAATCCAATCCCCACACTTTACCTTTTAATTGGACACAAGACAGCCATCAGTGTGAAAAGGCATTCATATTAGAAAAGTAAATATCTGCCAAAAAAAAAAAAAAAAATCATGCACAGACAAATGGGAAGGAAGCACCTTTCATGCCGTTTCTACCAGGGAGTTGTGAAATTACATCAGATAATAGAAGGAAAAGGCATGAAATGCCACCTTATAAAATAAAATTACTTGACAATGAGAAACGAAGAAAAATTCCACACTCATCTCAGTGACAATTTGCAGGGCTGGCCAAAGGTGTTTTGCTTCCTGCTCCCTTGACACATGCAGAAGTCGACTAGCTCAGCAGTTCAATCTTTCTTCCATTTAGGAGATAGGACAGCATCTTCCACCATAGCTGAAGGCAGCGGTTATGGGGCACACTTCGCTTTGTCCTCAGTTCCACTCCCTACTTCCAGAATCTGCCACCTGACGCAGTTGCCTCATTCTGCCTAATCACAAGACTGACCTAAACAGTTTGCACATGATCGCTAATTCATGTGCTTTCTATTGTCCTTTTAAAATGTCACTGTTGTTCCGATGTCATAATCCACTACTTTATCTCTCAGACTCATAGCATTCAGTTTCCTTAGCAGTTTTGTGAAATGAACTTTACAAAATATGTTTTTGGAAGCTTTAGGTAAATTTGAGCAATATGTTGTTGTTTTTTCAGGTAATCTAGCAGGTTTAAAAGGTTTTGCCTCATTGTATAAGCCTTGCAACTTCAAGTTTGCCTTGGTAGGTGCTTTAGAGTTTGTTTGGTTGTCTGAATCGTTTTACTATAGGAGAGGGTAGAGTTCCCTCCACAACCCAGTGCAGTTTTTAGGGTGGGCATACAGGTGAAGCCCGCAGATATACTGAGGAACACCTTTAGAGAGAATAGAGCTGATGTTTTGTATTGAAAAAGGACGTAAGCATATGTGAGCCACAAGGTTCCTTATTTAAATACTGCTTTAATCAGATGCTCACTAGGGAAGTCTTAGGCAAGCCACTACCTTTTAGCCTTGGCTCCCCATCTGCAATACAGAGGTAATAACAAGGTTGTTATAGGAATTACAGACATAATCTATGGGGAAATATTCTATATAATTGCTATTTAGTACTCATTTTAAATAGTCATAATTACTGTACTAGAGCTAATTCTTTAGTTTACGCATGAGTTCAAAAATATTAGTGTGAAATCTCGCTGATACAATTGTTCAGCATCATTTTTCCCCCCGATAAAGAGAAATTCAAGGGTTTTTGGGATTTCACCCATCATTCAGTTGAAAGGAGTTAAGAAGTAGCAAATTTATTTAGTACCTTTCTTTTTGGGGGTGGGGCTCTTAGATGCCAATATCTCGCAAATCCAGCACTTTCCCCACGAGGTTCCATATTTTGTATGGATTTAAGCAGCGAATTTGCTTCTTGACTTCCAAGTAATTTTGTTTTATAAATTACTGCTTCAGCCTTAAGTATTTGAGGTGGCATTTTATGCCTTTTGATGTCATTTCAGAAATTTCTAGCGGAAACTATATGAAATATGCTTTCTTCCCATTTATCTGACGTTTTTATCAATAAAAGACCCCTTCCCTTTCCCCCCTTTGCACATTAGGCTGTCTTCCTGTCACATCCAATCAAACAGTAACATACAGGCGCACCTTTGATCAAAAGGTGATAATTTGCAGAATCTAAAATATAAATACCTAAGAACTTTCAATTTCAAAGCGGGGGAATGAGAATGGCTTCTTCATGCCTACCACACTGCTAACTGAGGAAAGAGAGGTGTTTTATCTGTGTGTCTGAAAAATTGACATAGGGGACATGAGAAACCCTTATTTGATTACCTCCCCCTCTTTCTTTTTTCTTTTTCTTTCTCCTCCTGCGATGAGGCTACATTTTAACATTTTAATGTTTCAATATTTTAATATTTTAATGTTGTATTTTAATTTTGTTTTTAAGTTGTATTCATTCAACTTGTTTTTATTATTGCTTGTTAGCCGCCCTGAGCCCAGCCTTGGCTGGGGAGGGCGGGGTATAAATTATTATTATTATTATTATTATTATTATTATTATTATTATTCAGGGGTGTGAACAGGATTTTCTGGGCCCAATATGCTGTGAATTGGGCTCTTTGCTGAAAAAAATGCACATAAAATTTGCATGCATATGTCATATGCAAATTTGAACCCTCTTTTGCAGATATAGCCATAGAAGGAGGAATAAAATGGCTACTTGTAATCATATTTTGCTTCCTTTAAGCAGAGTGATGCATCATTAGACTATAAAGGGACTTTTTCTGGGTCTCCCCTCTACCCCTGAAAAGTAGTACAGCTCCAGTGCTTAAACCAATCTTCATCTGGCCTAATTATCACATTTTTGGATGCATGAGACCCACTTGTGAACTGAGCTCCCAGTTTGCTGTGCACAAAGGATCCTCTCGCCATGAACCCCATTAAACACACAGATACTTATTTTTGAATAGACATGTATACCAGTGCACTGTAAGCTAACCATACAGTGACTTTTTAATAAGTGCCTGGAGTTGTCTAAGCATCTTTGCATATATATTTTTCAAATTTTGGAGTGAAGGGGTGGGTGACATCCAATTGGGGGGGGGGGGGGAACACACACACTTTTAGGGAGTGTTGGATCTCAAACTGTAGAGATTCCAAGAAACAGAAAAAGATAAATAAAAATGCAGGGGTCAGGAATACTGCACTGTTTATGACCTCAGGAATTCTTGTCTCCTGGTATCCAAACACCTCACTTGTCAATCACAGTTCTGACTTCACTCTGGCAAAAAGCACTGAAAGGCAGGAACAGCCATTTTGGTTCATCTGCCAGCACATTTTGGTTCTTAACTCCCTTTACAGGAGACCAATCAGCTTACTTTTAAAAATAAATAAAATCCCAGAGTCTGATGCTTCTGCTGTCTGTAGACTTGGTACATCTGCATCCCCATACCCCCTCTCAACAGACCTGTCCTAATCCCTTATTGACTAAAATGTTTACTGAAACTTTATGACTTCTGTCTAAGTTCCTTGAATGTTTTACCTAGAGAAGTAGCTATGAATTTCATTCCAGATGTTGTTCTTGCAACATTTTGGTAGAGCAGTAGTAAAGACATCTAAAATTATGGTCGCAATCTTCTGTTTAATGTTAAAGTGGCAGAGGATAGTTGAAAATGATCTGTTTTTATGGTGCAGGCCAGAGTCCTTTATAAGCTAAAACCTTCGTTATTGATATTGAAGGGGCCAGTAAGCTTAATGGCTGCAATCCAGCACAGAGTTAGGCGCACTTAAACCTGTGGATTTAAAGGGGCTTAACTGTGTTTATTGTGCTGGATTGTGGTCTATTTTGTTTCTCTGCCATATTCTCCATGCAGCCTTCAGTACCGCAGTGCTTCCTTGTTTTGAGACTCAGACTGGAAAGCTTCTGAGAACAAAAGGGAGACATTCCGCCTAGGACACATTCAGCTTGTACCGCAGAGGCTGGAAGAGCAGTATTCTTCTCCGGGCATTGGCTTGTAATGGAAATGGAATGCCTGTGGATGATAATATTTCCCCAAGCACCTATGGTGCAGATAGGAGGCATACTGTAGATAGGGACTATCATTCCTGTCAGCAGATTGCCGGCTCAAGAGAGCCGGTGACAGTAAAAACCCTGAAGCAAGAGACAGATACAAAATAGATGAAGTAAACATGTCTGGTGCAACCTTGTCTCTCAGGTTACATTTGCTCCTGGTTTTGTCTCTATTTAGAAATAACACAACTAAAGCCATGCTATGCTAGTAGTTCATAGGCAGGACTGGGCCTATTTATCACCCAAAGCTATAGGTGGCCAAATTCTAGGACACCACTGGCAGACTAAGAAGGGTTTGTGGCACATCTGGATAGGAGTAGCACGGTCTATTCCACAGGTGGTGGGCATGTCCCCAAATAAAAAAAAATTGGGACATGATCTATGAAGAACTAAAAAGACTGCTAAAACACACATTTTTAAAGAAACCTGAAGCTTTCATATTAGGCATTCTAATGATAAGCATCCCAAATGAAAATAAAAGAGTGTTTCTTTACGTGACAACAGCGGCTAGAATGCTAATACAGTGGTACCTCTGGTTACGAACTTAATTCATTCCGGAGGTCAGTTCTTAACCTGAAACTGTTCTTAACCTGAGGTACCACTTTAGCTAATGGGGCTGCCGCGCTGCCACCGCACGATTTCTGTTCTTCTCCTGGGGCAAAGTTTTTAACCCAAGGTACTACTTCTGGGTTAGCGGAGTCTATAACCCGAAGTGTTTGTAACCTGAGGGGTTTGTAACCCGAGGTATCACTGTAGCAAAATACAGTAGTACCTCATTGTGAGTCCGCCCCGTTTAGCGTCCATTTCATGGAACATCCACAGCAAACCTGGAAGTACCGGAACGGGTTACTTCCAGGTTTGCTGCTCGCGCATGCGCTGAAGCTCAAAATCGCTCACGTGCGTGTGCAGAGCAGCGCTTTGTTAAGCGTCCCTTTCATCGAGTGTCCGGGGCTCCAGAATGGATCCCAGACTCAAAACAATGTATCACTGTACTGGAAAAGTGAGTTAATACCAACAAAAGACTAGTGGCAATTAAAGTTGTGCGAGTCCCTTGAACTAGCCAAAATGATAGAACTAATAAGAGATCACTCAGGCAACAAGGTAAAAAAGGAATGGGATTGCTTTAAAAACTACCTGACAAAATATGGTTCCAAAGCAATACTTGGTTGTGATTAATATCACAGATATGTACTTGACTAATTCTTTATCATTTTTTTATTCTTTATCATTTATCTTTTTTCTTTTTCTTTTTTTATATTTTTACTTTTATGTATTTTTTATTTTTATTGTTGAATATTTGGATGTAATGTTTAATTCATGCTTTCTCTGTAATTTAAAAAAATGCAATAATGATAATAATGATGTTAATGATGATGATGATGATGATACTGGAGTAGGATGGACTACAGCCTGTATTTGCCTCTCCTCTGCTGTGTTGCCGTTTGCTCTCTGGCACAGTACGCTAGGGGCAAAACCACAGTGAGATGCAGAGGGCTGCATACACGCTGTAAAAGTGTAGTGGTATCTCTTAGACTGCGGATCTGGCAAATATCACATTTGCCCAAAGGGAAATGTGATAGTCGCCAGAGGGAAGGGCTGTAAGTCCAATGGTAGAGCATCTGCTTTGCATGAAAAAGGCCCCAGGTTTCATCCCTGGTTTCTCCAGGGAGGGCTGAGAATATTCCTTGTTTTGAAAAAGCCAGTCAGTGTGGTCAGTAATGTGTTAGATGTACCAAGGCTTGCAGTGTTCCTAAAGCTTTGGACAACGGTGGACACTTTTGCCCAGGTCTTCTCATTTCAGCCAGAACTCAGTCTCGGCACCTCTCAGGTGGGCGCCATTACCATTATAAGAAAACAAGGGAGGTGTTCATGCTGAGTTCTGGCACGTCTTTTTTTAGAACAACAGTACTGCTATTGTCTGTTCCTCACAACTTTATCAGTATTAGCCACTCTTGTCAGGTTCAGAGGATATAGCTGTGGAAACCTTGACCATTTTGCTCAGGGAAGGAAGTAGTATGCCACCTTCTTCCTGCAACAAGTTGTCCCAGTTCCAGATGTGTTTCAGATCCATCAGGCTGGGGTGGCAAGGAAGACATGCAGGCACTGATGATCAGCTATAAAGGCTCATTGGCTTAGCAGGGAGGCTTCAGATGACCACCCTGATATTACATTGTTCTGATGGTGCATTCATGTTTATGCCATTAGCAATTATCTTGTCACAATTCCATGCACAAACATAGAATTAAATGGAAGTATATGTCATATATACTGCATCAAGACTGAACAGTTTTCATTCTGGGTTTGCTTTTGGGACTCCTGGTCTGGCCTTCTTGTTCCCTCTGTGATATTTAACAAGGACCACCTTTGATTCAGTAGGTGTTTCAAGACCAAATCCTTGACAGCTTTACTTCCCTGTTTAAAGGCTAAGAACCTGATTTTGTTTTCAACATTCTGTCATTTCTTCACTCCTCACTTTTATCTTTTGAAATGCCATCAAAGTGTTCAGCAAATATTTGTGACCAAACATCTTTAAGGGAAGGTAGTCTAATTACCGTTTGCCTAGATCTCTAAAACAAAGTTGGCTAATCCTTAGTTCACCCCCCCCCCCATTTTTTCCTGCTTCCCTTTAAGATCCTAACAATTTTGGTGGTGCCAGCTAGCAGGGTGTGGTGGGGAGAAGACATAGTGCTGGGGTGGGCACCCTAAAGCAGATGCAAATACCCCCTCCTCAGTCATCAGATCTATCATTTGATGAGCAGAAAGGGGTTAATAAACCCTCCCCCTCAGCTAATCTGCATGGTTCTAAGTATGTGTGCATGCACAAGAGTTTGGGGTGGCCACACCCACCCCTGGAATGAGGGACCTGGAGGGTTGACCAAGGGTCAATGACTGAAAAAAGACTTACTGTTGGTTAAAGGTGGAAGATGATAAACCGCTGGAATGGGATTTTCCTATACGGGGGGGGGGGGGGAGAGAGAGAGAGAGAGAGGGAGGTGGCAAAGATATTCTGGTTTTATATTGGTTTTTACTGATATGGTTTTTCGCCAATGAATTTTAGAAATATTGGTTCCGTGAGTGAATGGACTGACAGTTCTCTTTTGGAGTCTTCTGACGCACTGCACAGAACTACATTTCCCAGACTTTCTTGGGGAGAGGAAATTAAATGATTAAATCATAGTAAGAGCCAATCTGAACATTATGGTAAAGACAGGTGCTGTGCATCTGGTTCCCCCTCTGCAATGACTAATAGAACCTGTCTCGTAGATAGGTCAAATTTCTGTGCTTGCCTGTCATCAGCAAGCGGAAGCAAGGAGATGCCTTGTGCTGTGTGACATCGGGACATTGTGTGGCTTCTACTGCATGTTAAAGAGACTGATTCATATA
Organism: Podarcis pityusensis; assembly: GCF_964106645.2. NCBI lineage: Eukaryota > Metazoa > Chordata > Lepidosauria > Squamata > Lacertidae > Podarcis > Podarcis pityusensis. The sequence goes on along the minus strand of NC_138032.1, from coordinate 76,578,491 downwards.
GCAGCAGTTTTAGCACTTGGCATTTGATTACAATAACAACTAATTTGGTCCCCAATTCCTGATGTAAATTTGCAGAACCATATGCAAGAGAGAAAAAAACACCCAAAAGAAAAAGAAACATCCATATGCCTTTTTTTGCAGGGGGGAGGGCGGGTGTTCTTATTTAATTACACATTCAAAATTATTGCTTCCCTGAACCTGATGAGAAAACAGAAATGATCTAAACTTCCTTTTAATAGCTTGGGAGCCTGCATTTATGATTACTCATTTATTTGCATTAAATTCACCAGCCCATCTGTTCCACTGTGCTTTGTACATTCACTGGAGACTTAAAAACATATTACTTAAATGTATTAGGAAGTCAATGATTACTTTAACCAAGCAAAGCGATCGGGTTTCTTCTCCCTGAATTCCCATCCAGAGACATTTCTTACATCTTATGTTAACGAAAATGATTTACATTCCTCATGCGCACAGCATGCAGTCACTGTTTGGAATCCCAATTAGAACTGACATTTGCGGACGAGAGATGTGTAGGTGTGTACTAATATAAGTAAATATTAGCCACAAGTGAAACTCGTGGGAGAATTTGGTTCCTTTAGCCTACGATGTCACAAGAGAAAAGCTTCCTTAGAATAAGTAAACTTCTGATAGTTGAAGCACGCTACTCTTTTCTGAAATGAAATGAGGCTTGTTTCATTCTTTCACCCAAAAAGGTTTACTTTGTAACAGGAAAAAAGCACACCACAAAATTTAATGAAGAATTAAAGAGTGTTATTGAATCTATTAATGAAGTGTAAGTATAAAACATTTACACTTCCCGCACCTTCCAAGTAGTGATGGGTGAACTAGCCTTGGCTCAATTCCAAATTGGCTTGGCATTCTTAGATGGTATTTTGAAGGAGTTGGGGGGGGTGCCTGTGTGAGGATGCAGGAAGCTTGCTTATTTTCAGAAAGCTCCCTCTCAGCTTATAATGATGGATTTCAGATATGGATGGTAGTCAGCCGCCACATCTCTGCGGAAAAGCACTTGGGAGAATTGACCCAAATAATAAAACTGACCCCAAACAGGCTTGTAAGTTTTAGTTTCACTTGCTATTTTCAAATAGCATCTCTATTTTCAGTAAGTTTTCAACTCACCCTCAAAATCTTGGGTGTCCCCCCCAAATTACAGTAAAGCCCACTAAACCTGGTTTTTAAGGCTCCAGGAAACTCTGCTGCCCCTGTAGGATAAGCCTTCAGAATCAGGGAGTTATCTGAACCAAAGGAGTCCCTTTATATATGCTCTGTAAGGACTCCTCCTACCCCATATGATAGGCAAGAATGATGCCCTAGCACCAATCCCAGATCTAAGGTTAGTTGCATGGGCAGAGGGAAGGCTTACAATAAGGAGGCTCATCCATCTACTCCCATGATTTGGTTTTGTGTCTGAACTAGCCATCACATACTTACAAGATCCTTCACTTAATTTAGCAGGACACTTAAACAGTTCTTGCAAGTCACTCATATGTAGAAGGTATGGGTGGGAGGCATACCCTTTTTTTAAACATTATCTTGGAAGGTTGTGTCTCTCATCTCTCCCCCGTAGTGGCTACTTTTATTCAAGCTGGCTAGACATAATTGGTTTGATGAAATGGTCATTAGGGCCACTTTCGATACACGAACTAGATGTCTTTGACAAGACATAATTTGCTCTGTCTTTCACTTACTGTGTTACTGTTTCACACAAAGAGAGATTTCGGCAAGTCACCCCAAATTTCTTTCAAAAACACATTGATATATGAATATGACATTGATATGGAATTTTCCCCAAAATAAAACTTGAGGTGAATTTTAGGAGTCCTTCTACATTGGAAAGCCACTTCCGCCCTGCAGAGGAGGTGGGATTGCGGGCGTCACGGCCCCACCAAGCGCGCTGCGACTGGAGCCCAGCCCCCGCGTGATTGGGGGAATTCCCAGCCACGTCACCCCCTGGTGAGCTAATCGGCTGGCTCCAGAGGCATGGCCTGCCCTATTTAATACAGGCGCAACTGGGGATCTCCCTCTTTTCCCACCTACCAGCTGTTCCTGTTTTCTCACCCTCCCGCCCTTTAATGTTTTTGTTCCTTGACCTTGCTATGGACCTTGGTTGGTCGCTGTTGAGGGGCCTGGTAGGAATTTTTCTTTTTTTAAAAAAATGATATTTATTAAAGTTTCAAAGAATACAAAAACAAAAAATAAAAATACAAGAACATACAAAATACAGAAAAAAGAATAAATTTTTTAAAATATAACAAAAAAAAAAAAAAAGAGAAATAACGAAAGACATACAAGATAAAAACAGTTAAAACACGTTAACTTTCCATAGCATATCTTCCTTACCCTTATTTCCCCGGACCTCCTCATACCTCCCTTTTTTGTATTCCAGTTCAGTTTGTTAGTTCAGCAAATCCTTACCATTAAGCTTTTACCCATTTGTAAACCTTTTTTCGTATCTCTGAATTTTTCCACTTGGCAAATTGGCACTACCCACTTGGTTTTTGCCTACCTTGTAGCAAATCGTCACAATCTTCTGGGTATTGGCGGTTAGGCATTGGTATAGTTCTGTAGATGGAAGAGGGGAGGAAGCGCCATCACCTGCCCTGCATATTGAAGGGTAGTCTGATAAAGGATTCCAAGGGGGGGGGGGTGGTCCTGCCCAAAGCCTATGGAGGTGAGGGCCTAAGGCACACCCTTATCAGTGACCCCGGGGGAGTTCCTAGTTGATGTGCACCAGCAGGACTCCTCCACTGGTGGTTAACCCTTCCCGGACTTCATGCGGATGGGCTGAAGCCGGATGTAGTAGGTTAGGACCAATGCCTAAGCCAATACTGCTCATCACCTGTAACCAATAAAGTTGTGGCCTTATTTAGCCCAATAACCTTAATAATTGTGTCATGTGTCTTTATATCCCCTGGGGGGTGGGCGGGAACTCACCATGCAATTTTACGTAAGCCACATTAATTTGTGAGCCTTTCCCCCCCCCCCCCCCGCAAAGTGAAATTTGAAGCAACTTTGAATTGATAGTTCCGCTTAGCTTAAACATAGATTGGAAATTAAGGAGAAGTTAAAAGAATGTTGATCTTGGGAAATTTCTTATGGCTTTTTTTTGGGGGGGGGGGGGATTTCATATACAGGTATGTTACCACTAAATGTTACACGGTGAAAATAGAGGTGAATTTGAGAAGACCTGGGTCTGGCAAAATGTATTTGGTGATTTTAAGGCATTCTTAAAATGCATGTATGCCACTACTGTGGCCTGTGTTTCATAAGCTCAAAAATGGAAAACGAGTGAGGTCCCAACTAAAGAAGAATGACAACTTAAGCTTACAGAATATGCACAGGTTGCAGACTTAATATAGAATAAGAGAACAAGAAGAACATATGTTTGGAGAAAAATGGAAAAAAAATTATTGAATATATGGGGGGGATTGTGTACACTTGAAAACATTGGCAGCAGTAATATAAATTCAACAGTGTAAATAAGTTTTGATGGATGTAATAATGGAATACTGAATGGTTTAGTTTTTGTAAAATATGAAGGGATTTATGATATGCAAAATGAACCAAGAAGAAGGGAAGTCACTGTTATTTTAAAGATGTTTAAATGAGTACTCTAAATTGTAAAACAGGGAAAAAAAATATATTAAAATGAGTAAAAAATAATTCTCTGTTCAAAAACTGATAGTTTTTGAAAGAGAATGATAACATTCTATCAAAGTTAAAGATGTGTCTGAAAGTTTTGTTCCTTGTTTTTACAGGCAAAGAAAGGCAACTACGCGTTCTTGTGGGACGTTGCAGTAGTGGAGTACGCAGCATTGACAGACGATGAGTGCTCTGTGACAGTCATTGGAAACAGCATCAGCAGCAAAGGATATGGGATAGCGCTCCAGCATGGCAGTCCATACAGGGATCTCTTCTCCCAAAGGTAATACAAAAGTGCTCAGGCTTGAACCCCTTTCCCAAGCCGAGTATCCCATTTGCTGGCATTTAGAGCCTTGGCTAATCAGCTGCTTCTGGGTGAATATCGCTTGTAGCAATGCATTTCAGTTCTGTCGCTTCTTCAGGGTCACAGGATGGCCCATCTGGTTTTCAATTCAGGTGAGTATGGGGGACGCAGGGACAGAGGGGCAGTCCAGCCCTTTCTAAATTAGGACTAGTTCGCAGGCGAAGAACTGTGTGAGAGTAGAAAATCATGGCTACAAATTAATGAAAACTGTCAAGTGGGGAATAATCAGTGAGAAATGTGTGGTTTATTATTCTATGTTCAAAGATAAGCAAATGAGAGGTGCTCCTAAGAGCCACTTTACCTTTTTCACAGCAACAAACCCAGGTTTGCTGCTCAACAGGAAGCTGCAGTCAACCCTGTCTCTCTAATGAGTATACCTGTATCATAATATGTTTCTGAGCACCTTTTTGCCACATTCATAATTCATCCTTCTTGCTCTGCTCTTTAAAATACCAGATGTATATTTCAAAAGCATAATGGGTTGGATCCAGGCTTCTTCTACTAGCAGAAAGAATAATTTTTTGACGTTCTGTGAAATCTCCTCGAAAATAAACTAACAGAGGACCAGAATTACCATTTCATTAGGGCAAGTCCTGAACAACATGTCACCTTCATAATCAATATGTGCAATAGTGATTGCATTTGGTTTAGTGTGTCTTACTTTGGAAACAACACATGAGCATTCCTGGAAGTCTGAACTGACAATTTAGGTGGAAAAAAGGAAAGCGGAACAGGCGGTTACCTTGCTGAACACCACTAGCTTATATAATTTATCCTGGGAGTGTGGGATTGCATCAGGGGCACATGGGGATGTTTCCAGAAGCAGGAAAGGAAGCAGATGGCATATGTTATGGTTTTCACTCTGCAGAAATACTTCTATTCTTCTGTTCTATATATGATGCTCTTATATTCACTCTGATCATGATAAGATCAGGTTCAAGATGGATCTCCCTAAACTATAATCAAGTAGCACTTGACTTACACCAGGGCAGTTTTGGGGGCTATCCAGGTCAGTCAGAGCTTTTGTCTGTTGTCATCCATCTGTCTCAAGTGTGCCATTGAGGGTAACGCCAAATAACTGGAGAGTTACAGTGCCTGTTGTGGCTGTAGAGACAAATATGGTGGAGACATGTTTTATTGTAGCTGGGGCAGATTTTGTACATCTTGTGCAAAATGTGTACATGACCAAGCCTGCGTAAGTCACAGCAGCCCAGTCTTGATTATCTGTGGATCGCCAGGATCTCAGGCAGGGCTGTTTGACATCTTCAGCTATGTGCTAGTTTAGGATTGGCAGTGCTTCAATGGAAAATAATTCCCCACCACACACACTTGAATTTCTGTTTCCCACAATCTCTTTGGAGGAGTACAAAGCTGTTGTCAACGACTGGTATGATCCTTAAACAGAAGCACTCCTGGAGATTTAATCATCAGAGCATCTGTATGAAGTTTGCAGTTTTTCCCTGTGGTGCCTAATTCAGGGGTTTTCATGCCTGTCAGTTGTCAAACAAAATGGGGCTATGAATATGTAAGGTAGTGCTCTCTTAAGTCTTGCTGTGCTGATATGCAGTACCACAGAAGCTGATTGCAGGAAACCATGCCTAGCTCTACAGTTACCTGTTGGCTTTTGTTTGGGGGTCAAGGCTGCTTCCCATCCCAATTCTGCAGGTGTCCATTGTTTTCTGTGTCCACATCTCACCACTCCAGTGCGAAAATCTGGCTGGACAGGAATTTAGCAAGCATTGTTAATCTATCCAGTTCAGTGTATGATTTGGAGCTCTTGGGACCTGGAACTATAACAAGGTCAATTTAATAAACCAATGGAAATGATAGGCAGGAGAACAAAGAAAGTATGCCTGTTCTTATAGTGTGTAGGGAGGGGATTCGCTAAATGGGGCCTGACAGGTTGGGGGTTCTCTGCTGTACCTTTTCTGGCTATCAGATTTAGTATCCTAAGGTCTCTTAGTCAAGCCTTTCTTCATGCGCTGTTTTGTTGAGTAAGGGAGTGGCCATCGCTGCCTATAATGGTTTGCACAGAGGCCATTAGGACTTCTCCTGTAGTTGGAGACCTATTGCACTCCTACCCACAAGCACAGTGTTTGTGTGCTTCAAAAGCACAGCTTGATAGTGCTTGCTTCCTCTAACTGGTCACAGCTGGGGGTTGCTTTTCAACAGAGAGACGCTTCTGAACTCACAGGTGAGGCCTCATTTGTACTAAGTAATGTTCTCAACATTATTTTTGACCATTATGCATGGCACCAAGATAATGCTGAGGAAAGACTTGTGCCACAGTTTGCTGAACAGCAACGATAGCACCATTTCCACCCCACAAGTACAATGGTGGATCCAACCCAATATGTTGAGAGGCCCTTACTTATTCACAACTTTCTGAGTGTGTTGTTAATATTGATTCCTGCAAAACTTTACAGTGTTCATATCTCGTTCATTGTACAATTGGGTATACATTTTTTTGGTAGCACAAACCTTGCCGATTGTCAAATTTATATTCTTCCTTTGCAGATTTCCTCTGTGCAAGCTTTCCTTGTAGAAATATAATGCTTGTGGTTTTCCCTAAAATGATCTCTGCAGGATCTTAGAACTACAAGAAGCTGGATACTTGGATGTGTTCAAAGAGAAATGGTGGCCACGAATGGGACGCTGTGATCTGAACAGCCACACCAACGCACAGACGGATGGGAAGGCCCTGAAGCTTCACAGTTTTGCAGGGGTCTTCTGCATTTTGGCAGTGGGCCTGCTCCTGGCCTGTTTGGTGGCAGCCCTGGAGTTGTGGTGGAGCAGCAACCGTTGTCATCAAGAGACACCCAAAGAGGTCCATAACTTTTATTCTTATCACAATTAAGTGTAGAGAATGTAAAACTTACATCAAACTGAAGCTGTGGAAATCCAGTTCACTGGATTACAATTGCAGATAATTACATTTAAGCACAGGTTTCTTTCTTTTTAAAAAGTTATATCCTTTTTCCATATTTTTTTTTATAAAAAATCCCTAATGTTTGTGTTTTATGGAAGGTACCAAAATGTCAGCTCTGGCAACTAAAGTCCTGTATTTATTTATAGAGCAGATACAGCCTGGGCAGCAGCAGCACTGCAAACATTCCCACATTGCCCCACCATTGTGCCTCAACCTTGCCATGGAGAGACCATCTTTAGGGGTAAGAGAGTAGCTCAGGCACCATGCCTTTGGCCCCCTCTGTTAAAACTGACAGACAAGGATGTTTAGGGCTGCCTTAAATACACAGATTCAACACCTCCTGATTCTTGCAACAACAACAAAAATCCCATGTTTACCTGCTGGCCAAGCCTGCACCACATGTCACCTCCTCCTCGACCCCAAGGACTGCTTTTTGCCCTTCTGGTTTGGTGTTAAAATACTTGACCTGGAATATGGGAAGATTGAGAGCAAGTGTAAGGCTATTCACCTCACTTGGGGCCCTCATCTGATCTTTTGGTTAAGGCAATAGAAGCAATAATGCAGTCACCAGGTGACATGAATCTTGAGTAACAAGCTAGATAGGTCAGGTGGAATCTAGTGACTTCAAACCATTTAATAGTTTAACTATATATTTTTTAACTTGGGTATACGCAACTCATGATTCACCAAGACATCTCAAATATAGCCATGTATTGTGATCTCACAGGAGCTAAACAACCCTTCCTGTCCCATTTTTTTGCAGTCCTAGGTACACCACAAGAGCATGAGGTTTACTGAGCTTCTAGTAGGGTCTGTGTTCAGCTTGGTGAATGTTTTTTTGGGGGGAGGGTGCATATGAAAGCCACTAAACTGGTTGTTTGTGAAATGGGGACTTGAGTAAGGCCTTTCCCAGGTGTCTTCTGCCACCATGGAGAGATTATTTCATTCCAAGATGTGAAGTCTCTATGGTAGTTAGTTGCTGTTAGCTGATAAAGCAGTCAGAGAGGGATTGCAGAGGATGATGTCAAAATACGGCAGCAAGGAACTTCAGTATGTTCCCATGTGCTCTTATGTAACTCAGTTTTCTTTGTGGAGGAAAATATCCCTTTACAAAGGCAGTGTGGGAGCAGTGCATAACTAAGGCAAGCTCTTTTAGAGAAATATGTAATGCTGTTTTCCTTTGTTTGAACAGATGAATGAATCTTTATTCCACTCATTAATAACACAATAAATCATTCCAGCCCCATCACTGGTTGATGTCCCCCCCACTTCTTGTCTCTTTCTAAAAATAATACTCTTCAGAGCTAAATGAGCGGCTTTTAGTTAAGTATCTCTTATAGTCAGAATATGAAATTGCCTGTTATCAAAGGTTTTTCTTGCAAATATTTCAAAGCAATAATAATCAACCTGTCATAGCCATATCGTGCAAAGAGACAGCATCTGTTTGCATCCATTTCAATCTTTAACAACCTCACCTCTCTGTTGGGCTTTGAGACATTAAGGCACTTTAACCTTCTTTTCATCTTGAACAGATGCTTTGTACCAGAGGGTTATGACAGCAGCCACACCCCGACTGGGGAAGAAGACAGGGCCTATCACTTTTAATTTTTATTTCTGAATAGCCAGAGTGTTGCACTAACTGACATGCCTACCACATACAAACTGATGGGAAGGCTTATATTCTATAATGCTACTTGTCATTAACATTCCACTTGTCTGGATTTCTTACTTGTTCATTCAGTTTTGTCCTCCAAGTCTTCAGCTACCATGCTTCACATCCAAGTCAGAGAAATCATTTTGTATGTAAGTCCACTGTGCATTCTTTTCAAAGGGAACTTTTTTTTGGTCAAAAAATAACTTACTTAATTTGCTCACGTAGCCAAAAGCATCATGAATCCATTTCTTATTCACGAAGAGATGATGTGTGGAGAAATCCATCTATGGGCAAAGACACATTATTAGTATGAGGGCTGAAACCTTTAGTTCGTTCAGTTAATAGTGAGTGAACTAAAACTAAATTGAACTGAACACTTTAAAGTTCAGTCTTCTGCATGTTCATGGCAGTAGGGATGTTTGACGAATTTGCTCTTTGTGGATTCCGATTCAAAGTAGCCTCTTAGACATACTGTAGATATTTTTTGAATTTTTCAGTTCTCCAAAATTGTGATGCAGTTCTAAGTTCAAAAGACACACCCAAATGTGTATTATATATATAGTGTGCTTTGGGATTTAAAAAAGCCTATATAAATGCATACTATGAAGTAATAAAAAAAAACTATTTAGTGAGAAAATAGATTCAAAAATACCATTCAAATACAAGTATTCATGCATTATTATTATTATTATTTAGAAAAAAACCCTCTGCAAATTAATGAAGAGGTGGGATATAACACCCTTGTGAAACTGACTCATGAAATAAATGCTGATTTGCCCTGTCAGTGTTGCCCAACTTTCAGGGCACAACTAGACATGATGTTGAAGAAATATATAAACCAACTGTTGTCCCAGAGGTTGTTTTTTTTATCTGAATGCGGTGGGACAAGGCCTCATACAGAGCTGTGGAAAATGTGGCAGTAACATTTCTCTCCCACAGCATTTTCCTGACTGAAATTTCCCCCTGTGGCTGCTGTTTGTCCTGTAGGGAGAAACCTACAGTGCAGTTTTAATCAGGACAAGAGAATTAGAAGTAGGGGAGAGATTAAGTTGTTCTGTCCCCCAGAATCATAGCCCTTGTTCTATTAACTTTTTAAAAAATGGGTCATAGATTTCCTGCATCAAATCTACTTTCCCTATATTTGGGCAAGTAAATCCATTGAAGAAAGTAGGAACCGTTTCTGAGAAAACTTTGATAGGATTAGGATGTTAGTTGATGGTGTGGTGGTGGGGGGGAGGCAGCCAGGGTTAATGAGAACAATGTTTAATTGATACATTTAAAAGTTAAATGTTTAGACCTTTTGTTCTAGAATGCCACTTTAAAGAGAGAGAGAAATGTATTAAGGATTGTCTTTCTTTCCAAGGTTCACTCACTTCACTATCTCAAAATGGCACCTATAATGAATTAGCTGTTGGTGATACATGCACACTTGTATAAATTGAATCCGTTATTGGTTGAAATGCAAAATATTATTTATAATCAGTGGACAGATGACCAATTAAAATGCATGCTTTCTACCCTGCATTTCTCACCACTTCGAACATGGAGGGTTATTGGTGCAAAATGGAATTGCTGATTTAATTCATTCAAATAGGGCCTATTTTACATCTTGCCAAACTGCCAGGTACATTTTTCTGAAAGGTGTGCCCAAAGTGTATCTCACACAACAGCCTTCCTCAGAAGTTGCTGGAATATAACCTCCATTGTCCACAGCCAGAATAGTCAAGGATAATGGGGATAGTCCAACAACATCTGAAAACCTAAGACTGGAGAAAGCTGCCATACTATGTGTGAATAATGCACAACTTTTTTAAAAAGTATGTCTACATGTGGATGCACATGTACTTCAATTCATTGTCTGAAACCAGTTTCAGACATTTTGAGCTGGCAATACATGCACGGCCCATCACAGTGCATTTCACTCCTGCCTGTGTTGTGCTGGCGGCAGCCAGGGAGTCGCGATGTATTTGCCAGCTTGCCCATCTGCCTGTCTGCATGTTTGCCTTTGCCCAAGCAAGTTAGGCGGGCTGCCTCTTTCCTCCCGGTCAGTCGCAGGAAGAATGAGGCAGCCCACCCTGCTTGCAGGCAGGCAGATGGGAGAGAACCTTCTCAGGCTCCCTCTGCTGAGGCCAGGACTGGGCTGTGGAGGGAGCGAGTCACTAGGAACTCCTTTAACTGAGCAAGCAGGAATCTTCCTTCCCTTCCTCCTGGTCGCTTCTCCCTCCCTCCCGAGCCCAGCCACTTTTTCAGATGTTTTTGGTGTTCGGGCATTGTGATATATCACAATGTTGAAAACCAGATACCATCCAGCCCTAGTCCTCAGAAGTGGTTTTTATTTTACAAGATATACCTGGAGTAGCTCTACTATTTTTGTAATATGCAAAGGGATTTTGAGAGGCATTTCCTTTCAGCCGTAATATCAAAGAGTGCCACTATTAAAAATAATATAATGAAAAGTCCTACCTATACAAAGTTCTTACAATGCAACACAGCGGTCATATTATTTCCCCAAGCACACGTAATACAAACTATGCCCCAAAGTTGTAGCCAAATACAAAAATGAATGGTTAAATAGAGGTCAACTTCTTTTTATATCAAGGTATTCAACTCTCCATTCATTTGGGAAGGGGGCTTTTTCGCCATTCTTTGCTGTTTCTCATTGTTGGGATTCTTTCTTTGTCTGCTTCTTGCACAGAATTCCAATGGGCTTCTGATTGTGTCCAGCTTCACTAATGCTTTGGAATCTGCAGTTTTGCTAATAGGACTGTCTCTTGGAATTGCCAGAGCCTAGTCATTGCTTGCTAAATGCTCTCTAACATTGCAAAATGCTAACCACCCATTTCTAAGATCTGCTTTGCCAGCAAGTAGGCACTTTGCATAGCCTACGCTCACTGGCCACTGTAGCAGTGCAGAATTTCAATCAACTATGCCCTGCAAGCACTGCAGGGATCTTACAGCCAGGATTTTAAGGCAAACCAACCATGGAAGATTTGATTGAAACATTTTGGGGGAATTTCCTCCTGGGGAGTATATTTTTAACCTAAGTTCAGTAGGAGGCGATACTTTAAGAAATGAAAAATGGATTAATAACTTTGGGTAGATCACAGAAACAGACAACTCCTCTCTAAGGTAGTATCTAGGCAGAGGAAGCCACTTTGATGCTGATCATGGCATGACTTGCAAGCTATTCACTGCCTTGGCTACTTTTAGGTCTGAGATGGGGAACGTGTGACCTTCTGGATTCCCACTTCTGTCAGTACCAGGTAACATGGCTCATGATCAGAGATGATGGGAGCTGTAGTTCAACAATACCTGGAGAGGGACAGGTTCCCCATCATTTAGGTCATTGTTCCATCTTGAGATTATGGATGGTACTTACCAGGGCTTTTTCAGCTGGAACTCAGTTTCGGCACCTCTCAGGTGGGCGTCACTGCCATTGTAAGAGAACAAGGGAGGCATTCATGGTGAGTTCCGGTACGTCTTTTTCTAGAAAAATAGCATTGGTGCTTACATTTATGAAGTTCCTAGATACCTTACAGCTCCCTATCATCAGTTTGTTATTGAGTTTTCGCCTGATAACGATAAAAAATAATGCACACTGAACCGTCTAAACCTGTCCTAATTAATAATCTAATTTACATCATAATTTTATAGCAGTTCCTAGGGAGTCCCAGAAATTACTATCAAGGAGAGAGGCCCTCGGGCACATTTCAAGCCATCAATAAATCCTATTTTGCAATCTGTTGCGGCCCACAGGTAAAACAGGGTTTTTATGTAATCACATTGGGAAGGTAAGATGTAAAGGAGGACAGGTTCCCAGTACCTTTATTAGTTGCGTGGAAAAGGGACTTTCAACAAGGCCACCTTTAAATACTGTACTGGATTCAGCTTTGCTAAGTATCTTTCCCCACTCCCTAACCTTCATTTTCCTGTGTAGCGAAAACAGCTGTCTATTAGCAGCTGAAAGCAACTTGTGTTTGCCTAACTGCTCCTTATCAGACCATGTGAAAAACATTCTACTAGAATGTCTTTTGCCTCTTAGCAGCTTTCAAAGGGCCAATAGTGAGATTAGCACTGCAGGAGCTAAAATACTGGCATTTTGTTATTGTCAGTGCCTTCACTCATCTTCCTGCAAACCAATAATTTTTTGAAATCAGTGCACAAGGCTCTAATGTGCAAAGCTTTTGAACTAGAGATGACCTGTTCCTACAGGTTTGCCTCTGGCACTGTAGAAGTGTCAACCATTTTTTTTTTTTACCTCTTTCTTTTTACAAGCCTAACCAGGTTTACATGTTTTGTGCCTTATTGTGATCTCTAATGCCACAACCATCATAAATACAATTTTATTGGTATTTTTCATGAATATTTTAAACTGCCTAGAGCTCTTTTGTTCTAGTAAGTGGTATATAATGTTTGATGTATCAACTAAAAGAAAACCTCCCCCTTTCAGTGTATTTAGCTTGAATAATACCATAGCTGTTAATGATGGGTGTATTCTAACCTACCTCAAAACATTTGCATCCTAAAAACTCCTGCTGTCTTAGAGTCAAGCTTCACAAGTGACAGTCCCATGTAATGTATCCAGTGATGGACAGCATCACTTCAAACTGTGTGTGTGAAATGTTTGAATGATCCCTCTTTCTGAACAAAAAAACTGTCTGCATATTTAAAGCAAGTATGCAAGGGAGAAGGACAGGCTACAAGTATCTCTCAAACATGCTGATTTTGTATTTGCAAGAAATATTTCACGTATGAGCATTCAATTATTTGATCTTTCTCCTGTATGTGAGGTGTGAATTGCTCTCACGCTTTGTTTTATTTACTGAAATATTTGCTAGCATCTCTGCAGCCTGGGCTCGCCGAGTGGTGCACAGCATAAAAATGAAAATACAATAAATACAATGAATTTGATCACCCAGCAAATTGCACTACAAATTAGCATAAAATCATAAAAACTAAAGAAAAGGCTAGGGAAAATTATTCACCTGGCACTGAAGAGAGACTCGATATTGGCGCCAGATGTACACTACAGAGCTATGTTACTTGCTGATTGGGCTCCTCAATAAATGGACTAAGTTGGAAATGCTGTTCTCCATGCAATCTAAAGTAGTAGAGTCCAGCAAGGAATACATTGCATGGGATTTCTGATCATGTAGAATAGCTGCCAGAAGGAGGAACATTCCTTAGGGACTGAAAAAAATAACACCACAGGTTCTGCATAATGGTAGCCATTGTGTACCACCTGGATCCATTGTACTTAGGCATGTATCACCTCCATTTTTATTTTTTTATTTTTAAAAAAGCACAACTGGGCCATTCATGCACTTTCAGAGTAGAAAATTAGCTGAACTGTTTTGGGAACTGGGTCCTTCCTCCTACTTAAAAATGAAAACACTGAAGACAGGCACCATGGTGCTCTCCAGATGTTGTGGACTCCCACCATCACTTTGGCCATGCTGGCTAGAGCTGATTGGAAGTGTCTTTCTCAACATCTGCCAGACAACAGGTTGACAACTCTCAACACAGACTATCACAGGCGTTGGCAAACTTGACCCTCCAGATGTTTTGGGACTACAACTCCCATGATCCCTAGCTAGCAGGACCAGTGGTCAGGGATGATGGGAATTGTAGTCCCAAAACATCTGGAGGGCTGAGTTTGCCTATGCCTGGACTATTATCTCTCTCTTTTTTGCCATTTCATCACTGTCTTCTCCCCCAACCCACCCTATTGCTGGCTGTTTTTCGTTTTACTGTTTTGTTTTTTCCAACTTGTGTTCCCTATTCCATGTGAAGAAAAATACAAGATTTTAAATATATATATATATTCCCCTTCATTGTATGTTTATATTTTACATTGCTTTTTAAATTATTATTTTTATGTATTTCAATCACATCTGAAATCTGTGTACTTTTTTTGCTAAAATTTCTCATATAAATAATCATCTGTATGTATCACTGCATTGTACTTTAATTTTCTAAGATGAAATAAACTTTTGGGAGCAGGAAATAATAATAAAAAATGTCACTGGCAATACAGGGCAGTAGAACAGTAGTACGCTAGCTACTACACAGGGCCAATTCACATCTGCAGCCTCTTAAATTTTCATTGCTTACAGTCCAGTCCTGTCTACAGACTGTCTACTCAGAAGTAAGTACTCCAGAGTTCAGTGGGGACTCAGAGTACAATGGGGTTTGGTATGAAAAAATGTGTTCACTAGGATAAATTCACACCAAAATGCTGGTGAATTTTTGCGAGGAAATTCACAAATTGTGGCAGAAATCTAGAGAGCAGAATTTAAGATTTCGAAAAAAATGAGAAACTGGGAGAACTAGCAGGTCCTTCCATCCCTAATTGCAGCCGTAATTGTGGTTAGATGACTGAGAGTTTGAATTTATCACTGATTCCATCGGAAAGTAATGTGTTTGAGGCTCTGTAAAATGGTCACACGCATTGGAAGCAAGTTATCACTTGTTAAACAATGGCCTGTATTCACTTATACTTACTAAGACAGATTTCCACCCAAACAAGCTACCTTGGAATGTGGAATCTCCTGTAGATTCCAGAGTGTAGATAGAGAAGAATGGAAGTCATTCTACTCTTCTCCAACACTTTTCAGAGAAATATCAGCTTATCATTAGCTCTTTACTACCATCTGAATGGAGTTCCAAAACTACCATGCAAATAGAACTTGAAGAGCTGTTGAAAACCTGGCCATTTGACAAACAGTTTTTTTGTGATAGGTGGCTGGATAATTCTCGGACATACAATCTTAAATCAAGGTACTGAACTGTTTAGAAATCTGGACTACTCTAATCTACCAGCATCTCTGTTCCAGGGGAAGAGTGAGGAATAAGGGGAGGGGGTGATTTACGTGTTCCCACTGCAACTTTCCAATACACGAGACAAGGAGGGCACTGAATGGCCCAGCCATGTTATGAAATACTATGAGTTAAGCTCTGTACCAGGCTTAACTTGTACAGAGAAAATTATACCAAAATAGAATCCTGTTCCAAGCAAATGGGACAGAGCTGCCAGTCATCCAAACACCTGCCGACATGCACACAATTTGAAATACTTTCCTACATTGGCCTCAGTGGTTACTGTGAGCCTTCCTCCTCCACCACCAAATAAACATATAAAGCACTCCTACAATGTAGCACGAATTGAGATTACCTAATTTATTGGTGAAAATTGTATACTTCCTTTCCCCCCCAATATAAAATCCTTTTTCGGTATCCAAAATGGTGAAGAAAATAGCATTTTAAGAGTATGAAGTACACCAAAATTAAAAATGAAAACCTCCAACAGAATCAGACAAATTAACCTGGACCATGCCAGTCACTTTCAGTACTTTGGGTGCATTTTTAGTGTGATGTTTATGTCACAAATAGGAAATATCTGAATTAGCTGGTTGAAGGCAAACTCGTGACTCCGCCAAAAAAATCAGAAATGGGAGGCAACCTGGTCATGTCACTACTAATTCCAGGCCAGGTCACACGGAAAAACATATATGGATTTGTTTGAATGGTTTTACTCATATTCCAGATGATATGTACTATCATTTTATTCATACTTACTTGGAAGCAAATTTATCCAGTGGGGCTTATTTCCAAGTAAGAGTACATTGAAATGCAATGCAGGTATAGCTGAAATAAATCAAAACCTGCTTTGAAATGACTATTTCACGTCATGTGGCATGTCAGTGATGGGTGTGATTCATCAGCAATGAAAAAATACCAAGGGTAACACATTAATCTGAGAAAAATAGAAAGTATTTCTTCCACTCCCACCGAAACCCCAACACACTTTGGGGTGTGTCTGGCATATGCTGAAGGGATGGGGGGAAGAGTTCAAATAAAAGATGCAGACATTTTGCTTACTATCATCAGTGTTGCATGACATGGGTATGCCAATATCTGTCATCACTATGTGTACATTTCTTAGAAGCCACACTATTTGATCATTTCCCCCTCCCTCTTCTTCTTCTCTGTTTTTTTGCCCCTTGGAGATTGCCCATGAGGTGAGGCTGGGTCTCAGAACCATGGTGAGCATTTATAAAATCACATATATATATATATATTTAAAAAAATAAAAATCTATGCTTGCAGTCACTCCCTGAAATCTCCAACCTTTCCACCCTCCCTGCCTCTTTTGTTGCCTGTAGTGAATGCACACCTCAACTGCACAAAGCACACATTTCCTCAGCCTACAATGCTGTCATTTCCAAACAATTTCATTTTCATACCTCTTGGCATGAAAATAAAAAAAACCCTCACGTGATGTCACATTTTCCTTAAAAATGTTATTGTACATCCTTTTTTGCTGCTTTTTATCTGTATTGTTCTGAGTCAGTGTCAGACCATTGATGCATCGGGCCAGTACTGTCCATGCCAACTGCTTTGCCAGGCATAGATGCCCTTCCCAAACAGTGCAACTGAGTTCCTTATAACTAGATGTGCCAGGGACCAAACCTGAGACCTTCTGCATGCCATGCACGTGATCACCTACTGAGCTATAATCCATTCCTTAACCTTACAAAACCGACTACTATATATGTATAGACACACATTCATTGCTGCTATTGGAGATCTCCCTCAATCCAACTCTAATTAAAGGGTGTGCAGAACCACAGGAACTCCTCAAGGGAATGGGCCAGTCTATCTGAAACCTGGCTTGGAGTGCCCATTCATGACTGTTTTGAAATTCCAGCTGCTTAGTTAATGTGAAAATACCTTAAGTATATTGGAGTACAATTCATTTTCCTCATGTTAGAGAAAAAAACAATAATGTCTTTGATTATGTCTGTAATTCCTGATGATTCAGTCTGTCAATCCAGGTTTCTTTCTTGTGGGAAAGTAACCCAATGAAACATGGACTCGGTGAGCCCCAATGATGTATTTCCCCCCCATAAATGCAAAGCATGAAAATGTTTTTCCTCTGTAATTTGAAGAATTCAACAGAAGCCTATAGAGTTGCATTAACGCTAGTGAAATGTATCAACAGGTTCGACATGCTGTTTGGTTGCAGTTGGAGTTTGGCCAGAATGAAATTCAAAGCAAATCTGAAAGTCCTTCCTCAAGTGAGGAATTCCAAGGGAATTTAAGCCCAACAAATTTCATCTGTGGGATGAGAGTAGTTTCATACATCCCTAATTTTAGCTCTTCCACCTGGCTGTTGGGAAGTAATTAACATGCCAGGTTCCCAGAATCCAGATATTTTGGCATGAGGAACACATATTTGGAGGTCTGTAAGGTTTCAGCAGGCTATCAGATGCATTTTTGTCACAGCAGCTAGAAAACAACCTTTGCTAAAAACAATGTTGACTCACACCGGGAAATGTTGTCAGTTATGCCAACAAGGCCTCATTTTTAAAATTTGTTTTGCTTAAAAGCCTCACTATCGATCTTAGTTAGGCACGGTATAGAGAAAACAGAAAGAGAAGCTGTCTGTATCTCATAATACTACAGCTCAAGGGCATCAGACACAACTGACTAGGGCTGGATGCAGGACAAACAAAATAAAGTAGTACTTCACACAGCACATAATTAATGCATGGAATTGATCGCCACTAGCCTAGATGGAGCTTGTCTATTTATTATTTATTTTTAAACAAATCTACTTTGTCTATTTCCCCAAAGGAGCTCCAGACAACTAGAATAGTTCAAACAAAACAAAACAAAACAAAACACAGCAAAATAAAATTTATCAAAGGTTAGAAGGCATTATGGTTATATGGAAACTTCACATTCTGAGGTAGCTGCTGGCTTCTAGTTGCTGGGGAGCAACAATATGAGAGAGCTTCAAGCCATGTTTGTGGGTCCTCTGGAGGAATAGGAACATAGGAAGCTGCACTGATCCATCTAGCTGAGTACTGTCTAAGCTGCCCAGTAAGCTTGTAGAGAGGCAAGCTTGCATACCTGAGTCTTTCTCAGCCATGCCTGGAGATACCAAGTACTGAACCTTTGATTTTGCATGCAACACACTGCCTGTAGCACTGAGCTATAGCCCTTCCTTATCTGGCTGAATACAGCAAACAACAGGATGCTATGCTTGATGTACCTTTGCTCTGATTCAGGAGGGCTCGGCATACGCTCTTTCATTTTGCATATGGTTACTCAACAGTATCACCCCCCCCCCCCAAGAAAACAATCAATGGCTACTTGGTAGTTATAATGGTATGGGGTTGCTCGTGCGTAAGTTGCCGCCTCTCCTGGCTATGTTGCCTTGTTAAACCTTTCTGTCTGGACAGCCCTTCAATTCGTGGCTGCCTCAGTCGCTAGCAGAATCCGTCAGTGGGCGTTTCTTAAACCTTTTCCAACATAAAAGTTGTTTGACACCCAGTCTCCTCCTACTTTCTCTGCGCGGAAGTCTTCTGCGCAGGGAGGGTGTGGGTAGCGGAGGACCCGTGCTCTCCGCTGGTGTCCGGTGAAGAGCCTGGGAGCCCTCTCACCGATTCCCCCATCTGCCCCTCCTTATTCCTGGTGTTGCACTGAATTGCTTCCCCATCTGCTGAGCTGCCTCTCTCCCTGCTGGGCCCTTCTCCAGCATCATTAGAGAGCCTTCCCTCCACCTCTAGCTCCGATGTCAGTTCCCTGACAGTAGTGCTATTGCCTTCTACTGCTCTCATCTTGTTTGAAGATCAGCAGACATTAAGAAATCTGTTTCAAGCGACCAACACCAAAGCATCAGGGTGCTGCTTGGTATTTTCTTAGAATTTCAGACTCACCAGCACTCTGATGCTTCCCAGAAACACGAGACCACATGAGCAAAGGCAAAATAACATCCTTTCTTTCAGGTCTGCTTTTTAAGTATGAAAATATTTTCAAGATTATTTCCTTGCAAAAGGGATTGTGCCCGGTGAAATTATCTGAAATTATCTTGTGGTCAACAGTTGCATTTGGTTTACCTTGTAGGAAGGTACTAGTCATTGTGTGTGTGTGTGTGTGTGTGTGTGTGTGAGAGAGAGAGAGAGAGAGAGAGAGAGAATATGATAAAAGGGAATTGGCCTATCTGAATGCTTTCTATATGACTATTAAGAATGTGCTTCTGTGAGAACAGTATGCTGGATTAGCTGTGCCACTAGCATGAGCCAGGCTCATTTTAGAGGCAGTCCCATGTCAGCAGGGGGGCATAGTCGGCCCACTGTGTCACGGTCCTGGCTGCCACGCCCTGCCCAGTGGGCCAACCAATAGGGCTGGTTTGTGGGCGGGGCCGAGCCACATTCAAGCGTATGCGACAGCCTCGTGGCTTCACTCTGTTGCCCGTCTTGTGTCTTATTTATCCTAAGCGGGCAGAGGGTCCTCGACTCACAATTCCCATTTTCATAGAAGTGGATGAAATTTTTGGTCATTGTAGCCCCCCCCCCCATGGATTATGCATGCCAAATTATAAGAAGATACACTGGGGGGGGTGCAGGGCACCTTTAAATTTTGATTTTTTTAAAGAAAGGCTTTTAATTTTCTGCCAGAATGGGAGAAGACTGCCAAACTGATTGATGCAATGGTTCTTTCATAAGGGCAGGCATTAATGTTAGGGTTGTGACAATATGAATTATTGGGGGCAGGAGCGGGGGAAAAGAACACTGATCTCTAGGAAAGACTGACGTGTGGAACATCTCACTCCTATCTCACAAAGACCCTGTTACCTCAAAGCATTCCCCTGAATTTTTGGAGATACGTGGAAACGTCTCCATTGATTTGCATGGGGGAGGGAGGTAACAGAAAAACAGGATCTATCGCCAAGAAAAACTGGTGTGGGGAAAAAAGGAAGCCCAGGAAGAACTCTTTTTACCCAAAGGTTCATTGATTGTGGGATTCTCCTCCACCACCCATGAATTTTTCTTGGGCTGAGAAATCTGTCCACTGACTTGCATTGGGGAATGCATAGATCACTGTGAAAAACTAACAGTTTAAAATCCCCCCCCCCCAATCCTTGTGATTGGGAATGTTTTGGGGAAATCATTCACTGTGAATAAAACCTATACCTATGTGTCAAAATGAAATATTCTCCCAACTCACCTCTCGGGATGAAGGATAAATTGGAAGGCAAAACTACATAATTCACACTTCCTGAAACAATGTACAGTGGTACCTCGGGTTACGAACTTAATTCGTTCCAGAAGTCCATTCTTAACCCAAAACTGTTCTTACCTGAGGCGTACTTTTGCTAATGGGGCCTCCCGCTGTGCCACCAGCACGTGATTTTCATTCTCATCCTGGGGCAAAGTTCGCAACCTGGAGCAACTACTTTCGGGTTAGCGGAGTTTGTAACCTGAAGCATTTGTAACCTGAGGTACCACTGTATTGTACCAAAATACAGCCATCCTTTGATATTTGCACTTTTCTGAATTTTGCAATACAGTTCTGCATGTTAATGAAAACAATGTACAAAGTTGCAGGGCATTAGGTGAAATCTTGCAAAATGTGTTGGGCAAACTTCCCTACCAAAAACGTGTGCAAAAATTCACATTAAAATGTTGGTGAACTTTCATGAAATGAAAACGTGTGCCCTTATGGCTGGAAAAAGGAGCAATGGAAAGGAAGCATAATGGACAGAGTATCTCATCCTTACCACCTCAAGCTCTGGGCATTTCCCCAGTTACAAGGCCTTTGGACGGTCAAGGAGACAAAGCCATTAGAAAGCTTAGGCAATGTCTGATGCACCTTATCTTTCTGAATTGAATTGTGCCACCAAGAAGGTACCATAGGGTGCATGAGAAACCTTTCCCTGTATTGTCCAGATTTGCCTTGTTATTTGGGATGCCTAGAGAGCCAATGAGCACACCCTAATGGATAGGGCACAGTTTTATTTATATTTGAATAACAGATTCAGAAGAAATGGGCAGGTCCCATCATAGGCCTCTATAGATGTACAATACTGATTTGAGATCTTCCCACATGATCCATCCATCTCATATAATTCCAGTATTTATTTCAAATGTTATTATCCATCCATGAGGAACTGGCAGCTATATTTCACCCATAACATGATTTGACCCACAGCAAGAAGACTGTAGGGATTAAATCATTCCATTGCTTCTGAAATTGAAGTGTTCGTGTAAACCAAAAGTCTACCCACCATCTGCCACCTTTAATTCACTCTTCTCAGACCTTACATCTAAAAATGACAGACACATTGGCTAAAGAGACCCTTTCATAGTCTCTTTCAGACTGCTTCATATGTTCCAAGAAGTAGTGAAAGAATATATATCTAGAAATTCCTATATGTGTTTAGATTTCCATTGTTGCATAAAAATAAATCCACCACAACAGGGGGGGGAAATTGTCATATGAGACAGTTAAAACATTTGAGCAGAAGCTTCCTAGCCAATAATATGCCAGCGTACAACAAATATTAACCCACTTGCCTAATAGTAGTTTTGTTCAACCATAACACTCTTTCCCCATTTTGGTTATTGCGCCTTCTTTATTTTACTTTGTATCATCATTTCTTTCAAACTCAGATGTTTTGTCTTGCTACCTTAGCTTGGGCTAACCTAGTTGCCCATTCCAACTTCCTTTACATTTACACTCTACTTTCCAGCAAACTAATGGTTGTGGTTTGAGGATCACTACCTCCCATCCAATTATTACCTTGTCAATTGTTCTTTTCTTTTCCAAACTATAGTAATTTACTCTGAAAATAGCTTGCCTTGCACTGGCTTCTGAAGCAGAGTATGTTAATAAACTTCTTTGGATACTTACATTTTTAAATATTTAGTCTCACAATGGATCTGGAGGAAGAAGGGGGCTAAAATCTAACCACATGTAAACTGTTGGATCTGCCATTAACATGGAATAAATGATAGTATTGGCCTTGATGATATTTACAATTAAATGCAAGAGTATCAATACGACTTGACTCAGCTCCCGCTGGTCCCCCCCCCCCCATCAGTTCAAAGGCTTCTCTGCCACCTTTTTGATATGGAGTGACAACTGTCTGGTTCCATCTTGATTCAAGCAGAGTCTGTCCCTCTTGTCCAGGCCTGGCTTATCTCAAAATATTCCCCAGTGCCTAACAAATCCAACCCCTCCTCCTGACACCAATGTCCGATTTACACATGGAGGCTACATGGCTAAAGCTGTCTGGCTGTCTCTGCACATGGAACTGGTAGCATTCATGAGAAAGCTATCATAGAGGTCCTGGCTTCCAACAGCCTGCCTAGCAACTTCAATTTTGCTTCCAGGACCCCACTGGTTAGATTTGTATTTGTAGAATCATAGAATCATAGACTTGGAAGGGACCCCAATGGTCATTTGGTCTAACACCCTGCAGTTCAAGAAACACAGCTAAACCCCCCTGCCAAATGGTCATCCAGCCTCTGTTTAAAAACATCAAATTAAAGAGAGCCCACTACCTTCTGAGACAGTCCATTCCACACTCAACTGCCCACTACCATCAGAAAGTTCTTCCTAATGTTTTCTCAGAATATCTTTCCTTGTAATTTGAATCCATCGGTTCATGTCCTCTGGAGGAGCACAAAAAAAGCTTGCTCCATCTTCCATGTGACAGCCCTTCAGATATTTGTAGATGGCGATAATATCACCTCTTAGTATTCACTTGTCCAGCCTAAGCTAAAAGTCTGAGATATCAAATAGTTAAATAAATTAATAATTGGGTGGCTTCCAATCGAGTGTTAAAAGCAATACAGCATTAAATATTAAAAACTTCCCTAAACAGGGCTGCCTTCAGATGTCTTTTAAAGATAAGATAGCTGCTTATTTCCTTCAAATCTGAAGGGAGGGCATTCCACAGGGCAGGCGCCACTACCGAGAAGGCCCTCTGTCTGGTTCCCTGTAACTTCACTTCTCGCAATGAGGGAACCGCCAGAAGGCCCTCGGTGCTGGATCTCAGTGTCTGGGCTGAACGATGGGGGTGGAGACGCTGCTTCAGGTATACAGGACCGAGGCCGTTTAGGGCTTTAAAGGTCAGCACCAACACTTTGAATTGTGCTCAGAAATGTACTGGGAGCCAATGCAGATCTCTCAGGACCGGTGTTATGTGGTCCCAGTGGCCACTCCCAGTCACCAATCTAGCTGCCGCATTCTGGATTAATTGCAGTTTCCGGGTCACCTTCAAAGGTAGCCCCATGTAGAGCGCATTGCAGTAGTCCAAGCAGGAGATAACTAGAGCATGCACCACTCTGGCAAGACAGTCCACAGGCATATACCGTCTCATCATTTGTCTGCTTAACTTGCCCTGATTATTTGTCTGCTGGGGGGTCCCTGTAGTTTCTGGAACAGGTTTGGTCGCTTCGTAACATAGAAGAGATCTGGAATATAGCTCCAGTCTGATTTAATAAGTGCCAGTAATTGCCAAACTAAGCCCAGCAAAACTGCATTCTGAATGCAGTCAGCAAATTTTATGTAGCATTAAATGATGTTTGACTAGGTCAGTTGACAGTTCTAAATTAATGTACACCACTGAGTCTTGTTTTCCACATGTATCTATGTTCAGTGATTACACCTTGCTAAGTATTGAAAACCTTGACTAATGAGGGTGTAAATTAATGTATATTAAAAGCCAACTGTTTATTCATCTATTTAGCTTAACAGTGCATAGCGGTTACTTTAAAATCACAACAAAATACATGTGTTACTCCCATTTCTTCCCTTTGGCAGGCGATAATAACTAAACCTCTGCTACTCAAATTCTGACAGAATGAATTGGAATTATGGCCTTGCAAATGGACTAGACAAATTGGAAAGTATTAACGGAGGGAATGAATGCAGAATTATTTAAAAAATTATTCCCTTATGGATTATATACGTTATAAGCATGGGGTGCCTTTGGTCAGGTTTCAGGCAGCAACGTTCATGGAAACATGACTGACATCCTCAATTTTTAAACTAGAAGTACAATTCTTCATGTCACATGGATTACCATCATGCGAAGTGATTATATGCACACCGTGGTAAGATACCACTTGGCCAACAGTCATTTATGTTCACCTTCAATGTGAGATTTTTGGAACAAGACATTGGCTTGCTTCCAGTTGTGAATGACTTAGCAGAAACTGCTTCTGCTTACAAAAGTCAGGATAGCCACCGCATATTACAGGCCTTGACTTCATATCTCAATCTGTTCCAGAGAGTCTCCCAACTCCCAGTTGCAGCTTTTGGGGATCAGAGAATTGTAGAGTTGGAAGGGACCCCCATGGTCATCTAGTCCAACCCCCTGCAATGCAGGAAACCTGCCCACAGCCATCCCTGGGTGGGCTTGAACCACCAACTTTCTGGTTAACAGCCAAACACACTGACCCATTGTGCCATGGGAGATGGGAGGCTTTGAGTGGATAGGGGGATCAGCCAAAACTAAGTGCCCCAGCTTTTAAAAGTGGGTGTGATTTCCACTAAGGCAAATAAATCATTTAATGCAATCCATTGTTTTTCACTTTATATTAAATTCAAGACAGTGCCATTATAGTGAACGGTAGGTATATATGCTATACCACTCTTTTCATTTCCATCTATTTTTCTTCACTTTCCATATATTATGCAGATGCATTTCTGCATCACCTGTCTTAAAACAAATCTCTTTTACATTTAAAGCTAATGAAAATTGATATCTTCATTAGGGACTGTAAAACAAAACATTTTCTTGTGGCATTTGGAATATGATTTAACGGCATTATCATAGCTTACGCCTTCTGAGATGGAAAGTGCCAAGTTGGTATATTAAAGTTTTCATCTCTTTTAGCTAGTGTGCCTATGTTCCTCCTTTAAAGTCACTACAAATAAACTACATTTGCTGTAAAAACCAAGTGGGAACTTTACAGATGAAACTCACTTCCCTCTATAGGACTATACTGTTCATCATTTCCTCTGATTGGTTGAATCCAGGTAGTGGACAGTTAGACAAATGCACTGGCATCATCTTTTCCCCCCTTTCCCTTTTTAAAAGAGGGGATGGGACAAAGCATCTTCAGATTTCATATAGCACACCCAAATTATAAGGGGGCCACTTCAGATATTTGGCAATCGTCTTTTATTTATAATTTTTATTTGGATAAACAACAAGGACGTAAGTACAGAGTTACAGAGAAGAAACCAACATGACTACCTCACACAGGTCAATCCTGGTGCAATGAAGTCACCCAACTGACCAGAAAAAAAACAGGTCAATCTGACCTTTTTCTTTACACTTGCTCACTACTAGATCTCTGCCACTCCCTACCCTACCAGAGAGCCAGTGTGGTGTAGTGGTTAAGAGCGGTAGTCTCGTAATCTGGGGAACCGGGTTCGCGTCTTCGCTCCTCCACATGCAGCTGCTGGGTGACCTTGGGCCAGTCACACTTCTTTGAAGTCTCTCAGCCCCACTCACCTCACAGAGTGTTTGTTGTGGGGGAGGAAGGGAAAGGAGAATGTTAGCTGCTTTGAGACTCCTTAAAGGGAGTGAAAGGCGGGATATCAAATCCAAACTCTTCTTCTTCTTCTTCTACCCATAAAATCCCAATATGGTTGCCATAATACTTTGAGTAATGCCAGTTTTTCTGATTAAATATTAGTGGCAAAATTTTCCCCTCCAACTGGCCATGTTGCCTTGAAATACAAATGACATATTCTAGTTTCTATTCAATTAGCTTTTTAGAAAAAGACTTCCTAGCATAGATGTCAATGTTGGTGTTTCTCAAAACTCTTGTTTGTTGCAGATAAACGTAATTGGCTCACAGCTCAAAATACATTTGATGTACTGTCAAGGGAAGAATCTTTTTGAAAGATGCACACAATTATTCATTAAGGAAGCTGACTTTGCAGGCCATATCTCTTGATAAGTTTTTCTTATTTACCTGCAACTGCTTCAAGCTTGGATGGTGCTAAAGGGGTAGCATGATTTTCACTACTCTATCCTACTTTACTCTCGTAATGTCTCTGTGCACAGAGATGGTTCATAGCACAATTGCTTCTTGTGCCACTACTGACTTTCCACGGGGGCAGAAAGACTTCATATTGGGAGTACCCAGATCATTATCTTGTCCCATGTTGTTTCCTATCTACAGACATTAATGGGCTGGCACAATGGGAAACTCTGTGGTGGGCCATGGAAATACTATATTGTACATAGTTGAAGCTATTAATGTTAGCGCAACTATTTGCCCTCTAGCTTCCTGGACATTTGTTAATCAGCTGAGCAATATCTGACAGGAAGAAATGTCCCTCCAGCTTGCATTGGCTCTGTTAAGTTGTGGGTCAACATATCAGACGACACAGCGATTCTTCAAACAGCTCTTGTTTATTCACAGGCCAGAACAGAACTGAACTGAAGGGTTCAGCCAGCCTGCTTATATAGAGCTCCACTAGAACGCGACAGTAACCATTTTCTGTAACTATCCAATCACTGAACGTCACTTTCAATCCCTTATTTGCATATGTGGACCTGAGTGAAAACTATCTACAGTATCCCCCTGCTGGCCCAGGGTGAGAACTTCAGTACATAACAGGCTTTATGACTTTCATATAAAGCAGGGTGATTTGGATAGTGCATGGGGCAAGTGCCTGGGTATATGGTGAGGGTTGTGGTGTACACTATTACTTGTATTCACAGTAGGCTTTACTATTTTTTTCTGATGCTGAATTTATATTCATAATCCATATCCAAACATTTAACAAATGTTTGTGCTGCTCCTCTCCTTCATCATCTCCAATACCCAGTGTTTTCTTTCTGTATCAACTTCTGAGACTTTTGTCCACGACAGGCCATGTCTTGCATAGGTTACAGTTAAGTTCATATTTGCTAGTCTTCTGTCAAGCTGATGGCAAATTATTTGCCCCACCACTACGATCCTGGCATCTATCCCCTTACATTCCCAGGGCCACTTCATGCATGACATTTTGAATAAACAATGGAGGAAACCAGTGTACATTATCATGAGTGAAAAAGCATTATCTGTTGCTGTGCACATCAAGAATCTGTTGTGTGCACTGAGAATCCACTGCCAATTGTGGTTTCTCAGTGTGGGTATGTGAAATAAATCAGACTTGTGATGGTGCGTAACAATATAATCAAAGGGCATTGAGTTGGTCTTAAGAGTCCACACCATGAAATATCAGAGACATTTGCTTTTGTTTTAGCCATGCAAGGATCAAATGACCTAAAGGCAAAAGGATTTCTGCCTGTAATATTATGGAAATCAACAGTTAGGGTGATAAAGTGATCTGCCATCTGTCAAGGCTTGGGCCACCATGTTTAGATCAATCCATACAACCTGTGACTCATCAAGCACACCCAAACCACTGGTCATATACTATCAGGTGTTTGACAACCACCGACTTTTCTAATTCCACTGTTAGAAAACAACAAGAAGAGGTTTATTAAATAGCTAGTGGCCCACCATACATGGCTGGTGAGTTAACTGGGTAGGTCACAAGTTATGGAAGGCTGATCTAAATCAGCAAAGATAGTCAAAGGAGTCTCCATAATAGCAGCCTAGACCCAGAGGCCACAAAGACATACATTTAGGCTTTACTGTGGGCAAATTACAGGACAAATTACATGGGAACTAGAAAAACTTGTCACCACTTTCTCTTTGGATGGGAATAGAGCCTCCCCAATACTTCAGGATTAATAAACTTTTCTCTCTTCTCTCATAGGATAAAGAAGTGAACCTGGAACAGGTCCACAGACGTATGAACAGTTTAATCGATGAAGATTTAGCTCACAAGCAACTCTCCCCAGCATCCATCGAAATCTCAGCCTTGGAGATTGGGGGCATGCCACCCAGTCAGACCCTAGAGCCTGTCCGTGAATACCAGAACACACAACTTTCTGTCACCTCCTTTTTACCAGAACAGACAACTCATGGTGCCAGCAGGACACTCACAGGTGCCTCTGGTAGCAACCTGCCGCTGCCTCTGAGCAGCTCAGCTACCATGCCCTCTATACAGTGTAAACACAGATCACCAAACGGAGGACTATTTCGTCAGAGCCCTGTGAAAACCCCCATCCCAATGTCCTTTCAGTCTGTGCCAGGGGGAGTCATTCCAGAAGCCATGGAGTCGTCCCATGGAACATCCATATAATGAAATCGACCAGCAAAGATTTTTAATACAATTAAAAAGAACTCTTACATTTTTCTTGTACATATCTGTAAATAATGAAAGAATGAAGTGGGGTAAAAAGTGTATTTTGAATATTCCCAATTTTCAAAGTCAGTAAAAAACAAACAAAAGAAAAAAAGAAAAAAAAGAAAAATGTATGAATGACTTTGTAAATTTTGTTCTCTATGAATAAAAAAAAAGGCAAACTACTTGTGACCACTCTCAAGTGCCAAAGAAGACCTGTTAATGGGACTGAGGGCAGTAAAATATTTCTCCAGATTTTAACTGGTACTCCCTTTTTTTGGTTCATGTTCTAATTTCCTACTTTTAAAGCAGAGAAAGCTATTTCTTGCTGGAAACCCAGTCCTGCCATTCTGTTCATTTATTTTGCCCCAGATTCTGCTGTTTTATTAAAAAACACAGACCTCCTAGGAAATTTAATGGTGCAGACACATGCAACAACGCCTAAAATGCCACTAAAATTGTGCAGACAATACATTAAGGACTCCTTTCTCATGACAAGGATGAAATGGTCATTCTTTATTGCATTGTGCTGTATGCGCAGCTTCTGCAAAAATATGTGTGTATATATATATATATATATATATATATATATATATATATGCAAGGCCCTATCCAACTTTGCGTTTGAACAAAGGTTTGAACAAAGGTAGGAGAGTAGGTAAGATAGTATGTAGATCCAGTTTGAAGAGCAGCATTTGCACCTATAGGAATTTGGTAGAGGGGAACAAAATCCAGAATCCTAATGTGCCTCATGATGGGAAACATCCCCAGCTTTTGTATTTAGGCCCTATCTCTGCAGCCCCTGCAGCTGCATTGGAGCTGGAGTAGAATGGCAACCACAATCACCTGTTTGTGTGCAGGCTTCCCAATGCAGGTAGATGTCCGCGAAAGTCTGTTGGGTCAGATTGACATCTGCATGTGTGTTCTACAGTTTTGCAGATTCATTGCCAGCCATTGCTTAGCAGTTTTGGCTCTTTTGTATGCATGTTCCTTTATTGCACATTGGGTGGAGCTATGACTTGATAGAGCCTTATCTGTTGCTTTATCTGACAGGGAGGATGTGATCATGCTTCAGTGGCCAGTTAGGGTCTGGGGGTGTTTTTGTTTCTGTTATGTTTTGGGGGACCACTGTCTAATAGGAACAACGTTCTCTGTTACCAGCCTCGTTCTGAATGACATGGCTAATCTGGTAATTAGGAATTGCAGCTTCTGTTTGGTTTTCCATTTTCCTCTGTGGTTTAGACTAGGCATGGCATTCAGCTAGGCAGTCCTGTGCCAGGTTATCCCTTTCTTCCTCTAACATTCAGGTAGGCTTGCCTTTATTGTAATACCATCATGCTGTACGGTTTCTCTGCCCCATCTCACAAACTCAGGCAGTTGTTTTGGGTCATTGCCTTCAGTTAGGGTTGCCATATCTTGAACAAAAAATAGGACAGCCTGAGTCAGGGAAAGAGGTACAAGGGGTCTCTACCATGCCTGTTTCCCTGGCTGGGGCTAGCAAGCCCTAGCCCAGGCATCCCCAAACTCAGCCCTCCAGATGTTTTGGGACTACAGCTCCCATCATCCCTAGCTAACAGGACCAGTGGTCAGGGATGATGGGAGTTGTAGTCCCAAAAACATCTGGAGGACCAAGTTTGGGGATGCCTGCCCTAGCCCAACATACCTGAGCCTGAGCCCAAGTCTGAGCCCAAAAAACCCTCCAAAACCCGGACATTTCCGTTAAAATCTGCTTGGATGGGCATGTTGGTCCCCCAAAAGAGCACATATCTGGGTTTTCCCGGCTGTATGGCAACCCTACCTTCAATTCTACCATGTGTTGTTTCATTGAATATTGTAACCTTGCCATTAATCCAGAGCTCTCTGGTCTACACATGGAGCAACAGGATGAGAAGACTTCCTGAACCCCTTCGGTTGTACTGCACACTTCCATTATTTCCACTTCAGTATACAAATGGAGAATCATATAATAGCTCTTCCTAGACAGCACGTCAGACTACAGATAGGGGATTTGTATGACTGAGTGCTCCTCCAGCTTGAAAAGGAGAAGAAGAAAGAAACCATTTCAAATAGAAAACCAGGGACAAGAGACCTAATCAAGCCTCTTTCTTGATGTACTAATTTTCTGTGCAGACAGCTTTGCCCCCTTGGGGTGAACATTCAAACATGTTCCACTACACACATCTGTAGTCTGGAACAAGGTATCTATCTAGACTTACCGGGCCAAGGTAATTAGCTCTTGCATCGTAAAGATTTGCACCAGATTATCTGTTTCTAATTCTGCTGGTCTGGTCTCCCAAGAACCCAATGCATGCAACCAAGAACTTCGGTACATGCACTAGTGTCCAACTTTAGCTCCCTGTCCTGAATCAGAGGTTGCTCTGGAAAAGCCCCTGACTTTCAAGGGTGGCTGTTTGGGTGGATTCAAGGTGCTCCAGAATGGAATCAGAGAATGCCCCAAAGCCCCAGAATGTGGGCAGAAGCTTCAATCATGTGTCTGGATCCCACCTATGGTTTCTAATGACCCACTAAAGTTGTTACGCCTTGAGCCTATGTATTAGCAGTTGCAGAAGTTATGATTACTTTTGGTGGGAAAATTATCAGCAAAATTGAATATGGATTTTAAAAACCCCTACCATCATTTTCATCTCAAATGTACACATTGAGTTGGTTGGCTCGTGTTATTTTGCCCTCTTTCCATTTGCAGCTCGGCAAGCATCAGATCTGAGGATTTGAATAACACAGAAATTGCTCTCACTCAATTTGTTCTTTTCATAAACAGCCAGATCTGGTTCCTAGCAGAGCACCACTAGCTGGAAAATGCAGGCGAACTTGGTATGGTGCAACAACAAAATCACTATCTGTGTTAATGGAGGGGGGAAAAACATGTGACTGATCAAAAGCAGATATGCCTATTAGATCCCTTAAAATAATTAGTCAGCATAAGAGTCTTGAGTTGTACTTTTGGATGAATAAAGGTTTCATTGGTTGCCTCTTATATTGCCTTGCATAGTTACTTGAAGAAACATATACCAGGGGGTGGGAGGAGGACTACAAAAGCATTGCTTTTTCAGCAATTTCCCAAGACAGTAAGTCACTCTTAGAAATTTCTATGCCTTCAATCTTTTTTTCGGTCACCACTCCCTGGTTGATTCACATCTGCATGAGACGCGTCCCCAAATGCCTAACTCTGCAGCCCCAGCATAGGTGCCTGACACCTATATATCTGCCACTGTTTCTAGCTCATTCACATTATATGCCTTTCCACTGCTCTACAATTAACTTTCCATTAGGCAGCCTTAGTGAACGGGGCCAGCTTGCCTATACAATTATATCTAAACATCACTGTCTTTTACCCAGCATTTGACAATAGATCAGGAGAGTGGGTCTGACTTATGATGACCAGGACTGCTGAATGAAGAACTAGATCTCCTCAGACTGTTGGTTCATTGAGCCCAGTATTGTCCTCTGTCCCAGAATCCCATACTTTTCAGATCAAAAACCAGGATGTGCTCCAGGGGGAGTCACATGACCTGCACCATGATTACATGCTTTTTTTCAGGGCAAGATTGCAGCATGGATCATGTGACTCACCATGGAGCATGTGAGATCATGGCATCCTAAATGGCCGTTGCAATCTCACACCAAAAAATGAGATGTTTCATTTTTTCCCTGTGACACTTGGTAGGTATGGAATCTCTGCCAGGTACCTGAAAGTCTTTAAATGTATATGCTATTTGCATGTTGCTCCCGGGACCTTATTATATGTGAAGTGTGAGTTCGGCCAATGAGCTACAAAGCCTCCCTTGCAATGAGTGGGAAGCCGGGGCAATTGGTGCAAGTTAACTTAATTGAAAAACTTAAAAAAATAATAATCATGAATTTGCTTCACAATCTGCAGTTTATTGTTTTAAAATAAAGAATGCTGGCATGCATTCAGCAATATAGTTACAGGTCATGTAGGATCTTAAGATACTAAACGGCATTGGCTTCATGGAAAGCCACCTCAGATGAACAAAGAAATATCTGTTTCCAGATATTATAATCTGAAGCAAGGCATTCAAAACACTTAAAAGCCCTAATCGGCCTCGGTCCTGTATACCTGAAGGAGCGTCTCCACCCTCTGCCCAGACACTGAGGTCCAGCGCCGAGGGCCTTCTGGCAGTTCCCTCCCTGCAGGAAGTGAAGCTACAGGAAACCAGGGAGAGGGTCATCTCGGTAGTGGCACCCGCCCTGTGGAATGTCCTCCCATCAGATGTCAAAGAAATAGATAACTATTTGACATCTGAAGGCAATCCTGTTTAGGGAAGTTTTTAATGTTTGATGTTTTTAATATTCTGTTGGGAGCCGCCCAGAGTGGCTGGGGAAACCCAGCCAGATGGGCGGGGTATAAATAAAATTACTACTACTACTACTACTAGATTTACCTAGGGGGGAAGTAGAAATGTGGAATAAAAATAAATTCTGATTTTATTTTTTGGAAAATACAGAAATATTCTCACCTCTATTTATTTACTTTGTTTTTTAATTGGCCTTGTGCTACTTGGTACAGATTTGGTTTTCTTTGTTTCCCCTTTGCAGTTCTCCAAAAATCATTAAACGCCTCAACAGATGGTTGTGTCAACCCTGGAGACAGTGAAACCAAAGATGGATTTAGATGAGCGTTAGAAAAAAGCTACGGGGTGATGTTCCTCAGTCACCCCATAGCAATATTCATATATAGCATTTAATTGCTCCAAATGATTCTACAGAGGCTCAGATAATCTGCTCTGTTTGAGAATGTGTTCAAAAATTGCTTGCTGTAAGACGTTTCCTGGCCTTATGTGAATACTAGTGTGTCCTTCAGGAAAAGAATGGAAGAACAGGACCATGTGTGATATTACAGAGGAGCTTCAGACTGGACATGAGGAAGATACAGAAGGCCAGCGTGGCAAAGGTCATAGATCTGCGTTTGTGGCTATTATAGGGAGATGATGGTCAGAGAAGGCAGAATCACTGTCATCATCTCCATAGCAAAATCTGTCTCTTCAAGTGAAAACTATACTGACATTTGTTCATATTTGAAATCTTGCAGATTCTTTTACATCTAGAATGCCAAGAATTCTCCTATGAATTTTAAAACAGTTTGAAATTTCAAGGAATAAAACATACCACAAGATTAAATCATATTTATTTTTTAACAGAGTCAGGCCAAATCATTTGGCCATGCTACTGAAGCGTAATTGTGTGGGGGTGGAAGCAAAGTGACCCCCAAGGATAGAAAAAAAATCTTTGGGGTGAGGGAGTGGCAGAGGTTTGTCTTGCCATAATATTTAGTGGCTGGGGTTTTTATTTCATTTATTTTTCATTCTTTTATGTGGGGCAGTGCGGGGAGGTTGTCACAGTTTCAAGCCTTGGAGACAGTATGCCGCTGAAAATGACACTTCATTATGCTCGAGTGCCGATCCTAGGAGCAATTGTGATGGGAAAAGCTGTTGTCTGCATGAAAAGCAAATTCTCCTCTGATCATGAAATTGATTTTCATCAGCCCACCCC
The DNA here is from genome assembly GCF_964106645.2 of Podarcis pityusensis. Classification (NCBI taxonomy): domain Eukaryota; kingdom Metazoa; phylum Chordata; class Lepidosauria; order Squamata; family Lacertidae; genus Podarcis; species Podarcis pityusensis. Next base: position 76,544,288 of record NC_138032.1, on the reverse strand, counting down.
AGAAGCCATCAGGAAGAGCCTCCCCATTTTCACTGTAAGAGAATGGGGCCGCAAAGGTGGGAACACATCTTTAGTCCTCTAAATTGTCCCTTTTCACATGTTTCATTTTAATCCTTTGAATTCAGCAAAACTCCCAAATTTCATCTCAATTTAAAGCAAATTTTAAAGATTTGGTACCATTCATATTTGTGGGGATGCGGGTGGCGCTGTGGTCTAAACCACAGAGCCTAGGGCTTGCCGATCGGAAGGTCAGCAGTTCGAATCCCCGCGACAGGGTGAGCTCCCGTTGCTCGGTCCCTGCTCCTGCCCACCTAGCAGTTCGAAAGCACGTCGAAGTGCAAGTAGATAAATAGGTATCGCTCTGGCGGGAAGGTAAACGGTGTTTCCATGTGCTGCTCTGGTTCGCCAGAAGCAGCTTAGTCATGATGGCCACATGACCCAGAAGCTGTACACCTGCTCCCTCGGCCAATAAAGTGAGATGAGCGCCGCAACCCCAGAGTCGGTCACGACTGGACCAAATGGTCAGGGGTTCCTTTACCTTTATCTTTACCATTCATATTAAGTAGCTTGACTGAAAAGCAAATGCAAGGGCATTCAACTTAAAGAAAATCTACCTTTCAATTCTGAGACCCCTTGAAAGGCATCCCAAGGCTCTGTGGTCCTTTTCATTCACAACAGCATCTACAATCAGAGGATTTTTCTACCAGCTGGTAATGGGCTACAGCTTCTTCAAAGTAATACTACACAGTTTGGCTTCAACAGACCCCCTTTACCTAATACACCATCCAAAAATATTCCCAACATATTCATACAGATGTTAAATATCACCATGGACAAAATAGTGCCCCCATTACACAAGTCCCATGGATTGAAGAGCACTCCCCCAACACTGGATTCAACCACACCGGTAGGAATGGAACCACTATAATACAGTGACTCTGATACTCATCCCGCAGTCAATCCAGAGAGATACCATGGTCAATGGTATCAAAGGCCCCCAAGACATCAAGTATGAGGAACAGGGTTGTGCTCCCTCTTTCACTACTGCTACAGCTCTCCACAAGTTGGAAGCTGCAGTTCTGCAACAGAGAGCACTCTTCTTCTCTTACAATGCATGATTCTCTCCATGCATGATTAAGACCCCTGCACTTCCAAATCTCATAGGGAACAGACTCTCTGCTGCAGGAAGTTCAGCCTACAATGAAAGGAAGCCTATTGTGATGACAAAGGGAGAGAAGCCAGCTACTGCTGATTTCACAAAAGGGAGATTTGTGGAAAGAAACCCAACATCTTCCCACACCAAAGAAAATCCCAGTCAGAGAACCAATTAGATTTTTTAAAAAATATTTTTCATAGATTCCCTGCAGCATCAAGATATCTAGGTGTTCCTTAAGTAGAGCGAGTTGCTCTATTCCTCTAATCTGGATTTGTCAAACGCAGGCTATTCAGGGCAACGACTGTAATTCCATTACTCATTAAAATGGGTACAATGAAGGGCCAGCATCCTGTCATAAATATCATTCTCTTCTGGTCATGAAGCTCTAATTCAAGTGTCTTTGACATCAGTCTTTTTGTTAAAAAATACATTATAACACAGAGGATAGAAAGCTGCTAGCTTCGAAACAAGAATAATGGAATGGATCCAGACCAAATTAGTTACACTTATGTCACACTGCAATCAGTTTGAATGATTTGTCATGAAATACGTCCTCTTGATTTCAATGGGATCTAAGTGTAACTAATGTATTCTAGATCCAACCCAATCCCTCTTCTCTCTCTCCTTTTTTCTTTCTTTCATGTTTTTCAAGATTTAGAAAAGACTTCTGCTTCTTCCACTTTGCTTGTAGTCCAACTATGCGAAAAGAAACTGAACTGCAACTTATAGAGCAGTTTGGGCTATTTGCCAACAAAATGGCTAGACTGTAATGTTTTCGTGAGGGATTTGAGTGTGCTTTGAGTGCCCTGAAGCACTTAAGATGAGGTTGATAATATAAGCAGAACAAGAGATGGCTTCTTTTTGTGCCCCCCCCCCCCAGCAGTATATGCAATGTTGAAGGAAGCACCAACAAACAACACCAAGCAAACTGGCAGTAATAGGTTACCAAGCAGTTCTCTCAGCAGCACTTGGCTTCAGCCAGAGCTGACGTTTTTGCCCCTCAGTGTTGCCATTGTTCACCATTGGGTATTGCTGCCCCAAACACATGCTTTATATTAGCAGCACATTTCAAAAACATTCACTGCAAACTTTGAATCTCCACACTTCTCAAGGTCCAACTAAAGGTTGATAGAGATACAGTGGTACCGCAGGCTACAGACGCTTCAGGTTACAGACGCTTCAGGTTACAGACTCCACTAACCCAGAAATAGTGCTTCAGGTTGAGAACAGAAATTGCGTGGTGGCGGCACGGCGGCAGCAGGAGGCCCCATTAGCTAAAGTGGTACCTCAGGGGCACCAGGGGGCGCATTGGAAGATGGCTGACAATAACATCTCTCGGACCCACACGAGGTAATTAAGAGGCTGTTATGGGAGTATGCAGCCTCCCTTGCCCCCCCCCCAAGGGAATGGGGGGGGGACTGCCTTGCCTGCTGTGCCCATAATTCACCCCCAGATTCGAAAGAACGGGGTGAGGGCACTAGGCACGAAGCCCTCGGGTGGGTCTGGCTCTCCGGGACGCTGTCTCTGATTGCGCACTGGCTTGCATCAGCTCAAAATATATAATGGGAAACAGAAGCAAATGCACATACTTCAAGTGAAGATCGGGAGTAAAGACTGCTGATTAATGGGATCTCTGTGAGCGGAGTGATGGGCTGGACAATAAATCAAGTGAAGACTCATCATTAAAAGATCGGTATGTCGGAGCGAAACAGAAAGGGGGGGGAGGAAAAACTTTTCTTTTTTTTGTCTTATGTGAGTACCCAATAATCCTCCCTCCCAGAGAGAATGAATCGTTGCAAATTACTAATCACAAGCAGAAGATTAAGAACTGTGTGGAAATAAATTACTGATCAAAGAGAGGACTAGTGGGAACATCTGATGGAAAGACAGCTTTGTGACACAGTTTCAAATGGAGATTTGTTAAGACAGGCCTGCTCACAGGAGGACGAGGGGGAGGAGGACCATGGTCATTGGAATGTGAATGTATGGTTATCGGAATGTGGATTTGACCTGGCAGGGCCCCCTGAGATACAGTTTCGCAGGCCTGTGAAAATCAACGGACAGACTGTGGGAATGTTTTTTGTGGAGGTGTGGAAATGGCGTCTGTCCTTTATGTGATATGGCTCTTGGAGAGTGTAAAACCCACACAGGATATGTTTGTTTTCAACCCACTTGTGAAGATTATCAGAGATCACAAAGAAAGGAATATATGATAACAACAAGAAGATGAGGAAAATAACAAAGAGACTATCTGGACAGAACTGTGTAATTAAAGCAGCAACAAGAGTGATGTTTGGATCCCTTTTGGAGCTCGAAGTATGGGTACCCCCAATAAAATTTTAAAAATCTGGCTGTATAATTTGGAACTAATGTGATTTGGATCCTAATTGCGGTGTACATGAATGCACATGAATGAATTTTGTGTGCACAATAATGAATATGAAGGCATTATACTGGACCCCTATAGTGTGTATGTGTGTGTGTGTGTGTGTGTGTGTGTGTGCTCAGCTGCATAGGTACTCCCAATCCAATAATTGCCAAGGCGAAAAATAGGCCTGTATGATTGGGCATACCAACATGGTTCCAGGCTTCAAAACAAAACTGCAAGCAGTTTGGCTGGAAACCACAGAAAGCAGACCCTGCGCCACTATGGTAATGTATGATGAGGCCCTGGAGGCACTAAGTCATTTTTTTCACATAGTTAAATGACTTGCATTGGATTTCAGAAATGTGTTCTTTCTGATGAAACATTTTAATGCTGTTTTGAAGGGCTTTCCATGTGCTCTTTTCCAGGATATTATTTTCCAGCTATTATATTTTGAGCACAAGACATCTAGATTTTATTTCAGTTGCAGGCAAGGTTGAAAATGCTGCTTTACAATATGTACCTGTTTCTAAACACATACACACCGCATCTGGAACTGACTGCAGTTTGTGTCTGTGTCTGTGTCTTTTGTTGAGAGCCAGTGTGGTGTAGTGGTTAAGAGCGGTAGTCATGTAATCTGGGGAACCGGGTTCGCGTCTCTGCTCCTCCACATGCAGCTGCTGGGTGACCTTGGGCCAGTCACACCTCTTTGAAGTCTCTCAGCCCCACTCACCTCACAGAGTGTTTGTTGTGGGGGAGGAAGGGAAAGGAGAATGTTAGCCCCTTTGAGACTCCTTAAAGGGAGTGAAAGGCGGGATATCAAATCCAAACTCTTCTTCTTCTTCTTCTTCTTGACTGGCTGGATCAAGAGATAGCTTGAAAACTCCTCCTTGGGCTATGGATTTGGCATGTCATTTATGAGTCACAATTGAACAAATTTTCATGGGCTCCTAACTTACTGAGACTTGTGACAGCGGTAGTGGTTGAAGAAGGAGCTTCACCAGCATTGCATGTATGCTTCCTAAAGAAATTGCCACAAAGCCTAAAGTTGGCCCTGGTTTCGGAAGGGGCTAGGGATGGGCAGATATGTAATTTTTTTGTTTCTTTCCATTTCCTATTCTTTAGTTCAGTTCTCCAACTTACGTTTATGATTTAAAAGAAAAACAAAACAGTTATAATGAAAGATGATCAGCATTTTAGTGCCAATTTCTCCTAATATATACATTTTTGTATGCAGTTGTGACTAATATTCACCTTTTTGCAAAGCAATTTCCCCTAACTTTTGTACACTGTTTTCTCTAATATATGCATCAAGATGCACACTTTTCCTAGCATATAGGCTTTTGTGCACATTACTGGGATGGAGAACGGCACTGCAAAATTCAAAGAGGTGTGAATGCCAAAGGATGTGGCAGTGTTTCAGTTTGCATATTGTTTCAGAAAATGCACATCTGGTAAGTTGGCGTTGAGGTGCAAAGCAAATTGCATTGCTCCCCCAAACCTAGAAGGCGTATATAATCTTCTCCAAACTACATTAACAGGGCGGCTTTTCCTCAAGAGCTTGTCAGGAAGAACCACTATAATTAGGTTTCCCCCTCTCCCATTTACATTCCTGGCATTGCCAGGTGAATCAAATCAAAATGTCAGACAGGCTTTTCAAATGAAGTTTCTACAGAGCATTTGGATCAATAAGAAGTTTTCACCGTCTGCATAATAGTAATATCTGACACATGGTACAATGTGAAGGCCTGTCAAGCCAAGATCTCAGGAAACAATTTCTTACCCCAAATGGGCTGCACATTTATTCTAACAAAAAGGTGGGAGGGGAAACAGTGTTTTAGACATTGCAAAGGTTCTGTTTGTGAAACAAGCCCCACATTGCTTTTTAGGGAATAAAAGCCTCATCCTTTTTTGTTGTTGTTGCATGCAGCTGTGTTTGCAGCCCACAGATCTGTCAGTCTGTGCTGCTGACAGTTTAATGCAGCCACTGATCACCTCGGCTTGCTCTGAAGGCCTATTCAGGTAATGATGCTGATTATTCAAAGAAAGCACATGACGAACTGCCAACTTATCAGAAGAGAAGCTATTTCACTATGTGCTACAAGGGATCTGATCTCTGAGCTTTCTGATGCAAGTTCTTGCAGCTTTATAAAGCTCTTTCTCAGCAGCTTTTCCTGAATGCTTGCTTTCATTGCAGCCATTTCTGCAAGTGGAATTAAACGGTGAGTATTTTAGAGATTACTTTTAAGCCGAGTGGGATACCTTGAGCAGAAACCTTAATTAGTTTATTACTCCGAAACTTCAGGTTATGGAACATTAGTTCCTGACACCCGGAGGTCATGAACAATATATAAAGCAATCAAAATTAATTTTGATTGAAGTTGCTTTGTTCTGTGCTTTCCGATTTTACTCATTAAAAACAAACAGGGGCTGAAGAGATTTATCCTCAAAAGGTTTGGTTTGACATTCATGGGACTTGCACCAGTAGAGTTGTCCAAGGATGAGTGCAGAGAAAAGGGCTACCACTCGATGATGCAGGTACATAGTTTTAACGGGAAAGCCTGTTTGCAATCACTCTTTCTCTTTCTTCTTGATGGAATGAGAAACTGAAATGTGTGTGTGCTTGCGGTTGAATTACATGGTACATTGTGGTTGAATTACATGGTACAAGGAACATGGAGCTGTTGTTGAAAATAGCATCACTGTGAAAAGATCATCTCCCACACATCATAACACCCAATTCAACTTAAGGGACAAATTACACATTTGACTCAGCCATCTGAAGATCCTGAGGATCTCCTTTACCCCCAGCCCAAAGCAGAACAGGCAGCTGGCAAGCCCGATCCTGATCCGTATCACTTATCAGGTTGGTGGGCCAGATCCTTATCCCACATACTCCCTGTGTGCCAAATTTGACATCAGGTGACACAGTATTTTGACTATCAGCTGATTGTCATGGCTTGCAAAGGACAGCTTCCCTTGCAAAGACACAGTACACTGATCTGCTGTTATGTGGTGCTCCAGAAGCCCCTTTAGGGCCAGCTCAGCCCAGTTACCTTTCACCTGTCCTGTATGACATCAGGCATGGCTTGGTCATAATGGCTTGTCACGCCAATGAGAAGGACCAGCAGGCCACCGGCCAAAGGTTCCCATGCCTGTTGGAATACAAGGAGATGCTGTATTGGACACTTTTGATAAGGGGTGCAACAACTGTGGCACCCAAGGCACTGTGGAGCTGAATGACTTGATCCTCAAAGACATTTGTGGGATGGTCAGTCTCCAGACCACCTGAATCAATTCAGTTTCACAGTTCCTTGAGGATACAATGGAAGCTGCAAATTAGTTCTTCTTTGCCACCTTCGCTGCCACATGCTGGGCAGAATTATGTAGCCTAGCCTAACAAGTATTGCCAATGTTCTTTGTAAGGTGTCATTCTGCCTTTAGTGAAAGGGGTCTTCTATTGCAGGCTTCCCATAGGCATCTGGTTGCCCAATGAAAGAACAGGATGTTTGGTTAAATGGGCCTTGGGCCTGATTCAGCAGCACTTGCATCCCTCTCCCTGTTTGCCAATTCATCTTGCTTCTGGGGCTGTTTGTGTTTTTGTGTTAGATGGCATTGTTTAGGGAGCTGAATCTCTCTGCACCATCACTTCTTGACATTTATAGCAGTACCAAATGCCCACAAGTGAACTTTGTGGCACAAGGTCCATGGCATTATGAATATATTACATATGACCATGGTAGATATAAAAAAATGTGAGGAAGAAAGCCGAGGTAGCTCCAGAGAAGTCCTAAAAGCATGCTATAAGACTCCTTCCTACCTCAAGGACACGAGCTCTCCGGGCCTCCCAAATCATGAGTGTGTGTGACATTATACAGCTCCTTTGAGTATCTAGGTTGTGTGAACGGAGCCCTTGTGTGTGCAAGCTGGCCAATGGCAGCAGGAGAAGCAGATCAATGCAAAATGTGGCCAAGATGTTGCTCTTGTCATTTTCAAGCAGCAACTTCAATGGAAAGAGGTGCGGATGTTTTCCACACAGAGTCATGTTTGCAATCTTGTTTTCAAATTTTAATAGGGATTTTATTATGCCTTTAAAAATTTATGGTAGGCAATTATAAAATGCAAATAGAGGCCAGATTAGCTCCAGATCCACCATGTGTCAAGCTGGGTGCATGTGCGGTAAAGTTCAATCTTGTTTGCACATTCTGTTTATTTGTTATATGCCGAGTAGTCTAATCTTCAAACACAAATGCATAACTTTTTTGTTATATGACCTTTTTTAATTGTTTGGTTTTTTACATGTAAATTGGTTCTGTGTCGGCCAAATACTACCTTAATTAGAAAACAGAATATGCAGCCTGGCTCATAATGTTTCCATTAGCTAGTTTAAATAGTCTGCAGATTTGGAGTGGAGCCAGATAGTTTATTCAGAGAATAGTTTTAATTGGATTATTGGTACATATATTAATTGATATATCACTAATCCACTGTTAAAATGTAGATGGAGTTGAAAGCCTTCCAAAAGGTCCCTGGAGATTCTAATTGAAACATACTCTTCCATAGAAGGGGGTGCAGTATGATTTCCACAGCCACTGCCCCAGAGCTAAGTAATCCATCTTATTTCACTACTCAAGTGAACCTAAGAACATGGGAATTGTGAGTATGAATTAAATTTATTACCTGCCCAGTTGAGCACTAAGGACAGAGGGGGCCAATATTGTGCTCATCAAACACTGACTAATTACAAATCCCATAATCCTTGACATTGGCCGTATTGCCTGAGGATCATGGGAGCTGTATTCCAACAACAGCCGAAGGGCACCACGTTGCCTGATCCATAGCCTTCAACCTATGCTGGCACATCCCTCCAGCCAGTACGCTCAAGCTGAAAACAGAAAACAAAGATATCCTGCTGGTGCTTCTCTGTTACTGGCTAGGTAGCTAAAGTCTAACTGGATTATCACTCAGGAAATATGAAATCACAGCCAGCTTGCAGCTTCTGATCAGGAGATGCCGAAACCACTCTTCTCCATTATCACAGTGTCCCTGGCAGGAATAGGCAATATGGCCTTCAGAAATGCTGTATGGCTGGGATTTACTGGCCTGAGGTAGCTGACCAGTGTACGTCAGTGCTACACACGAAGGTGGATAGGACATCCATTCTATGGCAAGGGTGTCAGAGGAGGAACATTGCCTCCATATTACTCACATGCTAAATAATCAGATTCCACAGAGATATAGTTCAGCATTAATATAGGTTCTTAAGTTGGTGTAATACCATGGGTATAATTAAAGAGGAGTGAGAGCAATGCATCTCTGAAAACTTTTAACACCGGGGAGCTTGTAATTACGAGTCTCAGCCTCCTATTTTATGGAAATGTACTGAGATGAGGTCTGATTCACAAAGCCACCAGGCTCAGGGTAGCCTCTTTTCTCCTAGGCCTGCAGCAGTTCCTTGCTCACCATATATATCAAACCTAGTGGAATTAAGGCCAACCTTGCTGGGAAGCAATAACCTCAGGAAGCAGATTCCCCAAGTGTGAAATTTTTCTGCTTCTTATCTCTCTCCGTCTCTCATGTTATGAAATGAGCTCTGGTCGGGGCAGTGTGACTCAAGGGTGTATGTGTGTGTGTGGTGTTTTTTTTTTTTTGGTTTTTTTTTGGGGGGGGGAGAATCAGAGAAGACCTTCAGTGGGCCTCCTTAATCTAGGAGACAAATGTTATGTGAACAAGACATTCCTTCATGCCTCCTCTGACCTTTTTCAGTACCTGATGCAGGGTGAGAATGACAGCAGTTTGGAGGTTGAAGGATCTCACCAGTCCTAGCTGATTCCTGTCCTCACCACCCTTTGGATTTGACACTGGGTGGGAGGGAGGGTGGGAGGGAGGGCATCAAGTCGACATTTTTGCTTCTCAGGCAAAAAGTTCTATGACTTTTGCTGAGCCCACCATTGGTTGAAAGAAAACAGTCAACAGCCACAAACTCATCCCTCTCAGTATGTCTCCAGGATGTGCAGAAGACAGACCTTCTCAAATGGGACACATTAAGAACCCAAGTCTACAGTGTGTGGGGGGGGGATACAGATGGGAGGAAATCACCTAATTCCGTGTCTCTCATAAAAGGCTGAATATGAGAAACTGGCATAAAATGGCTCCTTTGGCCATAAGAATCTTTTCCTTCCACATGCAGAGCAGATCTTGGAATACAGAATGACATTTTAGGTGGTCTCTATCCCCCCCCCCTTCTGAACGTGAAGGGGGGAAATCAACTCGCATCAATCAAGATGTTAATAAACGTGAAACTCTGGTGAGCAGGGACAGATTCGTTTTTCTCTGCCAGGTCATTATTAGGTCAGGTCAAATGCAAAGGAGTTTGGAACAGCCATAACAACAGCCAGCAGCTTGTCAGCAAGCCTATATGTGATGCTTGCGGGGAGGAAAGAATTCACTTGAATTTGTTATGAATAAGAGCAGCAGGAAGACCTTTCAATACAGCATAGGAAGGCTATGGGGAATTTTCTTGGCTAAGAAATATATAGTGAAAAAGGAAAAGGAAAGGTGAGGTAGGTGAAGCCTCAAAATGATGCTCAATTAATATTATTTGTAATATGCTAAGGGAATTTCAGCATGTTTCCTTATTTAGTGGCAAGCAGACCTTATTATACTTACTGTAAACTTTCAGTGTCTTAAGAGTTATGTCTCCATATCATTATGACAAACATTTCCCCACCCAGTCAGCCATTATGGGGAGCTGGGGAAAGAAAATACGCTATGTAACTGTGGCAGGACTGTGGCAAATTGAGCTGGATGTGATGGAGAGGCCGAAGGGAGCTCGTCACAAGGCTGCTATTTGTAACAATAGCCTGGTGTTCTTTGTAAGATATAGCTCCACCCTATGGAATTCTACCCATACTTGTGTATGTGTTAATGAACAACTATGAGGTGGCAAGAATACTAAGCTGGTACAATTCAAGGCCCACTCTTGCAATCCATCTCCCAACCAGCCCCTGAACCCCATATAAAGGTTCTGCTTATGTGGATAAATTGGAAGCTTTCAATTTACAGGTTGGTTGAATCAGGAAACATGAGATGCAGTCGAGAAATTCTGCGCCATTCCCCTCTAACTAAAGCAAGCCTTGCAGCTGTAAGTTAACAAGATTGAACTCTTGCTATTTTCTTTGAGACAGTATCCTGCAACACCACCACCCCCCGAAGATTTTGCAGTTACTGCCCCTTTTACTTGTCAAAAATGCAAAAGTAATCTAGAATGCTCTCAACACCATGGTATCAAAATATCAAAAACCTGTGCTCCCCCCCCCCCCCGGCTAACCCATTTCTGCCACAATGGGTTGGTGCATGTGTAATAGGAAACCATGTTTGGTGCTAAGTGGATGAACCTCAGTGCACCCCAGCGAAACCTGGGACATGGCCTCTTCCTCCTACTGCACAATTCAGAGGAGAGCTTATGCCAAGATTACTTTCAAAGAATTCCAGTTTAGTGTTGTGTTTGAACAATGAACCCTAGTTTAGAACAAACAATAGCCAGCAAAACAAGCCAACTACCAAACCTATGGTTTCAAGTTGGCTTGTTTAGCAAGTAGCCACTGTTTGTTTTAAACCAGGCCTAGGCAAACTCAGCCCTCCAGATGTTCTGGGACTACAACTCCCATCATCCCTAGGTAAACGGACCAGTGGTCAGGGATGATGGGAATTGTAGTCTCAAAACATCTGGAGGGCCAAGTTTGCCTATGCCTGTTTTAAACCAAATTCCTAGTTTGCCAATATTCTTTGAAACTGAAACTAAACTTGCAAGATAGTTTCCACCTGACTGCGTGGCAGGAGGAGGGGAAAGAGAGCATAAGCAAACCCAATGTTTTGCTTGGGCTCACTGAGATTTGGCTACACAGATTTAGCTACATACTTTGTTACATGCAAATGATAGCTACACTAGACTTAATGTAGTTATGGGAAACCAAATAAGGGTATAGCCATTTGGTTTTTAAAAGCTGTTTCTAAGCTTTTCCACTTCCTTGCATAGCTTAGACCACACAGCTGGTAAGTCACAAAATGGTATACCCACACAACACTTCAAATGTGCTTTTCTGTACAGCAGTCAGAAAAGATGCACAGGAAGTCAAAATGTTGCTTATTTACAAAAGGTAAAAGTTTCTAGACTATTGGTAGAGAAATATGCTGGTTTCAGACCAGGGTTCACCAGTTTTTGAACATTCATATTTTTCTATTTTTGGTGAATGTAGTTGTGCCCCAGTATGTTGTAACAATGAACCCTTCCCCCTCAAAAAAACAAAAATCAAATCTGATATCAGGAATGATTAGGCACAATACTTAAAATAAAATAGCAATTAGCAAAGTGCAATAACTTATGTGCATATCAGGTGCACTCCCATATTAAGGATATTTTGAGACAGTTCTGCTAGCTCCATTTCAGAAGGGATATCCCAGAGTTGTAGAATGTGTATATTCTAAAATGATGAAGGGGAGAGAACATTTTCCCTACCAAAAAAAGGGGGCAGGAGTCACTAGAGAGGTGGGCTTTTTTAAAAGATTAATATGAGTGGGTAGAACAGGACAGACATCAATTATCAACGATGTGGAGAGTGTGAATAGAGAGACATTATTTTCTGTCTTCTAAAGCACTAAAATTCAAAGCCACTGAATGGAAATGACTAGCAGTAGGTTTGGGACAAAGAAAAGGAAGAACTTCTGCACACCACAGACTTTGAATTCATTACCACAAGATGGGAGTAATGACCGCCAGCTTCGGTGACTTTAGATGTGAATTGAACAAATTCATGAGGAGAAATCAATATATAGCTATGAGCCTTACACAAAACATTGCAGATGGAACAATCCTGTTCAGGATTGCAGCCATGCTTTCTTATAGGAATAATAATAATAAAATAAAATAATAATAATAATAATAATAATAATAATAGTAATAATTTTTTATACCCTGCCCATCTGGCTGGGATTCCCCAGCCACTCTGGGCGACTTTGATCACACACACACACACACTCCCCATTTCTATCCCCACCCTCAACAGAGTATTCTATGGCATAATTCATAATTGGACTGGTTTCTTATGATGAGGGGCCTTGGATTTCCCTCCTAATCTTTTGGTACTTTTGCAAACTGTTGGGGTTTCCCCAAGGCTGCTGATATATCCTGCTTGTGCATAGATGGTATCATTTTGCTGCATAAGCAACAGCTGTTCCACAGGATCCCACTAATTTCCAGGTGCTGGGGTAGGGGCAGAGCTCCTGGGAAGAGCTGTCTCCATCATATCTTGTTTGTCTGCTTCCCAGGGGAACCTGGACGGTCCCTGCTGGGAGACAGAGTGCTGGACTAAACAGACCTTTAGTCTGATCCAGTCAGGCAATTCTTAACATTCTTATTGAAAGCGAAATCTGAAGATAGACTATAAATAGAGCCAGCTCCAATGAAAAGAAAAGCTTTCAAAAATGCCTCCGATAATGGGATTAAATTAGCTCTGATGGATCTCGATGACATTCTTTTACAAAGACAGCGTTCTGAAAAACAGCACATCATGTCATGGAGTTGAAGGCTACAAGGAGCTCTGCAGAGGTTCAGACAAAAAGGAAGGACAGGGGTTGGCATCACAATGGAGGGGCAAAAAGGGAGAGTAGAGCTAAGTGCTTTGTAGGAAATGAATAAACACATGCATTCATGGCAGCCCTTGCATAAAACTAGTAATTCCGGTCAGAGTTCCTATCAAAAATAGGTCACCAACTGCTTTTTTCAGTCTCTGGGTGCTACTAACTTTCTGGCTAATCCCTGAAGCTGTTCGTTTAACAGCAGCTCGATTTGCAGGTATTAGTAGCTGAAGATAGTGTTCTGCCAAGGCCAGGTGGTTTGCCAAGACCACAGGTTCTTTTATGGATGCAAGGCATAAACATGCTCATGAGTGGGGAATTGCAAGCTTTATTGGCGCAAAGCATGTATAAATGCATCATGGTACAGTTGCATCTAAGCAAAGCTTCAGTGGACACATAAATCATATTACTACACACCCAGGCACAACTAAAAGAAACAGAATAAATGACGTAGTGGCTGCTGTCAGAACTCTTAGATATGACAGTGGACAGAGCCCCCTCATAGTTGTGGCAGGATGAAATCCTGGATTTCTAAAGACAGTGCCCCCAGCCCACATATTTGTATTGTGTGTCAAAGCCCCAAGCCACCCCCATGAGAATAAAGACACAAGGGCACAGAATTTTAGGTAAATGTTAATGGGCAAAATTTAGGCCACAGCTTTATTGGTTACAGAATGTGAGCAGTATTGGCTTAGGCATTGGCATCCACAGACTGCATTTGACTCCTGCCTGCCTTGCAGTGAGTCTGGTAGGGGTAAACCACCAGTAGAGGAGCTCCGCTGGTGTGGATTGACTTGAGCATCCCCTGGGTTCTTGCTGGGGTCGTGGCATGGCCCTAGCCTCTCCCCAGGCTTTAGACGAGATCCACACCACCAGATTCTTTTAACGGACTACCCTTGAGCATGGAGGCGCAGGTGACAGCCACACCTCCCCTCCCCTACACATTGCTATTCCAATGCCTAACCGCCAAACCTTACAAAGTTGTGATGATTGCTACGAGGTAGGTGTAAACCAAGTGGCCAGTGCCAATTTGCCAAGTGGAAAAATTCCTACCAGGCCCCTCAATGGTGACCCACCAAAGTCCATAGCAAGGCCAAATGACGCAACCTGAACAAAGGGTGAGAGGGCGGGAGATCCACAGTGTGAGGCTGAAAAGGGGCAATTCAGCGTCGCGCCGTGGTTTGAATTGGCCCTGGGCACGCCCCCAAGCCATTTGATTGGCCGCTTGGCTACCTGGCACAGCCGGGCCTCCCCAGTGTAAGTCGGGACGCAGTCCCGCCCCCCACGCTGAGAGGGGAGGCTTGACGGCTTACCCGCAACACGTCCCCACTAAGAGGTGGAGCCGATTTATTGTCTTATGCTAGAGAGGACTGATTGCCTTATTACTCACACCCACCTGGGTATACATTATTAGCCCCAACATTCCTTATGCATTTCTGAGGAAGAAAAGAAATCTACAGAATATATTCTTATGGTTTTGAACCAGTGGCATAGTGTAGGAGTGCACAGGGACAGTTGCCCTGGGTGCAAAATTGTTAGGGTTGCAAAATTTTAACACTAGTGCTGCCTCAGTACACTGTGTGTTTTAGTTGTTGGGACGCATTGAAAACATGTTCTCCATGCAAACCAGCAAGTGGCCTCTCCAAACAATGGAATGACTCTTCTTTTCTCTGCAGCTGCAATCTCATGGGTGATGCGGATGCTGACAACGGCCCCGGGTGCTGGCAACCCACGCTATGCCACTGCTTTGAACTAAAGACAACAGTGTGTGCCAGTCTGTTGGCTTATCTAGTTCCAGCCTTTGATCCTCCTTGCTAGCATATTACTCTTTCGACTTAATCAGCCATGTGACATTCTAA
The DNA here is from genome assembly GCF_964106645.2 of Podarcis pityusensis. NCBI lineage: Eukaryota > Metazoa > Chordata > Lepidosauria > Squamata > Lacertidae > Podarcis > Podarcis pityusensis. The sequence continues at coordinate 76,529,272 of NC_138032.1, read as the reverse complement.
TGTTTTCTACTGAATAAAAGCTGAATATACAGATGCATATTAACTCACACAAGCATGGATTGTAGTTATAAAGCAATGCTAGATCCAGGCCTTAGGCCTTATACTGAGGCATCAAGGGAAAATTGATGACAACACACTATGTCCTTGTGATAACAATTCTCTTCCGTAATGTGACGCTATAGATAGGTTTGTCTCCTTGCTGCAAAAAGAGTCACTTGGTGATGTTTGGCCTCTATTTCCTCTGGCCACCCTATGTAAATAAGCTTGTATCCTGCAAGCACATAAATAGGTCCCTATCTAAATGTGCCCTATTCCCCAAATCCAAGCCTGCAATGGTAATGAAATAGGCACATCCTGGCACAATATCCCATCATGCATTGCAAGGTTCGCTCAGCACTAGAATATTGGCCTCTATAGTGATAGAAACATTGTACCCTAATTTTTGACGTTTATGTTGAATAATCTCCCTTTACAGATATTGCTACGAATCAGTGTTATCAGCTGTGTTTGAACTATATTTCAGCTTTCTTGGAAGTCTGAGAGTACCTTAACCTTTTGTGGAAGAACTCTTTCCTCCATTTTCTAGATAAAGAGTTAGAAATCTCTACCAAAGTTGTCTAGTAATCAGATAATCATGACACAGGTATGTTTGTATTTATTCCTGATCGGCATGAAGCAGAAACAAAACTACAGAAAGTGCATTATGTTGTGCATTCATGTGAAATTTGTGCTTTGGCAACTGCTTTTAATATAGCACCAGACTGGGTGAACTATATTGTGAAAAGTAAGATAAGATTATTTAGGGAACCACAGAAATGTAGCGGTGTGAGGAAGGTTCCCCTTTATCACATATACAGCACAAGAAGACCCCAACATATATATATATCAATATGACTAACCTGACACAACCCCCCTATCTTTAGGCTAGCTAAGTCTGGGATATGGCATATAGGGTAAATTTAACAAATATGGTTAAAGTGAGATAGCGTTGGCATATAGGTTTGCCATATCTTGAAGAGCAAAAAAGAGGACAGCCTGAGCTGCTGCCAGTCTGAGCCAGGGAAAGAGGGACATGGGGCCATTGCTGCCATGCCCATGTTGGCGAAGAGAAAATGTTTTCTGCAGAAAATTGGAGTTTATTACACATTGTAGCAACAAAGTTCAAAAACCAGTAAATCCATATTCTCTGCCTGAGGAAGTCTAAGAGTACAGACAGTAGATTAAATAGTAAATAACACAGAAAATGATGTTGATTATCTTTTAGGATTTGTAGAAATGTGTAAATGTATTTAAATAATTGAGGATAGAATTATAAGTAGCAAACTATTTTGTATAGAATTTGTACAGTATTAAATGCAATTGTGCTTTGTTGCATCACACTGTATTAAACACCTCTCTATAGTCTTGTTAATAAATATACATTAAAATGTTAATAGGTTGTCTGGAAGGGCCAAAGAAAAGGACTTTTAAAGGTCATTTTCTTACCCCACTAGAAATTAGCGTGGTCAGATGTGGCCATTGACAGTGCCCCCTGCCCCTTTAACAGTAGTGCAGAAAAGGGAATTTCAGGAAGTGTTGCTTGCATTACTTGCTGATAAGCCCTTCTACCCATCCATGAGAGGGTGTAATAATAATAAAAGACAGGAATCGACAGCATCCTTTGCAAACTTACAAAAGAGCCACATTTTTAAAAGCTCTGGCATACATTTCCCTTTCCTTCCATCAGGTTGGTATCCTCTCATTGCTGCTCAAATGGCCCAAGGAAGAACAAGCCATAGCCTGTGACATGGAGCAGATCCCCGGCCCCCGTTTTACAATTATCTTTATATAAGCGAAAATTATGCGTACGGTGACAACAGACTGTGCTGGCTGGGGTAATTTAGCTTTATTTCAGCAGGTGCTTCTGATTTTGCTGCTCCAGCATAAGCACCCACTTATCCAGCTGAGCTGATCTGCTAGCCCTGCTTTATCGCTGCCTTACCAGCTCACCAGCTTTCTTTACTTAACTGCCTTAATTGCCAGCAGCTGGTAGGCAGCTTGCTAGCATACTGCTTCTCAAGCAGTCAACACTACTGGGGAAGTAAAGGAGCGTTTGGCTATTCACACCAAACCTGCAAAGTCTGGCTGGAAGGGTGGGTGGGAAAGAAAAGGCTCAACCTCTGGTGGAGGCTGAGATTCAGGCTTAGGGTTGCTGTTATTTTTGTTGCCCCTGCTCCAGTAACTTAACATCCAGAAATTAAGCAGTTGAAATTAAGCAGTTGAAGCTTTATCTGGCATGTAGGCAAGTGATGGGAAAAACTCCCGTTGTTAAATTTCTGAATATCAGGTTACTGCAACACAAGCAAGGTCAGTTTGGGAGGAGGTGCATTTAAAAAATAAAATAAAATAAATGACAACCTTGTCAATAATAAAATAATAATAATAATAATAATAATAATAATAATAATAATAATAATAATAATTTATTATTTATACCCCGCCCATCTGGCTGAGTTTCCCCAGCCACTCTGGGTGGCTCCCAATCAAGTGTTAAAAACAATACAGCACTACATATTAAAAACTTCCCTAAACAGGGCTGCCTTCAGATGTCTTTTAAAGATAGGATAGCTGCTTATTTCCTTCACGTCTGAAGGGAGGGTGTTCCACAGGGTGGGTGCCACTACCAAGAAGGCCCTCTGTCTGGTTCCCTGTAAGAGTTTGGCTTTGATATCCTGCTTTATCACTACCCTAAGGAGTCTCAAAGCGGCTAACAATCTCCTTTCCTGTCCCACAACAAACACTCTGTGAGGTGAGTGAGGCTGAGAGACTTCAGAGAAGAAGAAGAAGAAGAAGAAGAAGAAGAAGAAGAGGAGGAGGAGGAGGAGGAGGAGGAGGAGGAGGAGGAGGAGGAGGAGGAGGAGGAGTTTGGATTTGATTGTTGGTATACTGCCAGGGAGACAAAGTCCATCATGGCCCCAAGCCGCCTCCGGACGTCCATCGATCTCCCGTAGACACGCAGTATCATTCAATTAGCGACACGAGCTTCCAGAAATAGCTTGCCACATTCCAGAGCTCATGCACGCTCTATCAGCAGATAATGCACAGCGAAAGATGCACACAGGAGAGCATTATTTACAAGTTTATTCAGCGTTGGTCAGAACAAAGAAAACATGACTGCCAGCTTCAGTGTCTCAGACACAGAGAGAGAAACGAAAGCAAAGACACAACAGAAACATCCTGTGAACAGGAAATACGCAGACTCTGTGACTCACAAAGCCTGCTCCCTTTTAAGGTGGAACGGAAATATCCTAACATTGATATCCCGCCTTTCACTCCCCTTCAGGAGTCTCAAAGTGGCCAACAATCTCCTTTCCCTTCCTCCCCCACAACAAACACTCTGTGAGGTGAGTGGGGCTGAGAGACTTCAAAGAAGTGTGACTAGCCCAAGGTCACCCAGCAGCTGCATGTGGAGGAGCGGGGAAGCGAACCCAGTTCACCAGATTATGAGTCCACCGCTCTTAACCACTACACCACACTGGCTCTCTAACTGGCGTAACCTCACGTTAACCTCACTTCTCACAATGAGAGAACCATCAGAAGGCCCTCGGCGTTGGATCTCAGTGTCCAGGCTGAACAATGATCAACAAGTGTGCTTGCCACCTAAAATATCACTTCTGGCTCTTGACTTATGATATTTCCCCATTCAGTGGAAAGTGTGGCAGTGAAGATTGTGCCACACCTGAGCAGAGGGCGCCTCCAGACTGCCATTATTTGGGGAGAGCAATTCCAGCACACACTGACTGGAAGTGCAGGTTTGCAAAATTAATGCAGGTTGAACGATTCAGCTGCTCAAACACAACTTTTAAACACAGCTTTGAAAAAGAATTGGAGTTTGGAAAGTGAGGGGGGAAAGTGTGGAGAAACACCCCACGAGCAAGTTGGGGTGACTGCAGGACAAATGCTTGTTTTTGGATAACCACCCCATGAACAATTCCGAATGAATGCTCAAGAAAGAGGTTCAATGTAATCTATCCTCTGCATAGGCTTTGTGTAAGCAAATCAGGATGAAGGCTGGAGAGGCTGAGAGTGAAGCATCAAGGGTACTTCTTAGCAGTGCTATTATTCTGGAAAAAGAGGTGCCGGAACTCACCATGAACACCTCTCTTGTTCTCTTATAATGGCAATGGCACCCACCTGAGTTTTAATGAGTTCCTGGTGAATAAAGCCCTGTTTGTTATGCAGTGCCAGTTAGAGAACTGAAGGAGACAACACAACAGCAGCTGCCCAGTCAGAAACATCTGGAGAGAGCCTGACCAAGGTGACATGGTTATTGTAGGGTGTCTGATTATTGAGGGAGTCAGTTGTACCTACTAATATAGTGTTTCCATTATAAGGTAAAGGTAAAGGGACCCCTGACCATTAGGTTCAGTCGTGACCAACTGGGGTTGTGGTGCTCATCTCGCTTTATTGGCCAAGGGAGCCAGCATACAGCTTCTGGGTCATGTGGCCAGCATGACCAAGCCACTTCTGGCGAACCAGAGCAGCGCACAGAAACGCCATTTACCTTCTCACCGGAGCAGTACCTATTTATCTACTTGCACTTTGACGTGCTTTCGAACTGCTAGGTGGGCAGGAGCTGGGACCGAGCAACGGAGCTCACCCCGTCACGGGGATTTGAACCACCAACCTTCTGATTGGCAAGTCCTAGGCTCTGTGGTTTAACCCACAGCACCACCCACATCCCACCATTTCTCTGAGGCCTTGTGTTGTGGTGATGTGAAAATACCCAGCTTTTCCTACATGGCAATAGATCCCAAAGCAAAACTTCTTAGGCAGTGGGGAAGTCTATGTCTAGCTGACAATGATCCATCAAACTGCACTGCTTATAGATTCGATTTTTGTTGGGGGGCAACAGTACCGTTTGTGGTAGGAAAGTGAATAGGCTTTCCAACTTCTTAACTTTCCTTCTGTGCCTTTAACAACCGTCTGGCATGCAGGGGTTTAGCAGGAGAAGACAGTGACAGGGGAATAACACCTCACTTGCTTCGTTTTGGCATGCCAGCCTGCCGCACAAGAGCAGAGCCAGCGCACAGAAGCAAGAAAGTGACAACTCCACCCCTCCGCAAGAAAACAAGTAGAAGATAAAGGAGAAATTACTGCCTGCCTAGTCATTGTAGCTGCGTACAGCCAAATCCGAAGTGCCTCTGCGGCCGCGGCAGTCAAAAGTTGGGAGTGAAAGGAAAATTATATATAAATATATGATTTAATGCGGTGAAATTCGCTTTCTCTGCAGCTTGCCCACAAGCACTTACTGTTGTTTAATTTCGGTGTCAACAAATATTGATCAACAAAATTACTTTCCAAGGTCATCATTCTGGACACAGCATTGTAGCCAGTGATAAGAATAATCTATTTCCAGTGACAGCTCTGATGCAAGAGATACAGCACTATATGAACCACTCACTCATTTAAGGAAGCTGCAGTGGGCCATCTATCTGGTATACTTCCGATTAATTAATCTATGGGTCAAATTCTTTTGCAGCTTGTAATTTTTGCAGTGTGTTCACAGAAAGTGGGGAGGGGAGACTGTACTTTCCCTGCTCTAAGTGTGTAGTTTTTGTTCACTCTGCACCCTCCTCTTTTCTGGCATAAAGAACCATCATCTTTGGGCCTTTAAACCAGCAATTTTAAAGCCCCAAAGGTGATGATTCATTATGCTAGAAAAATGCCGTTCTGCAGTACATAATCCTGAGATCAAAATATGCTTCAGGAGGTGGAATTGCAGGTTGTACACTGTATCATGCCCTAGTGTTCAAGCATATGCATTTACATGGGTGTGCACTGGCCAAGATACATTCATTGCCCAGATGTGGTTGAACCTCTGTGTACCTCGTGAATGGCGCTGAATCCTGAATAGTGGATAGTGCTAGCAACTCACATAAATAACGCTGTAAACAAGGCACCTGTTAAATTGGAGGGCATTATCACGCGTCCTCAACTTGGAGCCCAAGAAAGCGCCATACTGCAAATTGTTAGTACAAGACTTTGTTCTTTTTGAAAAAAAGGCCTAATTGCTGTCTTTTCAAAAGATGGCTCTCTTTCTTTAGTTCCAAATATTCCTTTATACTCTCATTTGGTAACGGTGTTTTGCAATATGTACATTTATTTTTATTATCTGGTTTTTATTATTGGTAGAAGACTCTTTAAGATGGCATTGTCTGTTTTAATGGATTTCTCTCTTTTTTTGGTCCTTTGTGTTAGCTGCTTTGAGCAATCCCCCCCCCCCCCCTTTTGTAAAGTGGCTATTTAACAAAAAAGAAAAAAAAAAGAAAGAAAAACACTAAATGACGCTAAATATAGACATACAAAAGTAGTGCTGGGATAATTAATTTGGGGTCTCAGAAGGTCTAGGAAGATCTTTTTGAAGGTAGTGGATTGGTTTTTTATTCATTTTGGAAACAATAGGAAGTGGATGGGAACTGTCAATAAAAATTCAATTATTATTAACTCATTCTGGTATGGAGCTCTCAACTACAGCTATAAGCTACACCTGTTATGTAGCATTAGGGCTTGTAACGCACCAGGGGCAGTGTTCAATGTGTATATGTGTGTATATGTATGTGTGTGTTGGGGACAGATCATTCTACAGACACACACATGCCAGTTGCATGTTTTCAGGTGAATAGACAGACTCCCAAAACTGAGTGGGCTCTACCTCTTGACGCTGTCCCCTGACCTGATCTGGACTGCCTAGGTACTAGTGTTAAGACCTGGCAAGTCTGTATTTACATACTTGGCTCTGAAGTCATTTCTATTTCTTTTCCAGTTACTGATTCTGTTTCTTTTCATTATTTTTTCTGGAGTAGTGAATAAGATAGCTGTGGCAGTCAGTGCCGGATTTATGTATAGGCTAAGTGGGCTGAAACCTAGGGGCTCTAAATCTAGGGGGCCTCACCAGCCTGCCCAGTGCTGCAGTCTCCCCTGTCCCAAAATTGCAAACCCAAGACTTCATGCATGGGCAGGGCAACTCGGGCCCAGCAATTATGAGACTCAGGGCCAGCCAGTGGGGCCCAACTTGAAATTTTTTTGTGGGGCCCTAGTTCACAGCCCAAATCTGCAGAGTCTTAGAGATATAAATCCGTGTGCTAGGTCATTTTCACAAGGTCAGCAAAGCCCTTCAGAAATCAGACCTGTTATTGAGTTCTTGTGCAAGTTTGTAAACAAATTTTGATGACGTTCTCTGGTGTCCTTTAGAGGAGAAATTGTGAATTGCAGAATTTTAAATACCCATCACCATCCTTGGCTTCATTCCATTTTGTTTGTAACACTCTTCCTATTTCTTCTGGTCATGAGGGTGGGGGTTTGGGAGGGGCCTCACAAGTGGAGTAGCCTAGGGCCTCTCCTCATCTAAATCCGGCCCAGTATTAGGGGGAGGAAGGAGCTGCACTCCCTTGCTGCCCCAGGGCATCCCTATAGGAGTCAGAAGAAACAGGCTCCAGAGAGTAGGCATAGATCAAATGGAATTTCTCTTGCTTCTGTCCTGCCTCACCCCTCCATAGCAGGAATTTCTCACTTTAGCCTCCCTCCCTAGTGGTGGATGTGAACAGCCACTCATCAAGCCCTTAACCTGTGAACGTAAATGGTTTGGTGGGTACACTACCTCCCACAACTCAGCAGAGGGCACTGGTAAGAAAGGTTGCTAACAACAGTCATCTACGGTGGATCCTGTCTTACTCCCTGGCTCCCTTAGTTAGGTTATGCTTGCTCAGTTGATACCCAGCTTACCATAGGGTTCATTGGGGAAAGCCTGTCTGCTCCTTAAATATATGCCAAAATGGAGCACAGATATCCATGGATGGCTTTGGGGTAGGGTTGCCAGACACAATCCGAACACAAATGTTGTCAAGCTTTTCTGGGCCAAAGTTCTTGAGCTATTTTTAATAAAAATTGCCAAAATCTACACCTCCGATATGGCTTGCCATGAGTCCAGATTTCCCAGGCATTTCAGAGATCTCTACCCAGACAGTTTTCAAAGGGTGAATCCTGGCAACGTCCAGGAAATTCGGGATGTATGGCAACCCCACTCTGTGCTATTCTGTGTAGTTGCTCCTACTCCTCCCATCATTCCCAAATTGTTCTGTTGCTATGGAGTGAAGACTTATCCCTGCATGCACTCCTCTGGTTTTGTTCCACTTCCTAGTTCTTTCTTTAGGGAGGAAGCAGATGGGCAACCTGTTTTCTCACATTCTTTAAAGTTTCTTCATACTGATATAGTGTCATTTCAGAGCACTCAACTAAACTTCGCTCTTTGGAGTTGTTCCCTCTTTGTTAAGGAAAGTTTATGACTTTCTTCGTTTTTAAAATAATATTTATTAATTTTCAACCATTTAAACACAACAAAACAGAAAGACCAAAAAAAAAAAAAAAGAAAGAACAAAAAAAGAAAAAAACAGAAAAACATAAAACTAACAAAGCATGACACAAACCATCTCGAACACAGAACAATTTCAATGTATTATCTTTCATTCCCTTATTTCCACGACCTCCTCACACCTCCCTTTCTGTTTTCCACTTCTATTAATTATTTCAGCAATTCCTTTCCATCTTCCTCTGTTTTCTATCCTATAATTATCTTGACATATTCTAGCCTTATTTTCCCTTTAATACACTATTAATCTATTTATACTTGATTCCTTATAGCATTTCTACTAAAGCCATATAACTTCATTCCAGCATTTTTCAAACATTCATTATTTTAACAGTATTTCTATAAATAGTCTTAAACTTTTCCCAGTCTTCTTCCACCAGCTCTTCTCCCTGGTCTCGGATTTCTGCCAGTCGTTTCCGCCAATTCCATATAGTCCATCAACTTCATCTGCCATTCTTCCCGAATGGATAAATCTTGTGTCTTCCAGTACTTCACAATGAGTATTCTTGCTGCTATTGTTGCATACATGAGACAAATTCCATCCTTCTTTAACACCAATTGACCGACCATGCCCAGGAGAAAGGCCTCTGGTTTCTTCAAAAGGGTATATTTAAATACCTTTTTCATTTCGTTATGAATCATCTCCCAGAGTGTCTTAATCCTTGGGCATGTCCACCAAAGGTGAACTCTAATCCTCAAATTCGTCTGTTTTTCCTTAAGTTCAGTCATAACAAGCGTCAATTTATGTTCATCAAATTGCCTCTGTAGGGCTGGGGCTCTCTTTCTCTTTCTCTCCAGTTGTGTTTCTGTACCTTCAACAGCAACAGCTTTTTCCTTGACTTCCTCCACAGCTTGCCATATCAAAATAGGTTCTTGTATCAATTTCTGGGTGGTTTCTGTATTGGTATTGTCCATACTCCCTGCATTCAAGTCAACCTCAACAATTGAAACATCCACTTTCGCATGTATCTTGTCCATTTTCCTGTGAAGCTGATCCAATGAGTCATTTATCTTATATAATGCAGCCACCAAAGCCTGTTCTGTCGACATTTCTCTTGGTTTCAAATATACTAGTACAAAGACAGCAACAAAAAGAACAGGAGGGCCTAATAATAGACCTCTCCTGGATTATTACCAAGTCCTCCCAGACCTTAATGTTTTATCAACAGTTGATTGGTCTGTTTTTCCTCTTCCATTTACCATAACATTTGAAAGATTCAAGGTCAGTCCCAGAGTCTCACGGTTTTTAACTTGCAGCTGGAAATTCCCCTAGTCCAACTCTTGTATATCAACCAGTTTCAAAGGCTTCCACTAGGGGGAAACAGTTTCTATTTGTAATAGTCAATAGTATCCTCTTTTAAACAATCCAAAGTTAGTTTCAAATTAGTTTCAATTTTCAGTTACTTTTACTCCTTTTTAAAGCAGCCGGAAACAGTAGAAACAATGTATTTCTCTGATTTAGCTAGCTGTCAATGAACATTCTAAGCGCTGTCAATGAACATTCCAAAAGACGTCAGTCCTACTAGCAGCCCGTTCCCATGGTCAGAGCGGCGGTGTTTTAAGTCTCCTCGCTCTCTCCCGCAGGCATACTCAATCCACAACTTCCCCCTCTCTTCTCCTGCCTCCAAGAGGGGGTTTAATGTTCTTTACCGTTGGAAATTTGATCTTTTACAAAAGACCTTCCAGGACTCCAGCTTATAACTTCATTGCCTCAGTCTATTTACAAAAAGGGAAGGCGGACTTCCTGTTTTGAACCTCCCCGTTACGATACCAAATTAAACTTTTAGAGATCCAATTCTTCCGTTTCAGCTCTACTCACGGGTAATTACTTAAAAGTCAAATTGTCCACAGGAAAAGGTCAGCGCTCTCCGGCAACAGCTATGCGGCTTCGCTCCGTGGAAGAAGCAGACGATTCGATGCACCACGCCGCTCACCCCATGTCGCTCCGGAGCCCCCAAAACCAGGGTTCCCCGCGAGTGGGGGAGGCGCAAAAGGTGCCCGCCGAATCCCACGTTCACAGGCTTCTCCCGCCTGTGATTTTAACGGGTCTCCGCCTTCGCTGTGGCGGCCAGACCCAGATTTCCACGGAGCAGATTCCTCCCGGTCAGAGGAATTCCGCCATTACCAGAGGAGCCTCCCCCGGAAGTTTCGGAAAGTTTATGACTTTCACAACAGAAGCTTGTGCTGCTTTAAAACCACAGAAAGCACATGTAATTTCACACTTTAAAATAAAGATGAATCACACACACTTCTCTCAACCTCCTCATTGCACAAAACAAAATCATGATTTCGGAGCTATGAATATAGTGTCTAACAGTAGCAACAAAATGCCTCTACTACAGTCTGAAATTTATTTATGATTTGCTACATCCTGATTATTATGGACTTAAATTTAGAGCCTCTTATTTTTAGCTGGAACAATATTCCATTCTTAGACTTTTCTGCTCAATTTCTTTCAGTTTCTGCCCGGCTTATAAACAACCAGTTGTATTAGTACCATTAACACTTACAATGGTTTAGCATGCATCTTAAAAGGGGGGAGGGGCAGACTTTAGACACACAAGCCAAATATAATTTTGATTCCGTTCCCTTAAAATAAATAAATAAACTCTGAGGCTTTTTGCTTCAACAAACTTTTTTGAACCAAATCCAAACTGCTTAAGTATTCTTGTGTTGGATGCCATTAATGTATTATGGAAACCTGAGGATTAATTATTGAAAGGGGGGGGGGAGGGAGAAGCCTGGAAAGACAGCTGATGGATGTCATTTTGTATATTACTTCCCAGCTTCCTTTATGTTAAGTTTAAGGTCAAATTCTTCAATAAACTAGCAGGAGATTAGCTTATTTTTAAAAAGAGAGAGTCACCTTTCTCTGTAAGTAAGACTGTGAAGAGCTCCAAAAGTTGGGAGAAATCAGATGCAAACATATTTCCTAATATCGTGCATAAAAGTAGAAATATGCTCGTGATCTGAGCACTTAACATTTTCTCTAGCAGCGTGGTTCATTTCTAAATGCATTCAGTGGAAGCAAGCCCAGATTCAAATGTTACCTTTCGGTTTGGGGGTGAGCCTGGCTTAAATCAATGAGACTTGCAAACCAAACGTAACCAATTTTACAGAAGACCAGTTTAGAAAGTGGTTGCACGCACATACCGATGAATTACCACTTGGTAAATGATTGGGTGTATTCGCTAACAGTGGAGCACTAAATGCAGACTGAATTGTACAACCCATAAAGCATCCATGTCATGATACAACAATTAGGCGGCTCTGCTCAGCAACTTTCTCAACATGCTCATTTTGCTCCCTTAAATTAGGCATTACTCTCCAATGCAGGGATGCCAACTTGAATAAAATATTGGGGTGGCCCAGGTAAACCCCGCTCCACATAATCGCATGACACCCCCCCCATTTGAATAGCAATGTCCATCTACTTTGGGAGAACTGGCCCCCTCAAATATTTTATTGGGGGGGGGGCGAAGGGACCTCAGCCACTAGGGTTTGACTCCTATGCTCCAACGAATGTGTTTAGGATTGCAGTGCAGGTAGAGTGTAGGATTAGAACAGTGTGGGGGGCCATTACCCAAGATTACGTGTCAAATGAATCACCCCATCCCAAGATTATTGTTTGACTAAGAAATGCTCGACCTTCTGGTTGACTAGACACATTGAAGAATGAAAATACTGAAGCTTCCCTGAAGTTCATGTGCTGGGTTGGAAAAAATACCAGTTGCCTGCACCATTCATTCCAAATTACCATTTCCACTTGCAGGCAGATGGCTATGGTCACCATAAGACTACCCTGCACTTTGCAATATCTCTGTTAGCAACACAACATTTCTGTCATTGCTCTGACTTTGGAATATTCAACATATGTACCCTGGATACTACTGAGGTCACCTTTCCACCATCACTTTCAGCTCTACTCTGGATGAAAACCTTTGCATATGTGCAGGGAATAAAAGGCATGCAAGGAAAGGAGGGATGGAAATATACCCATAGAATAAGGAAGGTCCGTTTGTCTGCACAATTACAATATTAGGTACTTTGTGAGCCTGCCTAATAATTACATTAGGCCCTTTTGCCATCTAATGTGCTTCCGCTGTGAGTCTGAGGGACTTTAGGCAACTTCAGAAACAAAGTAGTGCTTACCTCACGTTGTCTTCAGCAGGTTTCATGGCTGCCTGCTAGCCTATTAAATGGAAAGAGAGGCTTCTTTTTCTCTTTACTGCTCATGTGCAACATTGTCTAAAGGAAGGAAGGCAAAAACAAGTTGTGAGTGATTACAGTGGTTAAGCTGAGCTGTCTGGAATTGGTTGCGGCATGCATTTTTAGATTTCCCCTCAATCATTTTTGCACAATAGCCACAAAAATGACAAATGAAACGCACTATTTGTCTGCAAGATACAGGGAGATTGTTACCCATCTTATTTATTCAAATTTGTCCGCATTGCAATCAACTGCGAGCAGATGAATGTTTCCTGGCTCGGAGGGCCGTACTAGATATTTGGGAGCAGAGCTAGGTCTGGGAAGCTGGCTTGCAGCAACAGTATGATTTAGAGTGGAAAAGTGGGGAGGGTGCTTAATCCCATTGCCACACACTGCTTTTCTCACACTGCCTCTTCTACCAAGTTGCTTTGCCTTAACCTGTGCTTTTGGCTGCAAGTTCGACAGAGTAAAGAGGTATGTGGGGACAGAGAGTTGAGCATCTTTCCTGTACACCACTTCCCTGCTAGGTAAAGGTAAAGGGTAAAGGTAAAGGTAAAGACCATTAGGTCCAGTCGTGACCGATTCTGGGGTTGCTGGCTGAGGGAGCCAGTGTACAGCTGGTCATGTGGCCAGCATGACTAAGCCGCTTCTGGCGAACCAGAGCAGCACACAGAAACGCTGTTTAGCTTCCCGCCAGAGCGGTACCTATTTATCTACTTGTACTTTGACGTGCTTTTGAATTGCTAGGTTGGCAGGAGCAGGGACCGAGCAACGGGAGCTCACCCCATCGCAGGGATTCAAACTGCCGACCTTCTAATCGGCAAGTCCTAGGCTCTGTGGTTTAACCCACAGCGCCCCCCGCTTCCCTTCTACAAATCACATAATCACTAACCTGTTCTGCATAGTGCATAGAGGAACACTCATAACTTGGTGCTTTAGTATCTCCTCCCTTGCATGCAAAAAGTCCTAGGTTTAATTCCCAGCATTTTCAGGTAGGGCATTGAGAGACACCTGACTGAAACCCTGGAGAGCCACGGCCAGTCAGGATAAACAATACTGAACTAAATAAACCAATGGACTGACTTGAAGTAAGGCAGGTTCCTATGACCCTAGTGTTTTCGGTGATGTGAGAAATAAGGATGTTGCTTTTTCACATAAACCACAAATGTAGCAAGTTAGACAAACGTCAGCAGTTCAGATCGATTCACACCTGATAACGAGAGATGCTTAGAGCGTGTGGCCAGGATGTGGGGTTTTAGCTTGGCTTAACAAGGACGCGGGTGGCGCTGTGGATAAAACCTCAGCGCCTAGGACTTGCCGATCGTATGGTCGGCGGTTCGAATCCCCGTGGCGGGGTGAGCTTCCGTCTTTCGGTCCCAGCTCCTTCCCACCTAGCAGTTCGAAAGCACCCCTAAGTGCAAGTAGATTAATAGGTACCGCTTTATAGCGGGAAGGTAACCAGCGTTTCCGTGTGCTGCGCTGGTGCTGGCTCACCAGAGCAGCTTTGTCACGCTGGCCACGTGACCTGGAAGTGTCTCCGGACAGCGCTGGCCCCCGGCCTCTTAAGTGAGATGGGTGCACAACCCTAGAGTCGGACACGACTGGCCTGTACGGGCAGGGGTACCTTTACCTTTACTTTAACAAGTAACTGCATAGGAACATAGACCAAATAAGGGAAATAATAAATAAGGGTAAAGGGGCACTGAAATAAGGGTAATGGGAGATGTAAACGGAGGCGGGGATGTTATTAGGGAAATTAGATGGTTGTGATAGGCTGTCAACCTAGTAGTACCCAGCCAATGGGGAGGCAAAGGAGGGAACCTGCACTTCAAGTATAGGGAATATAAGTTCATGCTTTGCCAATGCTAGGGTGTGCCTACTTTGGACACCCGCTCTTGCAAAAACGTATTGCACTAAATCAGCTCTTTACTGCTTCACCAATTTTGTTCAGATTGTATTTTAAGGAGCAGGATTAAAGGTTTCAGGACCCACGTCTTACAGTGGCGATCTCTCAAGCCAGGACTTGTCACCCAATGTGGTTTTGTATGTTGTTTCTATAGAGCTGGAAGTTGTAGGAATGTCTGTGGGCTGGTTTACTGAACTTTTAAGGAGAAAATGTGCAAGCAGCTTCTTTGGCTTTTTTTGGAAATGATGCCAGAAGGCTTTCACAGCCTCTTTCACTGGTCACATGATTTTTTTTGCTGTAATAAGTGAAGCCCTCTTGGTCTCCTATAATTTTGATCAGGTCTCATATGAGAATAATGCCAACTGACCTACAATTGCAGACTGCTAGCAAAGGGGACGTCCCAAAGACATGCAGCATTTAGCAGAAACTCCGTAACAATGTATGGGACAAAAGCAAAATGCCTTTAATTTTGCATTGATTATTTCAGACCAGGTTTTAGACTAAAGAAACAGATGAGAGCAAACAGCAAACAGAAAGGGCAATTGTAACACACACTTCTTCAGGGATCAAGCTTCTTATTGTGCATACGTTGTTTCAAACGTCAATGGACCTGTTTTCATTCCATGCACAGGTTATATTTATTCGTTCCAGAAGTCTTATAATCCTTCCTTAGCAATTTGTGGGATCTACAGATGAAATTATTTCTCCTAATTTATTATCAAACCTGAGTAGTAATTTGGCCTGCATGCTAGCTTAGCCTTGAATTCAGTGACTGCAAATTATGTCTGATGCCCATTGCAGCTGCTTTCTCAGTTGTGATCTCAAGGTTAAACCATAATGGGAAGGGTTAAGTTCACTCCATAGTTGCCTAAGTATACAAGGAGGGTTGGAGAGGATCCCATTAGTTAATCCAGCCAAATGTTAAATCATAAAAGCAGAGCTAAGGAGAAGAAAGATAAATTATTCTCGCCACCTATATTAGTATTTCTGCTTCTGCTCCCTCTCAGTATCTTCAATAGATATACATACAAATATATGTCCTGATAATGGTTTCTTCCGCATGCTTCTCAAAGATGACCTGACTGAGAGCAAGGCTTTTACCATATTTAGTGTGCAACACATGGGGTGGTATTCAACTATATTTTTGCACCCGTGCAAGTGTCCCCCCCACACCTCATGCATGGCCACCATCCCCAAATCCACTTCGGAGGGTGTGCTTCGGGGAATGCAGAACAGATTTGGGGGGCAAAGGAGGAGGAAAGGGGGGAAGAATGCTATGAGAAATCTTTGCACTGACAGAAAACTTAGTGCTACAGTGGGTACAGCCCATGATCACTGAGATTTATTTAGGTATACAGTGGTACCTCGGGTTAAGAACTTAATTCGTTCCGGAGGTCCATTCTTAACCTGAAGCTGTTCTTAACCTGAGGTACCACTTTAGCTAATGGGGGCTGCCGCCGTGCCGCCATTGCGCTATTTCTGTTCTTATCCTGAAGCAAAGTTCTTAACCCGAGGTACTATTTTTGAATTAGCAGTCTGTAACCTGAAGTGTTTATAACCCGAGGTTCCCACTGTATTCATGTGAGTTTGGCAGCCTTGATTACCATGAATGGGGCTTAGCACTATTTTCTGGCTAAAGGAGGAACGGGCAAACTTTTCTCAAGGGCTACCGTCCCTTGGGGTTAATCTGTGGCATTACATGTTGACTGGGAGTAGGGTTGAAGCAAAAAGTGGGTCGGGTCATACTGTTTCGTTCTTTTACCCATTCTCTCTCTCTCCATTTCTTCCCTCAGGCTGCTGAACGAGGGACAGTTCATACACAAGAACAGAATGCAAGCAAACAACAACAACACCCTCCCCACTTTACACAAGGATAGAGTAAACCAACATACCAGGAAAAAGACAGAATAGACTAACGTATCAGGCAAATGACAAGCCCTCCTTTCAGCTGCTGGGAATCCCAGGGATTTAGCTGCAGAGTAGATCTCATTCTGGCCAGACTATGCAGAACCTACATCAGTTTAGGCCTGCATCAAAACTCCACATCCCTTTAACCTGGCTCAAGCCATATGATTTTTAAGCTACCTTCACCTGGCATCTCATGATGTAGACGAGCAGGCAAGTGAAGTAATTAATTACAGCTGTGTTAGCTCTGCACCAGGAGCACCTCTGCAAGCAGTCAAGTCAGCAGGAGTCAGCTTTAGAATCACTGCTGCTTTTATATGGTGGTATGAAGGGTTAGCTGTGCAAGGGCACCTACACCTCTTTGGATTAACAATTCATCTTCTGCATTTCCATTCTGGGGGTGGGGGGGGGGAAGGGAGAGTCCTTCTGTTTGTCAATCCTGAACTTACTGTCAGTCAAAAGACTCTTTAGCCCCCTTCATCAATTACTCATGTAACATAGGACTCCACACGTTGATGGGGGTATGTCGTCATACTGGGGACCGAGGTCCAGCTCCGAGGGCCTTCTGGCGGTTCCCTCACTGTGAGAAGTGAAGTTACAGGGAACCAGGCAGAGGGCCTTCTCGGTAGTGGCACCTGCCCTGCAGAATGCCCTCCCACGAGATGTCAAAGGGAACAACTACCAGACATCTGAAGGCAGCTCTGTTTAGGGAAGTTTTTAGTGACTGGCGTCTTAAAGTATTTTTAATCTTTTGTTTGAAGCCACCCAGAGTGGATGGGGAAACCCAACCAGATGGGCGGGGCATAAATAATAAATTGTTGTTGTTGTTGTTGTTATTCAGTTTCAGTTTCCTGTGCACCAGTTAGCCTCACTTCCAACCACATGTTGAGCATGAATTCCGTAGCAAGCCTCCCCCATGTTATGGAACCATAATCATGCAGGTTTCTAGATCATGTGAAACCCCACCTAGGGAGGCTTCCCCATTTCAGATGCCCACATGCAGTGCAGGGGCATGGTGTGGATGTCTAGTTGGGAGTACAGGGTGTCAGGGTGGGGCCACTGCTGCAGCTCAGCCCCCCTCCAATATGTGACATCCAACATCATTTATATGTAGAGTAGACCCATTGAAATCAGCAGACTTAAGTCCAAATATTTCAGTGGGTCTACTCTGAATAAGAGTAACATCCAATATATGAAGTATGTCTTCATAGAATTGTAAGGAACCATGAGGGTCATCTAGTCCAACCCCCTGCCATGCAGGAATCTTTTGCTCAGTGTAGGGCTTGAACCCATGACTTGCTCTACCAACTGAGCTATCCCAAGCTTATAGAGCTTACAGTGGATCTAATAACTAATGGCACCAACTGAAAAAAACAAAAACAAATAAGTCACCAGAATGACATTCACATGACATTCAATCCCAAAGTTTTTCCTAAGGAATTCATATGATAATGTGTTGTTATTGTAACAACAGAACAAAAATAATTTGCCTCTGAAAAACTCCCACCCTTTTCAAAAGTTATCTTCAAAGTAAAACATTTTGGAAGGATCCATTTTGGAAACAATATGAATTTAAGTCCAAAGGAATACAACCTAGGGCACACACAGTTGTTGATATTGGTTTTCATTACACAACAGAGAAGATTTTGGGTTGGGTTCATATGTGGGAACCCAGGTACAAATCTCTCCTCAGTTGTGAGACATACTGTATGGACTTGCCAGGCATAGGCAAACTCGGCCCTCCAGATGTTTTGGGACTGCAACCCCCATCATCCCTAACTAACAGGACCAGTGGTCAGGGATGATGGGAGCTGTAGTCCCAAAACATCTGGAGGGCCGAGTTTGCCTATGCCTGACTTGGACCAACCACTCTCCCATACAATACATTGTTTCTCGGAATTAGGTCTTGCTGATTTCGATGGAGTTTAATAGGGTTGCCATTAGGCCTGGGTGATATATTGATAGATCGCCCAGGACCAGTATGAGGAGCAGACCTCGATGTTGGCTTCACTCAGTGGCATATCGCTGGTGAAACCCCACTGCTGTTGAGTCCCTCTGCTAGCAGCATCCACAGGAAGGGGTCAAGAGTACCTTCTGCTAGCTCAGGAGTCGTGTCAGTTTCACCAGAAATATACCGCTGAGTGAAACCGCCATCACACTCTGCCCCCATATGACACCCTCCTCTTTAAACTGCTCAAATGAGGAGTGTCCAGCTGCCCTTACCTCAGTCAAGCAGTTAAAGGAGCCCCCAGCCTGATGCTGGCTCCCACAAGCTGGCAGTGGGGTGGGGATTCCATGAAACTGCTCAGCTGAGGGGAGCATTGTTGCCTCTCCCCGCAGTGAGCAGTTATGGAGCCCTGATGCTCCACCTGCTCACGGGTAAGTGGGGAGAACACTGGGGCTCTCTCAGCTGGGGGAGGGGGAACGTTCCCTCCCCCAGCTGAGTGGCACAAACCAGCTGCATTGTCCCAGCTCGTGAGTGCCTGGGTGAAACCGCCTCAGCTCTCGAGGCGAGAGCTGGGGCAGTTTCACTTGGTGTCTCGCAGGCAGAGGCCAATGCATCTTGTTTTTTCAACATTGCAGTATATCGCCAAACCACGATGTTTGGCTGGTGATACACCACAGTGTTGAAAAGCTGATATTGCCCAGCCCTAGCTGCCATACGTCTGGAATTTCCCAGACATACCCAGAATACTGAGGTCGGAAGCAGTGTCTGGGCGGAAATGGACAAAGTGTATTGGAAAATCCAGACATATGGCAACCCATGGTGGCAGTCTCATTTTTGCCAATTTTCTTTAAAAATATCTCAAAAACTTCTTTTTGGCCAAAAAAGCAAAACAGAAAAGGGGGAAAATAGCTCGACAACTTTGCCAAATGAAGCTCAAGAACTTTTGTGTCTGGATTTTCACTTTTTTAAATATAGCAACCCTAGTTTACACTCAGCTAAGTGAGTGCAGGATTGCAGCCTTTGTCTACCTGTCCAGTGTGTTGAGTGGATAAAAAGAAATAGCCTCATATAAACTACCCCGAGTTCCATGGACAATGGATGCATAAAAATGTAAGACAGTATAAAGCTCACAGGAAATAAAAGCGAGAACTCCATGACCTGCTACAGTGAAAAGGGCAAATTCAATGCTAGGAATTATTAGGAAACAAGGGTCATAATGAATTCAGTGAGATAAGTAGACCTAGTGTTGCAGCCTAAAATTGTCAAGATCTTCCCTAAAAGTACACAACACCACCACAGTGATTTACTTTCAATTTAGAGATTCAGCATCCCCCCGCCCCTCTGCATTGTGACTAAGCAGGACATGTTAGAAGTTAGAAAAGTATGAACAGTGGATACCAAAAGGCTTTTCACTCTCACAGAACTTGGATTGGAGTCTTCCATGTTAACTGACTGGCTGTATAGAGGTCAGGAAAGGCAAAGGAAAGTGCTTCTTTGCACAATGCACAATTAACTTACAGAATTCACTACCACGGGATGCAGCAAAGGTCGCTAGCTTATGTGGCTTTCAAAAAGCATTAGACAAATTCATGGAAGATAGGCCTGGCAATGGCCATTAGCCATGAGAATTAAATGCAACTTCTGTGCTCAGAGACAGTGTACATCTGAATAGCTGTTGCTGCAAAACTGACAAGAGAAAGCTGCTGTATTTAGGGAAGGCCTTCACACTTTTTACAAACCTAGGACTTGCATACTTTGGAGAAGCCGAACATCTGACTGGCATGTCCTGAAAACATTATGGCAGACCTTTGCTCTGATCCAGGAAAGCAACTGGAAGGATATCTCTTAGGGCTCAGTTTGAGATGTTATGCCTAACCATGGTTTGCACCAACCACAATTTATTTCTCCCAACTCAGCAATCCAGTTTCTAGGTTCAGATACCTGTAAAAGCAGAGTAGTGGTTGCAACTATAGTTTGTCAATGAGTAATACATGAAATGAATAAGCCATTGACTTTTAGTTTTGCTGGCTGGGTCTGATGGAAATTGGAGTTCAATGACATATGGACAGCCGCTAGTCCCCTATCCCAATTCCATATGGACATGACCGTCTTCTCTGTAGCCGTACCCTTTAGAAATTCTATGCGGGCAAAAGGGGTAGAACTTTGGAAGTGCACAATTCCATCAAATGCCCCCCTCTCTTGGCCCAGAATCATTCTGCTAGATCAGACTCCATCAATAATAAGGGCAAGGTTTGCCTTCAAGTTCCTTGAATTAAAACATCCATGAAATATATCTATTTGTTCTCATGTTTAGGTCTGTTATTGTTCAAACCTTTTCATCTGGTGTTCAGCATCATTATGTGTTTACACCAAAGTAAATCCCATGTGCAGCTTGTAATTACTTGCATTGCTGGGAGACTTCAAAACGCTGGAAACTGTGTGGCTGTATGAATAATTAAGGGAAAAGGGGGACTTAGAATCACAGGAAAGTGTCTTCCTGGTTGCCATTGTCTGCTTTTCAAGCAGAAGCATCAAGCAGGCAATAGCCCTTGACAGACAGGAACGTATCAAGATAGATTACCAAATATTTACTGAGTAACTCAAGTAGAACAGGAACTTCATTTTAAAAAATGTTATATTAATGCTCTACCACACAGGTCTGACTGCTGAGGAATATTAATAAGCATGGTAACATTTGCTAAATGAAAAGGTAGAAAGATAAAGGATAGGGTTTTTTTAAAACCCCCACAAATAAGACATACATTGTCTTCTGCAGTGAAGTAGTACTTGGGGTATTTAGCACACAAAGTCAAATATTCCCTTAATATAACTCTACAATTACTGGTTGACTATCAAATTTTGCCAGCCTGGCTGGTTCCATCAGCCTTAGAGGATGCTGTCAAGGACATCTTCTTCCCAGATGCTGTACCTTTGGATATGCCCCCAAGGGATAAAAGAAAGAAAGAAAGAAAGAATAGCAGCAGAATTGAAAGGTTTTTTCCAGCAGAAAATTGGTGCATGCGTCACATACTTCCAAAGGAAGCCAGTAGAGGAAGAGGTGCCTTTGTGTAGAAGTTGTGCCCGAAGTCATGGAGGGGTTGAGGAGAAGATAGAATTGAAGTGGGGGGAAAGTGGGAGAGAGAACACCATGAGCCCGTGTTAACCCATACAGGTTTTGAATTTTTGAATTTTGAATGCCACTGAATTTTGCTTGAAATGGTACTTAGGATAGCTGGTCTGGAAAATGAGCATCATAAAAGCAAAATATGTCTGATAAATGAGTGGACTTTTTGAGAAATGACAATGGTAGTATGGCATTACCACGTTATACCAGTGAATCCAACCTGCAAATATAAATGCATATTCCTCACTGCAACTGGATATCAGCCTCCCCACATTGAAATCACCAGGGAAAAATACAGAGGATTTTTGATGGGGGGAGAGCTTTGTCCCACATGTTCGATTTCTGGAAGATAAATAGTTGTGTATCTCATTACAATGCCTTCATCCCAAACAGCCCCCACCCCTGAAGTAACCCCTACTGGTTTTGGTGAATAACAACAGTTAGGATTGTAGACTTGTTTTAATTTCCGGCATATTCTTCTTCTACAATTTGTTTATGAAAATGGTCTTTGCTTCAAGCATTGGGAGGATATGGATCAACTGACTTGTCTGGAAAGTTCTTGCTTCCCCCTTGACTTTCTCTGCCATTGTCTATGCTAGTGATGCCATTTAGATGTGGTGGACTGCCATTCCCTCCATCCTCGACCATTGTCAATGCTGGCTAGGGCTGATGGGAGTTGTAGTCCCAAACATCTCTGGCAGAAACCATGTTGACTACCCCTGATTTAGGTTAGTTCACGTATGATGCAAGTGTGTGAGAGGCCAAAGAACTCCAAAACACCGATATTCTGTTCTGTGTGCAACTTAGTTTGCCTTGTGCTAGCTTCTGTTGTGAGGTACACCCATTCATGAGATAAATTATTATGAGCCTTTAGACTTCAGCAGTCTTGCTAATGTGAAAATGCACTTTTGCTTTACCAGCTTATGAGGTATTAAGTGACTCGTAGTAGATGTAGCTCATTGTGAGGCTGTAGCAGTGGCTACAAGAATAATATAGCAGTGGCTCCCAAGAATAATATCTTGATCTGGCTTGGCTGAGCTTCAGCAGAAGCAGCACTGGTAGGAGTGGTACTTGCTGTGAGGGAAAGTGTGAAGATTACCTCAAATTCAGACCTCGCAGTCATTGAAGTTTAGGTTGGCTAGTGCTTGTTACAGACTCCTTCTTTATATGTTACATTGGCCTAAAATGGTCAGGAGATGTTTTTGAAGGCAGTGGGGCATGGAGGATTCCTGGAGATGCCTTCTCCACCTCCTCATCTGCTGTTGGCCTCCTCTCTTCTTTCAGTAATTGGGCAGAAAACTTTGATGCGGAGGTAGGAGCTTTCCTGCTGAATTAGGTCACAGCAAGATGTCATGTGGAAGGCTGGAGTCACTGTGAACTTAGCAAAAGTGAAGATAAATTCTAGATGGAATTATGTTCCCGCAATGCAGGGGGTTGGACTACATGACCCTTAGGGTATCTTCCAAATCTACAGTTCTGTGATTCTATTAATTTGGCAATTTCTGCTTAGTAAAGTGTTTGAGGAATTTCAAAGGAAGCTAAGGCTACAATCCTAGCCCCACTTACCCGGGAGTGAGGCCCGCTGAATTTAATAGGACTTATTTTTAAGTGGACATGGTTAGAATGGCATCTTAAAAAGAACTTCAGTAAGACTCATGAGATTTCTAAATTAGGTTGTATAAATATCTCAAGGCTGAAGTGGGAGCAGGAGAGTATGCATGAGTGACTCTGGGATGGGATGGCTATGGAATCAAGGTAAGAGAACATGGTATGAAGTAAATCACCAGAAGAAGAGTTTGGATTTGATATCCCGCTTTATCACTACCCAAAAGAGTCTCAAAGCGGCTAACAATCTCCTTTCTCTTCCTCCCCCACAACAAACACTCTTTGAGGTGAGTGGGGCTGAGAGACTTCAGAGAAGTGTGACTAGCCCAAGGTCACCCAGCAGCTGCATGTGGAGGAGAGGAGACGCAAACCTGGTTCCCCAGATTACAAGTCTACTGTTCTTAACCACTACACCACACTGGCTCTCATCTTTCCTCATAATTTCTTGCTTCTGACCAGTGCTTACACTCTTCCTTACTTCCGGAGTGGAGTAATGCTATGCATTCTGTGTGACTGGAAAATATTACCCAATATCATTCAGAAGTATTGTTTAAAAAGCATTTTGTTAGAACGTATTCGGTGCAAATATGGGGAGAACAAAAAAAAACACATTCTGGTAAAAGCATCATAAAGAGTCATAGCTGCCATTATTATTTTATCTATTCCTGTTAATTCTTCTCTACAGTTATTACAGTAATAATGGTGCTCTTTACCCTAGCCCCTTTGGGAAGAAAAAAAGAGCGAAACGTTTCAAGAAAAGGGAGATTAAGGTATCTTTTCATTCATTGGTGGCTGAGCCATAGATGGAAGCCATCAACATGGTGTTAATTTGCCATCGCAGGAGAAATGTCAAAAAGGATTCTGCAAATGCGCTGATGGGGCTAATTATGCTGATATTGTAACATTCCCACAGGCAAGAGAATCAATCTTGCCCTTGACAGTCCACTGACAAATTTCTGTGAAATTCATAAAGAAATCAATATTGCTTGCAATGTGAAGATAATTGTGAGGCATTTAGCTTTGTTTCCCTCCACCTTTCTTTCAATACTTGAATCCTTTTTTTCTTTTTAGATCGCCTCTTGACATGAAGTTGCTTCACAGTGCAGCAACCAGAGAAGTTAGAGAAACTTTGGGAGCCAGTGGTTTCTTTCAGGACACGATGGGCCCAAACAGCATGTTTTGGTCATGCTGCACAGTGGGAGTGTATGAGAAATTTATGCTAACTCTCAACACCATGAAAACTTTATGGCAGGAGCTCTCTCACTTGTCCCTGTTGTTCTTCTGAGTTGTAAGTGAATTTGAGAAACCCACTTTCCTTCGCCTTCTGCGCTGAAAAATGCAACTGGGCTGTGTAGCTGGCAGGAACCTGCAGAGAGACTGCAGGTGGCGTGGACTTTTCTGTTAAGTTGAAAAAAGCAAGGGAAAAAATGGAAAACCCTTGGTCACCTTGTTTGGTTAAGTGAGGTAATGGCAACCCCCTCCTGAAACTTTTGAGACATCCGTCACATCCCCCAATTTTCCAGGAGACCTTCATTTCACTCCCCACCCAGTAAAATTCACATTCTGCCCATCTCTATCCATCTGACAGGCTCCATCTCTAGGTGTGAACCTGTCTCAGAAAGCTGGGTTCATGGGGAGATGCTGGGAAGGGACAAAATCTTTGCTCTTTGCCGCTGAGTTTGTTAACCTTTCATTTGTCCCCTTTTGTGTCCTGCTGCTCAAATCTACAGTGTGGACTATTTTTGCTTCCCTTCATCCGATTAGCCCGCTGAACCCTCATCATTTTTAGTCACACATCCAAGTTCTCACTGGAAGAGGAGAATAAAAACCCAGCACTTGATGATTTTGCACCTCGTGACACCCGGCCATGAGGAAAAGTGATGACAAATGACTGTGTTTACTGGTAAAACTTTCATAGTTTAGGTTTGATGGTACTGTCAGAGATTCTGTCAAGAGCAGCTTATAGTTTCAAAAGGCTCTTTTGACACTGTTCATTGGCAAGTGTTAGATGAAATGGAATGCCGGAGAGCAATGCAAAGCTACAAAGCAATGCTCATTGAAGTGAAAAAAACAAATAAACCTCCCATTCTTTTCCTTTTCTTGAGTTTCCTCAATTGTGTGGTTCAGTAAAATACTTTGTGCTGAACTGTTCAGTATACTCTCGTAGGGGAAACACAGATGGCTGCACAAAGGAATAGATGGAAGTGGTTGAACTGCGTGATTCCAAGAGGCAATACTTATGTTCTTATTCCTAAATGTCCCTGTTTGATTCCATGGACCATTATTATATCTTCTGATACTGATGACTTCCACAAATTAATTAGTTCATTTTCTTTAATACTGCACCCTACCAATTAACTTTCATCATACAACATCAAACTTTTAAGGTTATTAAAGGAGGAAAATAAGAAGTGAGAAACTTCTTTATAATGTTATTTATATAATTTTATAATTTTATAAACTAACAGTTGCCTTACCCCTCACCCCAAACTACAGAAACCTTGACCACTTTGATATTTGCTCATAGGAAATGCTTTCCAACCACGCTGATTTTAGTTGCCTTTTTCTAAACCTCCTTCAGCCCAGTGCTATACATTTTAAGGCACAGTGACTAAAATTATATTCCATAGTCTAAAAGTCTCTCCTGACTACCACTTATGTCTCTTTCCCTAGTACCTCCTTCAACACACACTGCATATACCAGATTGTCCCTTCTAACCTTAAGATTTCACAACCTCATTTTTACCTCAGTTCTTGACTTATTTGCCCCCTATCCTCAAACCTCCTCCTCCATTTACCTCTTCCACAGTTTCCTTTTTCTCAGTTCACTCTGCATCTGTCTGTTGGCTGCCT
Source organism: Podarcis pityusensis (assembly GCF_964106645.2). NCBI lineage: Eukaryota > Metazoa > Chordata > Lepidosauria > Squamata > Lacertidae > Podarcis > Podarcis pityusensis. Next base: position 76,503,315 of record NC_138032.1, on the reverse strand, counting down.
TAGTTTTGAGTGACCTCATCACTATTTCCCAGAACTTCATCCCAGACTACATTCTGTGACATTATACCAGTTCGAGTTAGAGGCTTCACTGCGTATAGATTTTCACTGGAGAGACTACAGTCACACAAACTTCATGATAAGGAAGGGACTAACTAGCAATTATGCCAAAAATGGTAGAGTTTACATGAAATAAGACACAACTTTAAAGGTGAACCTTTAGGAATGTCACCACGTAACAAGCTTAATGTGGAAAAAGAAGACTGCTTCTCTTCTTAGGAAGGGAAGCAAAACACTTAGTTTGAATTAATTCCATACTTCTGAAATGCAGAATATGCAAGGGCGACAGAGAATTATTTTTAAAAGCATTGCCAACTGAAGTTTTAGAAAAGAGCAAGCATTTTCTAATAAGAAGGGGGGGGGGGAGAGAATCAATTAAGTTTTCATGACCTTCTGAAGGGGGCAGATTGTTGGTCACAACATGTTGAACAGAGATTTCTAAATATTATTCAGCAGTGACTCATCAGATGAATACTTGTCTTATCCTATGTTGACATTTTAACAAGGTTGTTTTTTTGTTTTTTTTTTAAGCATTTCTTAGAGAAAGAAAAGAAATGCATTCATACAGGGTCTTAGAAATCAGATGTTTAAAGTCAAAGCTGGCTGGCTTGAGTTGTCATCTAATTGCTCCATCTTGTGGCCAGTTCATCAGCTTCCCAGTGTTTTTGAGAAAGATGGTCATCTCACCACATGTTGAAAATTAATCTCATCAGGTGGTGGAGTAAACCAACAGCCTCATTGCAAAGCTAGCTGAAACACCGTCTAAATCAGTGTTGATTATCCATTGCAAGATATTACTTCTTAAATCTGATTGTGCAATATGGTTTGTGGATTGCAGAGCTTCAAAAACTACGTCTAGGTTACTTGAATTAATTATATTTGCTGTTCAATACTTACAGGTGCCAAAGAATACACTTTAAAAAAAAAATACTTACATTTTTGCCATCCGATCTGAGGACAGCTAAAGCTTTTGGAAACTTACTGATAAGTGCTGTGAATTACTATATCTGCTACAATCCATTGGGTTGGTGGATGCAGATATCAAGGACTGGTTGGAAGCGGGTGGGGGGGGGATCAGCTAGGGAAGCCCCAGGGAACCTCCAGAGGAAGAAGGGTCAAAGCCTTCAAATTGGTGATGGGACCAATAAATAAACAAATAAATGGGAACAAACAAACAAACAAAGGCTGAAAAAAGGAGGTACCCATTCTTTAACTGGCCAGATGCATATACACCAAAGATGGGACTTTCATCTTTACCTAGTCCAGACTATAAAGTGCTGCCAGTTGCTCCAATACACTGCTGAGACAACTTGTATTTTCTGCATCAGATGGACGACTACTAACCATGGTCCTGAACCACCGCCTTGATCCTTATCCAAGGTCCTGGACCTCTGTTTCAGAACACTGGACCTCCTGACCTCTAAGGAATTGCTAGGTCCATTCCTTCTCTTGGTGGTGGGCATCGTAATGCATCTGGACATAGGGGAGGATGGTATTCTGAGTGAGGCCATTAAATATAACTAAGCTGGAAGTGCCTTGGTCATTTGCAAAACTGTTGATTTTTATGGGTGTAACCTGTGCAATCTCCCATAGTTTGAACTGAAACATTTTTATTCCTATTCACAAGAAAGTGAATGAATGTTTCCCATCCACCCAGCAGCTGATAAGTCACAAAGACATAGTCATCAAACTACATGCCAACAATCTTGTTTTGAATGTTGATGTTAAAATCGTTGACTACTACTGCATGTCAAGTGTCAGGTGCTGTCCAATGCTGACTGCTGCTGCTATAATTAACCAACCAACCAACCAAATATCAGAGTGTGAAATGCTGAAGTTGAATATCAAATATTTGTCAAACATCTATGCTCTGAAAATAATTGGAGGATATTCGCCATCAAAATCCAAAGTAGGGAATTTCAGCTGAATTTTAGGGGAAATTTGTTTTCCCCTCTGGGTGCTTACTTCAGGAGTTCATGTCCTTTTTTTTGTTTGCAAACGCCTGCAAAATGGATAGTGACAATGATTTTGAAATGCAGCTCTTCAAACGAACAGGGTCTCAGATTGAGTTAAGTGTTGAATAAAACAACTGTTAGTTATTTCTGGATATATATATATTTCTAATATGAATGAAACAGATGAAATTCAATCTTGTATAAGAACTGGGATGTATGGAAACAGAGCTACAAGACTGAAAATTCATGAGGAAGGCAATTCATCTCTTATAAGGAGAGAGGCATTTTTAAAGGGCTGTTCTAGGTCCTGTATGACAGCAGCATGGAAATCCCTCACCAGCCTTAAAAATATGGGGAGAACTGAAGAGATATGGGGAAGGCTTAAATGGCAAATTGAACTGCGCACTAAAGCAAAAGGGTCTAATAAATTGGGAGATAGATGAAATTGGACATATTTTCGCCCTCGAAGTGGGTGCTGATGGGGTTGGAATGTATACAGTAGGGTTTTTTTAAAGGTGGGGGGAAGAAACATTCTTGCACATGTAGTAAAAAGGATAGGATAATAAAATATATTTACAGTAGAATATATTTTACTGATACATTTTTCTGATCCTTAATGGATCTTTCCATTCTGTGCCATTTATCAGAGCTTTCAGAAGGAAAGAAGGTGAGAACAGCCTGGGAATGACACAATCACACTGAAATAAGTGGGAGCTGCATCAGGTGAGATGACATTGTACATCCTGAAATGTGAAGGACTGCCTTAATCAAACTGGCTAACTAACTGCTTTGAGATGTGACATTTTAGGTCCCACTCAGATCAGTGGGGCATACCTGTTTCTGAGTACATTTGTAAAAGGTAAAGGTAAAGGGTGTTGAATGGTCTCTTTAAATTTGAAGGTTCATTATTGTTTCACAAGATGTGTATGTCTTTAAGGGCCAGAGCAAATATCGTGACCCAGTTTTACAGCTGTGAAGCAGTATAGCAGGTGCTGTTAACTTGTGTTAATTAAGCTGTGTCAGCAATTGGGTATAGTATATAAAGAGCAGCACCTAGCTCTCTCAGTACCCTGGTGGATGGGTTGGAGGTTGGGTCATGCTTGTTGATATATTTAATGTAAAAGGAGTTTTTGTTTTTGTTATTTTGTGTTCCTTGTAATGTGTGGTCTCCCCAGCAAGCTCTCTGCAGTGCAACTAATCTGCAAATAGCCAAAAAAGGGACCCCTGACCATTAGGTCCAGTCGTGACTGACTCTGGGGTTGCGGCGCTCATCTCGCTTTATTGGCCAAGGGAGCCTGCCTACAGCTTTCAGGTCATGTGGCCAGCATGACTAAGCCACTTCTGGTGAACCAGAGCAACGCACGGAAACACCGTTTACCTTCCCGCTGGAGCGGTACCTATTTATCTACTTGCACTTTGATGTGCTTTTGAACTGCTAGGTTGGCAGGAGCAGGGACCAAACAACGGGAGCTCACCTCGTCATGGGGATTCGAACCGCCAACCTTCTGATTGGCAAGTCCTAGGCTCTGTGGTTTAACCCACAGTGCCACCCGCGTCCCATGTATAAAATCGTGCTGTGTGCCCCATTAAATAGTAAATATTTCAGTGGAATTGCTTTGGAGTGTAGCCTTCACCTGAAAGTGATCAAATGGAAAGAGATGCTTAGACCAGGCAAAATGTCAAATCCATGCTGGGTGAGGGGGCTTGTAGGCCCCAAGAGTCAGGGATATTCCAGGCTTCTTCGCCGACATTTCAGTTTTCATTTTAATAATCTCTCTCTATATAAACTAGGAGCCCAGGAAACTGCCTTATACCGAGTCAGACCATTAGTTCATCGAAATCAATATTCTTGCCTCCTGTGGAGCTATAAGTAAAACTTTGTAGGAAGTGGTCTATGCTTTTTAACTAGCTTCCCAAAGTTCTCTTGGTGATTGGCAAGTAAAAGGAAACAGCCGTGTTCACATCCCTTCATTGTATGTACATACCAGTGAAGGACAAAGGGGCAGGATTTTCTGTCTTGTCAACTGCAGAATAAGTTTTGCACCAACCATCTATACAGTCGCATAATTTTGCTGGTTGGCAAGGTGGCACCAATGATCAAGGCTTAAGAAGAAGAAGAAGAAGAAGAGTTTGGATTTGATATCCCGCCTTTCACTCCCTTTAAGGAGTCTCAAAGCGGCTAACATTCTCCTTTTCCTTCCTCCCCCACAACAAACACTCTGTGAGGTGAGTGGGGCTGAGAGACTTCAGAGAAGTGTGACTGGCCCAAGGTCACCCAGCAGCTGCATGTGGAGGAGTGGAGACGTGAACCCGGTTCCCCAGATTACGAGACTACCGCTCTTAACCACTACACCACACTGGTTGGCCCTTGACACTAATGCACACATGTACACACAAGTATGCACGCACAGAGTTTACATTGATTTAAATGCCTTGTATTTTAATTTTCAGTAGATCTGGGCTTTCTAACTCTGGGCTTTACACCAAACACATGGACATGTGATGGCCACCAACTTGGATGGCTTTAAAAGAGAATGAGGCAAATTCATGGAAGGAAGGGTTAGCAATAGCTACTAGCCATAATGGCTGTGCTCTCCCTGGGCAGTTGGAAACAGCAATGCTTCTGAAGACCAGTTGCTGGAAACCACAGTGGGGAGATTGCTCTGGTGCTCAGATCCTGCTTGCTGGTTTCTCACAGGCATCTGGGGCACCACTGTGAGAACAGGATGCAGGATTAGATAGGCTGTTGTCCTGATCCAGCAAGCTCTTATTATATTTACAAATCTCAATTAATAAAACGACTGAAGATGGAGTGCAGGAGTGACTCATCATAGGGATGGATCTTAGGTCAGGATGCTGATGACCAGAGCTACGGGAGGAACATCTGAAGTTGTTTTATATTGAGCTTTCTATTTCTATTAAGTATTTTAGATAAAGAGATCCCAAAAAATCTAAGAGAGGTATTTTTGTATGCAACCACAGCGGCTTGTATACTTGTGGCCAAGGGATGGAAAGATCATGAGGCTCCAAAAATAACAGATTGGCAAATTAAACTACAGGAATTGGTGGAGACTGCTCAACTGACTAGTAAACTCAGAGGAAACTCAAGGCAAAAATTAGCGGAAAAATGGGATGTTTATAAAAAATATGTTCAAAAATACAATAATAGTTTTGACTCCGTGCTAGCATTCGAGTGATAAAGGAACTAAAGGGAGGTGGACTACAATTAAGGATTTATTATGTTTTCAGAATGTATTAGAAAAATTATACAGAAAGGTTTATTGTTTTGTGTACATTCAAATGTAAGATAAAACATATGCAAAGGGACTTGGCAGGAAGTCAAAGTTGAAGAAAAGATTTTGGAAGATAAAAGGGGAAAAAATATTTACTTTCATTATTATCATTGTGTGGGTGTGTGGGTGTGTGTGTGTGGGTGTCTGCACATATGTGTGTTGTTGTATGGAATGTTTGGGAGGAAATAAGATGGTAAATAACAAATAACAAACTAAATATCGATGTATGTAATTTTTATTTCTTAATTATATTTAGTGGTAATATGGCTGTATTGTTTTTTGTAATAGAAAACCATTCAATAAAAAATATTTTTTAAAAAAATATATATATATATTGAACTTTCTAATCCAGTATTGCCCCACTCTGACTGCACTTGGCACTATTGGGTCTCTTTCACAGCTCTCTTGGTTTATCAGCAATTTCTCTTTCAGAAAATAAAGTACCGGTAATAACACTGAACCAAAGCTTTAAAAGAACCAGAGTATCTTGCATACACAGCATATGTGTTTTCATCATTGAACTAATGCCCTTTCCCAACTATGCCCATCAAATGGAAACTAACCAGTGTGAAGACACAGCCCCTGATTCAAAGTAATAGATAGTAACTAGCATGGCCAATGCAGCTATAAAGTAAGCAAATCATTGGGAGAATCCATTCATTCCTTACATGGAAACAGCGAGTAAAAAAGTAAAATACTGATGCTATTAAACCACACAAATGGTTTGTATGTAACATCTCATTTAAATTTTAACACTGGATGGAAATGAGCTAGGCCAATAAGAGCCAGGGCAACAAGGGAAACACATAGCCAGGAAAAACAAGAATGATTAGTCTAATAGCGAGGGATATATCCCACTTTTTCATAAACTAAAAATGATGTGAAGCAGCACTTCAGTCACATCCGAGATACCCTATCAAGAAGCAAAGACTCTCTATATAGGGCAATCACAACAGTCAACAATAATTGTAGAGAAATAGCTTCCAGACACGGCAACAGTGGATGCCATGATTTTGAGAATGTAAAGTCCACTTTGGTCCTGAAATTGGAAGGCTTTGACATTAAGAAGCTGAAGAGAAGGATTAAAAGAAAATTATTTTGGGCTGCCTGTGAGGGAAATGTTGCTGAGATACTGTGAGCAGAGCAGGAAGAATGGAGAGAGCTTTGCTTAGTGGAGAAGATTCCCTCACTACCCTCTTTCTGCCATATATGTTAGAATTTGGAAGGAACAGCTGGGCATAGTGCTTACAGATGGCTAAAACATTGCTTTGGAAAACAAACCAATTAAACAATGTTGGGCAAATGTGGCAGACTGATGATTGAAAATGATCTGGTGGACCTGTTATCATCCAGCTCCATATTTATAGCATACATTTATACCATAACAAAGTCACAAAAATGATTGGTGCCTGGCCTCATGTTGAACTGATTTAGTGCTATTATCAAATACATGAAACTTCCTGGCATGGAAGAGACGAGAGACAGGTGGTGCAAAGGGACAGACAGATAGGAATTGGCTACAATAGTGAGAGTGGTCAAGTATGTTTTCTTAGACTGAATTAAACATGTACTTAAGGAGCGCAACGGTGGTTGGCTCCCCTCCTCAGCTTGTTTCAGATACCTCTGTGGTTGTTTTGCAAGAGCAAGTGCTCCACCTGGTACCACACACATTCTATACCAGTGTTTTCCGTACCTCTGAGAGTCAAGGGACACCTTTTTTGCAAATCAAAATTGAAGACAAGATGGGGGATCTATGGCTCTTCCAGTGTTGAGCTCCCATTGACCCTGAGCCTTGGCCAGGCTGGATGGGACTGATGGAATTTGGAGTCCAACAACTTCTAGAGGACTGCAGGTTCCCCATTCATGCTTTAGGCCAATTACTGTCACACAAGATATCTACCTCAAGCGTGAATGTGAGGATAAAAGGATGGAGGAGAGAACATATATTCTTCTTGGAGAAAAGGGATCGTATAAATGAAATGCATACATTTCCAGCTCTGTTTGTTTCTATACTATGAAAACAAAAATAATGAAAACAAAAATCTAGTCTATAACATTCATGAAAGACCATAAACATACTATATATTAACCAAATTATACTTAACGTTTTGATGTTTCGAAAAGAATTACAAATGATAGAATTGAGTTGTCTCTTTTTACAGTTTGTTGTTTATTACCTCTAATATTTTCATGCTTCATTCATGCTCTGAAAGATATAAATCTAGAGGATGTGAGAGTTAAGAACACAAACACACCCCCAGTGGGAGATGCCACTTCCTGTGTTTTGGCATGAACCTCTGATCTGGGCATAACTACTAATCTGAAGGAAGTAACCCTAGAGAAGTGTTTCGTGCAAGAGATCCAATGGGATGCCTCCTGGATGCTCAAACTGTCTCATACTAATATAGTGGATGCCCTGTACCACTGTAGGGCAAAATCCATCAAGCACAGGGCCAAGCATAGATGCAACTATTTTGCAGAGCAGCTGAATGGAGCTTGTGGACAACCGGTGGTTAACAGACCACAGTTTGATACCCTGTGTTTTAAAACATTGTAGCAAACCTCAAACTACTCATTACTGTGAACAAGGAAGGCTTTTAATGTGCTAGAAATTGCTTTTGAGAGCATGCTATATGATATAACTCTGGAGTTCCAGCTATGACACAACCTCAGGCATGCTTCCAGCACCATGTGCTTCACTTAGTGATATATGCCAGGTGATCTGGAACAAGCAGAGACACTGTCTCTGAACATGATGAATGCATTATGTTCTATATTGCCTTCATTAGTAATGTGAGACAAGGTAGAAAGAGAGTTGGGTACAAATGAAGTGCTATCAGGTCTAAGTAACATAAAGAAAGTGTATTTTTGGAAATATTTCAAACAAAAAATAGTTTTTGGAACATGGAAAGTACAAAGACAGTAGTTCTCAAAGCAAGACACACACGCCAATTGTACATGGAAAGAACCTTGCAGTATTAAGCTACAATGGAAATCATGGTTATACTATGCTAAGAAATGATTTGACGGTGGCAATGGGGGAGGAATTCCCTTCAGTTCATATGTAAAGGTGAAATTACCTAATTCTATTTCCCGAAACAATATGCAAATCCAACCACAGCCATTTTTTCAAAATGTGCAGAGTAGTTTTCCAGCAAAGTAATGGGCGCAAAATGCATTAACCGAAATAAAATGTGGATGGAAATTAGGGCTGTGCACCTGATCCAGCTGCAGCCTCAATCCTGAACCAAACTAAGCCAATTTGGGAGTACCCAGGCTTTGGCCAAATTGAGTTGAGACAGCCTCTGAATACCCTGGGTTGGCTGACTTGGAGGGATCTGGGACTAGATCTGTGTCTAGTTTTCTCCATTTTTGGTTGCAATAGCATCTCATTTTGTGTTCATGCCAGCTACTGTGTAATGATTTTTTTTTTTTTAACCACCACAATGTGATTTATTAAGGTTTAATTGTGTTGACTGCTTGGCTGGATTAGGCATATTTATGCTGACAACATGAAATAAAAACCATGAGAGTCCTGCTGCTTTAGCCCAAATCAAGGTGTTCTGAGTCTTAGATCAAAGACTCCAAAGGGAATGAAGAAGCAGATTCAACATGTTTGGCATTATCTGTAAAGCAAAGAGAACCAGTGGGTTGTAGTTCAGAATGGGCAGATGATAGAGATGGAGAGCAACTAGTAAATCTCTAGATGATTTGCAAGGACTTCTGACTCCCAACTGCTTTTTATTTCTTCTTCTAAATTAGGTTGTTAGAATCCCTGGTCTATAGTAACTCAGATGCAGTTTTGTACTTATCTATGCAATTCATTCCAGTGCATGTGGCTCGTGGAGTAATTGACTCTGATTCTTGAGTAAGAATGTTCCTAACAGGCCTCCATCCATTCAGGCAGTCTTTTGCACTTTCATATGGCATTTTCTTTTTCACAGCAACTGGTTTATTTTGCACAAGTACTTTCCACCAATGCAAAAGTATACAGAGTTCATAATGTATATCATAGAGCACGATAGGCGAGCATGACTCAGCCATCAACAGATGTTTACAAAATGATTACCGTTCCTGTGTGTTCCCTTTCAAAGTTAATGCATTCCCAGAGGGGTAATCCTGAGGGCTGTGTACCATATTTGGCCGAGCCCTGAGTCGAATTGGGCCTATTTGTGGGGATTTGGGAATGGGTGAAGTCTGGTTCGGAGAGCCATGGATCTCCACAAACCAGAGCTGTCTGGGGTCATCAGGCAGGAAAGTGAGGCTGGCATCAAGCAGAAAACCTGCAAAAAGGCACATATTGCGGTGAGACCTGGAAACTGACACCCTGTGTTGTGGGTGGGTATGATTGGTCAGTCACAACACCTGATTGGTAGGTCCCTCGTAGCTGGGTGCAATCTGGCCAATGGGACGCAGTCCAAATGGTTGGGGGGACCTATTTATACCCGTGCACGTGACCCAGAGCTTCGTCTTTTGGCACGTGCATTCGGAACACCCGCCCACCTCTCCCTATTTTTAGGGCTTTGCTCTTGACCTTGCTATGCTGTTGTGTGTCATCTGTCGTTGGGACAGGGGCACGGCAGGAATTTTCCCCACTTGGCTGATTGGCTGGTGCCATTTGGGCTTTGCCTGCCGTGTTGCAAATCGTCACAACTTGTAAGGTAAGATAGGCTTTGGTGGACGTGCCCAAAGATTAAGGCTTTCTGGGAAATGATATATAATGAATTAAAAAAGGTATTTAAGTATACCTTCCCTAAGAAACCAGAGGCCTTTCTCCTGGGCATAGTAGGCCAAATGGTGTTAAAAAAGGATAGAACTTTCTTTATGTATGCAACAACAGCAGCAAGAATACTCATCGCAAAGTATTGGAAGACACAAGAACTTCCCACGCTGGAGGAATGGCAGATGAAACTTGTGGACTATATGGAATTGGCGGAAATGACTGGTAGAATCCGTGACCAGGGAGAAGAGTCGATGGAGGAAGACTGGAAGAAATTCAAAGACTATCTTCAGAAACACTGCAAAATTAAGGAATGTTAGAGTGATGCTGGACTGAAAACAAGTGGTTTCCAGCTGTACAGGTTAAAGTTAAGGATAGATTAAGATTAAAGATCAAGATTAAAGATGTTTAAAGAAATGGAAATTTGATAATAAAAGGGAAAAATTTAAAGTTATATGACATTAAGATCAAGGATTAGGTTTAAAAAAGTTGAAGTTATATATTTTAACGTTTTATTAAATTAAAGATTGGGATTAAAAAAGTGGAAAAGAAACTGCTGGACAAACAATGTAGATTGGAATACAAAAGAGGGAGGTATGAGGAAGTCTAGAAAATAAGCAATTTAAAATTGGAAATGGAAAAGAGAGTTTGTTTTTAATTGCTATGTTTTGTGTTTTTATTGTTAAGTTTTGTATTGTTTTTTCTGTGTGTTGTTTTTCTTTTTTTGTTTGTTTAAAACTTTAATAAAAATTATTAAAAAAAAAAAAAGTAAGGTAAGATAGGCTCTGGTTCAGGTGACAGGGATGGGAGAACGCTCTTGCCATCCCTATGTGAAGGGTATTCCATTAAAGGAATCCAGGGACTCGATGGTTTGGTCAACTCCTTAGAGGGGGTTGTGCCTGTGCCTGAGTCCAGGGGGACATTTGGGTGGCGGAGATAGTCTGTTCCTGGCTTTCCGCTTATACAGCTGTTCACCCTTGGCTGACATATGCTGGAACCCTGGGTCAGCGCTACCTGCATGGCAGGGAGCTAGTCGAACCAGAGCCTATGCAACCACTCACGTGCTGTAATCAATAAAGTTGTGGCCTAAATTCTGCCAAAAACCAAAACCAAAATTTGTGTGTGGATTTATTTAGGGGGGAGGTTTCTGGGTCTGAACACGCAAATACTACCTCATGGCCAACTGTGTTTCCACTGGACTCTCCTTCCTGCCTGTGTGATGCCTGACCCCTCAGGAGGCTCAGGGAGAATTGGGGATGGGCCATTTGTGCAGAGGACTAGGAGTCTTTTGCAACAATGGCGAAGAGCCTTGTGGCATCTTAAAAGCAAACTAAACTTAAGTAAGAGGCTAACGGTCCATCCAAAAGCAATCCTAACCATTGAATTCAGATGGGGTGGGGGTGGGGTTAGGGTTTCAGCCTCACTATCTTGACTTTACAGCTCCAGAATAAACATAATCCTGTTAATATCCCTCATTCAGGCGCCAGCGAAGGACAGTTTAGGACCCTGCTGTTATTCCCCTCTTTGTATCCTGGATTGTGTGAATTCCTGGGGGCATATTAAACATTTGACAGCCACTCTAATGCCACTTACACAAGCCCTTTTGGTAATGCAACATTTTATTTTGTAAATTGATAATTTATGCGGAAAATGGTCATGTGTGCACAACTCCTGGAATATAATGCTCAAGCTAGTTTATGTATAAAATGTTTGTGCTTGACAGCTTGAGGTCTTCAGACTTTAACTGAGGAGCGCTGATAAAGTCAACAAATGAGTTCACTTCTTTCCATTGGAAAATAGAAAATAGTGAATAATGCATTCCAGTGGATTTTACATTCACTGTAGGAAGCAAGCAATGATAACCCTACTTACCTGGGAGTAAACCCCACTAACTCAACAGGACCTATCTCTAAGGAGATATGTTTAGGGTTGCAGCCTTTGTGGTCATAGACTGCTCTCGCAGCAAACATATGTACACACAAAGACAACAACAGAAAAAAAGAAAAGCAGTAAGACCCCTGTCAGGACAGCAGCAGTTATTCATAAATGAACATGTTTTGCCTGAAGTAGCAAACTGTTCTGGACCAGCCCTGTTTGATTTACATATACTGTGCATTTAAAAAGTCCATTTTGTTGTAGAGGTCCTGAGTGAAAAGTATTCATAGCAAGAGTCTATGCTGTAATGGGTTTGGACAGGTAGTAATTCTTTGTTCCTTTTCAATAGATTCCTCTGACATCCCTACTCTCAAGCCTCTATTTTGTATCTGACTCCACTCACAGCCAAAGTTGGACCCTTGGCTGTAGTTGCTGGGCCTCAGGATCCTAGTGTGAGACACAGTTGATCCTGCATGCCTGAAGTCCATCCAAACCCAGAGCAATGGACGGAACAGATGGATGGGAGATCTAAGTTCAAATCTACTCTGTTGTGAGGCTTGTGGGGTGAGCTTGCCAGGGTCATTATTTCTCTCAGCCTAGCCCTACCCCAAAGGGATTTCTCATGTGCTTCGTTGGGGAATGGTGGAATAAAACATAGCCCAACGACAACAGGAGGTTACCAGCTTAGCTAACCTCGCACTCAGTATATAATATAGCTTAACTGATGGGTCTTTCTGTCTCTCTTTCACTTACACATACACTTAAAAATGTTGATATGAAGCTTCATAGCAAAGAAAAGTTACTGGACTTCGCCTATTTCAGTACCTCCAACCCACCTGTGGAGTTTCAGCCTGACTGGCTGATGTATATATTTAGCAAGGCTTCTAGGAAATCCAGAAAAGCTTTGCACCAGAATGTTCAACTTCTCTGGTGATGGGGCTGCTGGTTTAGAAGGTTGCTCCTGTCCTTCTAGATCTAGAAGATCTCCATTTCTGTCTGCTCATTTGACGTTTGCCTGATATGCTTCACTCAATTTCCTGCTGGTGCATCACAGGAGAATCTGGCAGGTGAAACCAGAGCAGACACTGGTGGTTGTTGGATGGGGCTTGGCAGAGTTTGGAATTTACTGGTTTTTCAGACCCCCCAATGCAACTGCCTGAGAAGTCATGGTTGGACTAGGAAACACAGTAGCTGGCTGGCAACCCCACTTGCTAACTTAGAAGAGCTGACAGTCATATTGGTGCCTAGAATTTGGCCTTGGCTTAATTGCCCAGAATTTTGGGAATTCTGTTCTGCAAGGATGGTTGGATTACCTCTAGCCCATGGTGCTGAGGCCAAGCCCCATTGATGTGGCCAGTTGTGACCCTGGCAGCAACTGCAGCAATGGTTTGCACTCCCTAATGGCCTTTAGCCTCACTATTGATCACATTTCCACCGCTCCTCCATAAAGCAATCTGGAACAAGCTATTTTTCAGGTATCATGGTTTACGTAAGTGTGTTTAATCTGAGATGCAGCAAAGGACAATGTTTAATTTATTAGCAGTCTGGTTGTCTGCATGACTAAGGACTGAATTGTTGTGTTTTGGAGTGGTTGCTTTTTTGTGTTGTTTTTTTTTTTGGCACCTAGCACTGATGTCTTGGTATTCTGTGCCTGTGTCTCTGAGTGTGATGGAGCTCTTGTAACTGAGGAGAAACAAATTCATAGAGAAGCAATTTAGGAATGTGTTGGAGAGTCCACTGCAGCAGCTGTCATTTAAGAAACAAAATACCCAATTACATATTGAGTGAATACTGCGGGGGCGGAAATATCAACATAGACTATTTTTCTCATTATTATAAGCCATTCTTGGACCTGGTACAGACAAGGAAGTAACAACACTGATTTCCTCCCCCCCAAAAATGTCAGAATAGCTGCATAGACTACTATCTTTCAAGGCAAATCTGCAAGACTCAACTTGTCTCTGTTTCCAATTTATCACAATGTAAAAGAAGTGACAAATGCAAACTGATGAAGAAGATGGAAGTATTTATCTCTGTCTTGCACCAGCACCCAAATATATGTGTGACTCAGTCAACAGGCATTTTTTTTCCTGCTCTGTTTTAAGTTTTGCTCCTAATGCTGCGATCTGAAGAACATTATGAAATTTGAAAGCTGGTGGGCACTAGTCCCAGTAGATGATATCAGTTCACCATCATTAGTAGTAGCCAAGTGGCAGAAGTAACTCCTAATCTATATATTTTTTAGCTGCTGGCCAGAAGAAGCCTCAGATTCAATGCTTTAAGAAGCTCCCAGCCAGTTTGTGAACATCCTCACCACCATTCTTTCATACGGATAATCAGACATTTTATTTTTAACAATGAATCGTAAGGGCTTGTAACTTTAATTCTGGGGATTTAAAACCAAATTTGCCAAATTTATTCTGACTTAATACAGTTTTGACTAATATACACATTTCTGCAAACAATTACCCCCCCCCCAGTGTAATGCTTTTCTGTACATTACTTTCACTAATATATGCATTTTATGCACACTAACCCCTCAAAGATTAATTTTTTGTGCACATTATTTCGTTGTAGAAATAAATTGCAAAATAAAGAGAAATTTGAATATTGAAGGATAATGGTGTTTCACTTTGTGCATTGATTTGAGAAGTGTAGATTAAGTCATTTCTCATTAAATGCAAACAGAACCAGATTTATTGGGATTTCTCAATCAGTAGAACTTGAGACTCAGGGTTGTGGGTTTGAGCCCCATGTTGGGCAGAAGATTCCTGTGTTGCAGGAGATTGAACTAGATGACCCTTGTGTTCCCTTTCAGCTTCGCGATTCCATGATTCTATTCCTCCATCCATACTTGTAACAGGGCCTTCTTGGTGGTGGTTCCCCATTTGTGGAATGCCTTCCCTAGTGATATGTATCTTACTGCCTCATCATGAATATTCAGAAGGAATTTTAAAAAATCCTGTTCACCCAGATATTTGATGGCTGAAAGACACTGTTCCTAGCAACCTTGACATTATTAGCTTTGAGGTGTTTCTCTTTTATTTTTAATTGTATTGTTTTTGTTGCTTTGCCGTTTGCCACCCCAGGCTCATCTGGGAGGATGGGCAGAACAGAAACAATAGAAAGAAATCATCATGAACAAAACTGACTACATTCAGGAGGCTCGCAGACAACTTTCCAATACCGCCTTTTACACAAAATTGGACTCAGACCCCACACAAGAATACAAGAAAGAACTGAACAAGATTGTTAAGGAGCTACCCCCACACATCCAAGAACAGATCCTCACCAACACACCAACAGAACCTCGACCAGGAACTTTCTATCTTCTACCTAAAATACACAAACCAGGAAATCCAGGACGCCCCATCATTTCAGGTATTGGCACTATTACAGTGGGTGTCTCCGGTTATATGGACTCTGTTCTGAAACCATATGCCATCAGTGCTCCCAGCTATGTACGTGACACCACAGATTTTCTGAGGAAAATACAATCTTTAAATAATCTTCCCAACAATACTATACTAGCTACTATGGACGTGGAATCTCTGTATACCAACATCCCACACAACGATGGTTTACAAGCTATAAGGAACACCATTTCAGATAAAACCACAGCGGACCTTGCCACCAAACTCTGCCAATTTGTCCTTACCCACAACAACTTCAAATTCGGTGATGACCTGTTCCTTCAGATCAGCGGCACAGCAATGGGCACCCGCATGGCCCCACAGTATGCCAACATCTTCATGGCAGATTTAGAACAATGTTTCCTAAACTCCTACCCACTCAAACCTCTCTTGTACCTACGATACATTGACGATATTTTTATCATCTGGACACATGGTCAACAGACCCTGGACACCTTTCACCAGAAATTCAATGATTTTCACCCCACAATCAACCTTACAATGAATCAATCTATGCAAGAAATACATTTTTTGGACACTACTATAAAAATACAGGATGGACACATAGACACCACCTTATACCGTAAACCAACTGACCGACAAACATATCTACATGCCTCTAGCTACCATCCCAAACATACCAAACAGTCCATTGTATATAGCCAGGCACTACGTTACAGCCGCATCTGTTCCAATTCTACAGACAGAGACTCTCACCTAAGAGATCTACAGCAAACCTTCTCAGAACTAAAATACCCAGCAGATGAAGTTAGACAACAGATCAACAGAGCCAGACTGATACCCAGAGAGAACTTGCTGCAAGACAGACCCAAAAAAGAAAATAACAGAACTCCACTAGTCATCACATACAGCTCCCAAGTTAAAACAGTTCAACGCATCATCAGAGATCTACAACCTCTCCTGGACAATGACAGTTCTCTTTCTCAAGCTCTGGGAGGAAGACCGTTCATTGCCTACAGACAGCCACCCAATCTTAAACAACTCCTAACCCACAATAATACTACAACCAGACTTAACACGGACACTGGCACCAGAGCCTGCAATAAACCCAGATGCCAACTTTGCTGCCACATACACCCGGACAACACCATTACTGGCCCCAACAACATCACACATACCATCTCGGGACTATTTAATTGCTCATCGTCTAACATTGTGTATGCCATCAAATGCCAACAGTGTCCTTCAGCTCTCTATATTGGACAAACAGGCCAAACCTTACGCCAAAGAATAAACGGACATAAATCTGACATCAAGAATCACAAAACAGAGAAACCAGTAGGAGAACACTTCAATCTCCCAGGACATTCTATACAAGATCTCAAAGTAGCTGTTTTACTACAAAGGAATTTCAGAAATAGACTGGAAAGAGAAGCTGCTGAATTACAACTCATTACCAAACTTAAAACAATGGAGAAACCTGGTTTGAACAAAGACAGTGGATTCTTATCTCATTATACATGACTAAGCCATTTCTCACCTTCTCACCCCTTGCCTTTTCCTGTAAGACCTATTACAGTCGTTAAGAGTCGTCAACAGGCTCATCTCAGCTATCTGCCAATCTCCGATTCCCACCACCCTTCTGAGTAATACCCCTCCCCACCTTCTCAATATATAGAAGGATCTGGTAACTTCTGTTTCAGTGTATCTGAAGAAGTGTGCATGCACACGAAAGCTTATACCAAGAACTAACTTAGTTGGTCTTTAAGGTGCTACAGGAAGGAATTTTTTTAATAGAAAGAAAGATACATACATACATACATACATACATACATACATACTTCAGCTAACCAGAACAGCCCAAAGCAGCTGTTTAGGACACTGTATATTCCTAGATGTGAACCATACCAAGCTGGGCTCATCTTTTCCTGTCTTCCATTTGAACGGAGATGTTTAGAATTGCACTGTAAGTCTGCAAAGGTGCTCATCTAAAATGCAAGCGGTTTGAGATGCCACCACTTGGTACTGGTAATATTCCTTTTAAAATGCAGTAGTGGGGAAATACATCGGAAGGAGATGCTGGAGCTTATTAACCTTTTGTTTCTCATTGCAATAAATCATGAAGCGGACTCATTTGTAACCGATAGCTTTAGAAAGGTAGCTATTTATGTACTACCGAAGTTGTGGTGTGCAGAATTTCTTTTATGACTTCCTAGTTTCTTTGCAAGTGACAAGGATGTGTTCATACAGTTGGACAGGGATGGGATGTGCATCTTAAATTTTATTTTGTTCCTCTATAATGAACACGTAACAGATTTTAAGGTCTTAATTTCACTGAATGGTCTCGACAGGTTTCAAGGTCATGTGTTGTCTGTCTCAGTTTCATTGTCTCCAGGGGGGGAAAAGGATCAATAAATATATGGCAAGTGGGGGAATTGCAATAAAAAATGTTCAGGGTTTCAGCCAGTCAGTTGAACCCCCTTCCAGGATACTCCATTACATTTTCCCTACCGGCCTTTGTTTCTCCTTTAACAATAACATTCCATCCCCACTGAGCATGCCTCATCCTCATTCGACAGTTTTGGCGATTTCTCCTTAGGGGTTTCCCCTCTATATATAAATTTCTCAGACTTTTCCTTTATTGAAACCCCCCTCTTCTGTGTGGAAGATGCCATTTCGGCCATAAAATGAGTGGCATATAGGGAACAGATAAAGGGTGCGCAGCAAAATGACATGTGTGCGTCTGTATGGGTGGGAACCTTCAGAACCTCCCCCTCAGACAGGAGGCTGCTCAGAGTGAGGGATTGGGTGACTGCCAGCTGCTGTCATGAACCGGCAGGATGATGGGTGAGGGGTATAGCTGGGACTGGGACACACCAGGGCAAACAGGGGATGGGAAAGGAAGTACTCACTGTTTGATGGAGGATGGTGAGGAGATGGGGGTCAATGCACAGGAACCAGAGCAGCAGGGGCCAGAGGGCCTCCTGTCTCCTCAAACACGACAGGCTGTGAGGCGTAAGAAGCAGCGGGTGGGGTGCTCCAGGAGGCTGAGGCAGGCAAGGGCCCACAGCCCAGCTCTCTAGCTGGCCAGGTGGGACTCACTAGTTCTGGGAGGAAGTGTGTGATTCCTCAGTTGGAGTAGGCTTGGAACAGGTGAGGGTCACATGCCTCGTCAAGCCCAGGTGCTGCAATCAGCATGCAAAAAGAGAAGCAGAGCTGAGGGGCTGTGTCTGCTCAACTGACTATGTTGAAGGATCTTGAGTTGAATATTCCTGAACCTCTATAAGACTGCGGTTTGGGTTTGACTCTTGACTGTTGGACTTCAGGCTTGGCTACTTGGATTAACCCTGGACTGTGTTTCCTGATCTTTGGACTTTGCTTCTGTGGTTTGAGTCCTGGGTTTTGAGCTTTGGATTTGGTATACTGACTTGCTGCCAGATAGGCCAGGGGTTCAGGACAGCTGGTGAGGGCAAGGGGTTTTTGTTATGTACTGAGTTGAATAGGATCCAAACTGCAGCAGTCTGATTGGTCCTAGAACAATAGGATCCAAAATGCAGCAGTCTGATTGGTCCTAGAACAATAGGATTCAGAATGCAGCAGTCTGATTGGTCCTAGAACAATGCAGCAGTATGATTGGTTGGCAGGAACCACCCAATCCTGCTCCAGATAGAAGTGAATCCACAACCTGATTGGCTTACAGTAGAATTCCGGAATTAGCCAATCATGTGCAGCCCATTGTGTAAATAATGTATATAAAGCAGATACTGTGAGGGGACTTCCATTCATTCCTCCTCATCACTATGAGCTGAATAAAGAGCCTGAAATCACTTTGTGACTCTGAGTATATTTCAGTTTTGAACTAAAATTGGGGAGGGGGAGGTAAGGAAAGGGCTTGGCTTCCAGCTAATTTGTATATCTTGCCATTCTATCAGAACTTCTGCCACATATATTTTTTCAGTTGGGGGTGGGGTTTAAATATGGCGAGACTAGGGTAGCCTTTCATAAGGAACACAGTAAGAGAGTATCTTGTTCTCAGACCATTGGAATAAGTCCACCCTGGGAGCTTTTATATAGTTTAGGAAGTATCACATTACCTGATTTCTTTGTTCCTTATTTTTCCAACCTTTTTTTAGTTCTTATTTCTATATTTCTTACTCATGGTTTTTTTTTTTTTTAAGTCATCATGAACATTCATCAGGAAATGCTCCTAATATACACATATCTGTATGCTGTTTTGCCTAATTGACACATTTTTTGCAAAGCAATTTCTCCCAACAAAATGCATTTAAATTTTATGTTTGGCAAGGTACGCATTTTACGCACACTTTATACTAGTATGTGATTTTTTGGTGTATACATTACTTGGCTGGAGAACCGCACTGCAAAATTTGTGAAGTGCAAATGTTGAAGGATGGTTGTGTTTTGGTTCCTGTATAATTTCAGAAAGTTCAAATTTGGGTAATGCAACTTTAAATGCAAAACTTTAAATGCAAACTGAATCAAATTGCCCCACTCCCCCTCCCCCCCCAAAAAATCCCTATTTTCTTACAAGGCTAGTTAGTTAAGTTGTCATTCCTTCCTTTTGATTAGAGCTCTGTGCTGGCTTACAGATTGAATTTCTGCCTGACAACTTTAAGATTCTTGGTTTAGCACCCATTGTGGGGTGAAGTCTGCCTCTTTAATGTTCTTTGGATGAACTCTGTGGTTATCTTTGTATCCAACAACTCTCTTCTTAAATACTCACAAGTATTAGCAATATTTTACACTTCAGATATTGGGGGGCTGCATTTTGATAGGTAAGTTGTTTATTACTTTCTGCTTGCTCTCCTTCTGGTCCCCTTAAGTGAATCTCTGTGCAAGCTGAGATCCTGGAAATTCCAAAAGAGCTGTGAAGCATTAGGCAACAGCTTTTCTTTAAAAGTGCTTGCCTGTCTATGGATTGTTGGGGAAATATCTCACTATTTTATCTGGTCCATCTCCCTTCCTCTCTCTTTCTCTCTCTAGCTTATTAAAATGGAGTCTGTAGACTTAAGGATACTTTTCTTTAGTATGAGATATAAAGTATATTTATTTGGGGCCAATCAGAACGGAGCCCAAAAGCAATGTTCTTTGTCATTCTACATGTGCATCTGGTTGACTGCAGTGGGGGACCCAATAAATAATGGAAACAGGAGAAGTCAAGAGGTTTATTACAGCCACGTTATTACAGACCTGCAATTTCCTCTGCAGTGCTGCAGTTTTATGCATTTGCCTCAATTGCAGCAAGTATTTCTGCAGGGCTGGTGGGGGGAGGGGGAGAAAAGAACCTGGTGGAACTGGAAACGCTATACAGAATAACCAAACAGAATATAATGCAGGCGTTACGATGGAGGCTATATTTTTGTTCCCTTGTTTTCATATCTATAACAGCATATCTGAGAGCAGCTGTTGAAGATAGGAATTGGAGATGGGCAAATCTGTCAATTTCGGTTTATCATTTTTCCAGTCTGAAATTCAGTTCTCCACATTTCTCCCCCTCCCCCCCCAAAAATCAGTTTGCAACCTGTCTTGTCTTTTTATTAAGCACCCATGAAGATTCATCAGGATATATACATGCTTGCAGGCAAGTTTGTCTAATATATACATGCTTTGTATTTTATTTACACAAATATATGCATTCTTATCCACACTTGTATCTGCATTTTGTACATATTACTTGGCTGGAAAACTACATGGCAAATTTCTCAGACATGTGTATTTTGAATGAGTGCTGTGCTTCAGTTTGTATAATGGTTTGGGATTGCAAATTAGGTAGGTTCGCCTTTAAATGCAAACTGAATCAAATTTATCACTCGTCTCTGCTAGGAATACAGTTATGCTTTTAACCAAAGCATTCCATACAGTAGATTTAGTACATGCTCCACTTTTTAGTGCTTTTGAATGCACTTTAGTACTGTTCACTAAACTCTGATACATGGGAAGAGATGTAAATATCTGCTAAAAGGGGCATAATTTGCTCTACACGAGAATTATGGCACAGAGGGGAAATGCGAGACAACCAGATGAAGTTGCTTTAATTAGGAAACATGATTTCCTATTGTTTTACTGCAAAGAAGAGGCCACTGTTTTGTGGAGCTTCTCCACCTGGCAAAGGAAACATTTCTGCCCTGGTCTTCCTCTATGTGCCTGCTCATACATTTGACAGTTGTCTCTTAATATGTGTTCTTGTCACACTTTGTTGATGGAATACTGTCCTTTTGGGAGTTGTTTTTGGGTGGAGGCAGAGAATGGTGCTAGGAGAATTAGATCATTGGTTATACTGCAGTGCTGCCTATCAGTGTTTTGTGGCTTGGGGACCTTTCTGGAAAATCAGGGTTGACTACTTGTTGTCTTTACTCCAGACATCTTTCCTCCAAGTTGCAGCTCCTATTGTGGGGAGTACCCCATTTTTCCAGCACTGAATGTGCAGCTGTTTTTCATACCTAGGGAAAAGTTGATTCCTCCTCCAGATAGTTTCTCTATTTGCATGAGTATCACCTATTGGTTCCTATTTCTGTCATGTCATCAGATGTGAGTGCCACATAACCCCTTCATACCATGCCTATGTGAACTTCTAACTTGTAGAACAACTAACATCTTTTAAATAACCTCTTTAGCTGTGTACTATGCAGTGCAAACCTGGTACTGAAGTACTTCCTTACAGCAGCGGTTAATGAAAGGAACTCGCATGACGCCCACCAAATGGTGGGAATATGGTCAATCTCTGGCCAGGTAGATTTTCCCCTCATCTCTCTCTTGCTTTCTGTACTCCCCCCTCCATCCTTTGAGATCCTTGCCTCTGCTCCTTAACCTTAATACCAAGTCTCTCTGTCACATGCCTCTGTTGCTAGTCCTAAGAAGCCTCAGATCATAGGCATGGAAATAGGTGTGTGATGAAAGTCAGAACTAGGGCAATGGCTGATGATGACACAAAGGTGATACTTGCATGCACGTGTGTCCCCAGGTCCAATAGCAGAAGAAAACAGTGGTATTCCTCAATATACCTCATAAGTGGGAAAGAGGCATTCAAGGGCAGGGGGACTTAATCCCAGTGCCGGATTGACATATAAGCTAAACAAGCTATAGCTTAGAGCCCCACTCTCTTGGGGCCCCCAAAAAAATTAAAGGGGAAAAAACTGGCTATACATTTCCAAAATATAAGTTAAAAAACAAATAAACTAAAACCTGCATACAGCAACAGTGTATTGTGTTGTGTAGACTCCTATGATATAAGTAATGGGCCCCACCTGCTAGGCTGCTCCCTAAAATATCACTGGTTTGCTCATTTCTATATATAGGGTGCCTATATTCTGCATGTGCAAATAGCTTTAGATACCTATTAGGTCCATAAATTACCACATACCATATATTCAACACAAAAAACTAGTGACAATTTGTTGTTGACAAAGGACAACTGGACATATAAAGGGCCCTATTACCTTCAGTAGCTTAAGGCCTCATCAAACCTAAATCCGGCCCTGCTTATTCCCCCAGGTGAAAGGTTGAAATTTCCCTAGACACAATTGGTTACTATGCTCTCCCTTGAAGCATTTTGGGAATACCAACCCCTCAGGTTACTAGCAAATCAAGAGAAGGGCAGACATAACTATGTGATCTCAGAGGTTGCCAGCCTTTTGGGCCCACTTGCAAGCTGAAGAAACTGTTGTGGGTACCACATACCCTGCACCTTAGCATATTGGCTACAACAGAAAGTATATTTCAAGACTAATTTCAGCGGTGTGACCACTCTGCCATTTCAGAAAGCTTGTATATTGCATGTTTTCAAGTGTTTCCCATTGTACTCAATCTTCCTGGTTTGTTTTTTGGGTTTTTTTACTGAGCCCTACCATGACATGCCTCTACAAGAAATCTGTTTTCTTTTCCCCTTTAACATTTTATGCTGTTATTTTAGGTGCCAATTAGCCGCAGGGTGTGGGCATTGATTGATCATTTATGCAACACGAGGAAAACCACTTAATTCAGTGACAAGAAAGCTATAAAATCAATGGCGGCTTGTATTGTGCCATGCAACTATTAATACAAACACCTTGACACCAAATGTCTCCTCCTTTATAGCCTATTGGATCATTAGCCCCAAAATGCCACTTTGCCACCATCAGTTCACAGTGAATTATTAGGCAAGGTATAATATAGAGTAGTTTTAGATATTGATATTTTTGTGATGTTGACAGACAATTGAGAGGCAAGGTAGAGTTAAGCAAATGTGTACAGGAAGAGAAAAGACAGGAGACATATTTATTATAGTTACTCACTGAAAGCTTGTCTTTGAAACTCTGTAAGTACACAGAAACTGTTTGATAATAAAATGCACGAGGCACTTCATATTTTTCACAGGTGAAAGAAATACCTGTTCATTTAAGGAAAGATGGACACCTTTCAGAACAATCAGGGGTTGCATGTATTAGCCCCCAGGGCTGCTCAAGGCATGTTGACACCTGAGGCAAACCACAAAATGGTTCCTCCCTCCCCAGCAGGGAAGAAGGGTGAGTGAAGATCTACACCAGGAACAAGAGGTGGTGTTGGTGGGGATAAAGATCTGCATTGGAATCTGCTGCCCCTATGGTCCTGCTGCTTGAGACAGTCACCTCACCTTGCCTAATGGGTGGGCCAGTCCTGTTAGCATCCATTGGCTCAGCAGCCAGTTTATTTGCACACTCTGTCGCACCCAAAGGAGCAGGTGAGAGGAGATATTATCTGAATACCAAATGGCCACAGCAAGCCTTAACACTAACACCACTGTTTAAATATATATATCATTTCAACCCTGTTTTGAAGCAGGCTGGGTGGGGCATGTGTGTTGGATTAGGCAGAAGGATTTAATAAATAATAATAATAATAATAATAATAATAATAATAATGTTTCACTTGGAAGGAAGATCCATTATACTTCATGCAGCTTACTCCCAGGTACGTAGAATTGTAGTCTTAGTGACAAATGCTTCTACCAAAATGATAATGTTTGAATGATCTAAATATTTTTGCCCCTTTCACTTAGCAGCAACAAATCACACTCCAAAAGTGTTTTGGCCACTTAACAGTGCCCAAAGCATTTAGATGAAAGCTGGTGTTCTAAGTGTTTCACAGCAGTCGTGTGAGTCTGTGCTTTTTGTCTGGTAGCTGATAATGGCCCCCCTGGAGCATCCATCACCCAGAGAACCTTTTCATTCTCTCCTCCCCACTGAAGAAAAATGGCATACAACCGTGCTTGTAGTGTTTACGATGCTTCGACGCGGCTACAATACTGAATTACATTGGGCAGGGCAAAATTGAAAAAGAAAAACACTACAGACTTCACATACTTTGTAATAATCAAAATTGAGGGGAAGGGCCATGTGACTAAAAGCTAGAAAGAGAGAAGGAAGTTAAGAATTGAGAAACATAGTGTATATATTTTTTAAAATGTTGTTGGAGGACAGGGAGTGGAGGAGCATGCAGGAACCAGCTGATGTTTGTTATATATAGAATTTAAAGCACAACAGCATAAGGAAAGCTCTGCTGGATCAGACCAAAAGGCCACCATAGTGCAGCATCTTGCTCTCACAGATGCCATTCAGATGCCAGTGGGAAGCCTGGCAGCAATACCTGAACAAAACAGTACTCAGTGGTTCACAGTGATTGGCAAATACGGCCCTGACAGTTGAATGAAGGTTGAACATAGCCATTTTGGGCTTATTGGATGCTGTTTAATATTTACACGGGAGATGTTTCAGAAAGTAAGAAGCCTGATTTGAATGCTCCAGGAGAATTACAACTAGGTGTGTCTCTTTTTAAATACTGTATTTGCCCGAATATAAGCTGCACCTGAATATAAGACGAACCTTTAAAATTCAAAGGGGGGGGGGGGAGAGAAAAAAAAGACAGTACCCGAATATAAGCCTCTCCCTTAAAATTCCGCAGGCACTCACACCCATTCCATTTTACAGTACGCCTGTTTCAGCAGCGATATCATAATAGCCAATTTTTGTATGGTCGTGAATTTAAGCCGCACTTTAACTTTCCACAGTTGGAATTTGGGGGGAAAAGTGAGACTTATCTTCAGGCCAGTACAGTAACTGCAGGCTAGAGTGGTGGTGTATCCAACTTTACAGAAAACAAAACAATGGAGAGGCCTCTTTCAGCCCTTCTGGAAGATGTGCCACCTTCCAGTGGCTGGGCTCACTCGCCACCTCCAGTTGTTGAGGAACATGCAAGTTTCTGGGCAACAACATCCTTGTTCTCCTCCACTTTCAAACGAAGTTGGGCCCTGCTAGAATGAGTAACGGTGGACAGCAATGCTGAGAGGACAGGAAAGATGTTCTCTGCAGGTGCCTGTAGCTAATTAGCAGCTGCTGCTACAGTCACCCCATGGCCTTTGCCCATGTAGAGGCTGGTTCACAGACAGCTGTGTGAACTGGATCACATGGTCTACACAGAGCTGCAGTTCCTTGAAGCCGACTTGTTTAACAATTTATGATGTCCCTTTCTGATCTGTAAGAACACTGTCCATGGGCTATGAAATCTGAAGCCTTCCATGATAAGGGAGATGGATGTCCAGAAGGATGGCAGGAAAAGCTGAGGGCTTTGTAGACAGTGATGTGAGCTGGCAAGAGCCTTCTGCTGTCATCTTGCATCCTTTCACAGTTTAACATGGTATAAAGTTCACCACTGGCATCTTTGTCTGCCTTGTGTTCTGATTGCTCCCAGTAGAAACATCTGAGCCTGCAGACGGACTCTGCTTCCAAACTCAATCACATTGTGCATATATTAGGAAAACAGATGTTGGGGGAAAAACCCAACAGAATTTTAGCTCATTCTCTCTCTTTTAAAAAGAACAAAAACCTTGATGGAACAAACAGATGCCTTTGATCCTTGTTGCTTCTTTGTTACCATGAATAGATAGCAAGAAGAGGCTTCTCCCATTTATCATGAAAAAAATAAGATATAGCCAATACTGGTATGATTTTTTTTAATGAAAAGACTTTGTCAACAAAGTCTTAACTCACGGGTAGACAGCATTCTCTGGTCAGTTTTCCAGGGTCACAGGTCAGCAGAGGGTAGAACCAGAGGCAAAAGTGATCAAAGCAATGGATGTAATTTATACCTTTGTACAGTAGACTAGCTTCTACCCCCCCCCCCCACATATCCCTATCCTTCATCAAGGCAAGTGGAGGGGAAAGTAGTTTAGCATCTGTGTTAGGTGGCCAGACAATGGTGTACAAAATCCGGGGTTTTTTAATAAAATGAATGTTGTGTTCGTCTTTTTGCTTATAAGGAAAATAAATAGCAACACACCATGTTTGTTTTCTTAAATGCTTGTTGCATTGGTATTTTAAGAACATTCTGGAAAGATAACCTAACTCTTGAGGTGATCTTTCTGGAAGGCAATTTGTTCTCCCATCTTTGAATTATATACAGTGGTACCTCGGGTTAAGAACTTAATTCGTTCTGGAGGTCCATTCTTAACCTGAAACTGTTTTTAACCTGAGGTACCACTTTAGCTAATGGGGCCTCCCGCTGCCGCCGGAGCACAATTTCTGTTCTCATCCTGAAGCAAGGTTTTTATTTTTATTTTTTTTAAAAAGATATTTATTGAAGTTTCACAAAAAAAAAAATTACATAGATAAGAACAAAAAAAAAATAAAGAAAAGAAAAGTCCAAAATACAAAAAATAATAATACCACAATTAAAAACAGTTCCATCTTTTCATCACATATCTTTCATTTACTTGTTTCCCGGACCTCCTCATGCCTCCCTTTTTTGTATTCCAGTTCAATTTATTAGTTCAGCAATTCCTTTCCCTCCTTATTTTATCCTAATCTTTAATCTTTATATATTATGGCATTAAATTTTTACGTATTGAAAATCCAATTTTTCCATATTCTTTTATACCATTACAGCTAGAAACCACTTAACTTCAATCCAACATCATTCTAACATTCATTAATTTTACAATATTTCTGTAAATAGTCTTTAAATTTCTTCCAATCTTCTTCCACCGACTCTTCTCCCTGGTCTCGGATTCTGCCAGTCATTTCCGCCAATTCCATGTAGTCCATCATTTTCATCTGCCATTCTTCCAGAGTGGGTAAATCTTGTGTCTTCCCTGAAGCAAGGTTTTTAACCCAAGGTACTATTTCTGGGTTAGTGGAGGCTGTAACCTGAAGTGTATGTAACCCGAGGTACCACTGTATTGGACTCTGGTCCAATGCTGTAAGCCAGTTGGGGGATTTGGAAAAGTATTTACCCCCTCACATATCGTTATAAATGCTGCAGGTCTGGGTCCAATTTGTGCCCAAACCTAGATATGTGGAAAGGAGAAGTGGTGGTGATGCTACCCAGGAATAAATGACCCACAGAGTCACCTGATCAGTATGAGTGTTGTCCTTTTCGTTGTGTACTCCCTCAGTGATTTCAGCTGGAGGTTATGTTAATGGCACCCCACTTCCCAGTGTTTTTGAAGATGGTTCCTGGAGAAAGTTTCTGTATGGGTTCTATGTTGTTTTTTAATCTACACTTTTTATGACAACAATTACTAAGGAACATTTGCCTGTAAATAGTCTCTCTTTCTCTCTCATTATGAATCAGTCAGTCATTAACCTTAACAATATTGATGCATTCTCCCCGTGCATTTCAAGTAGTTTGATAAACAACAGAAGAGGAGTTAAGAGCCCATTCCCTGTGCTATGATGTGTTTCCGCATCATCGGTACTGTATAAATACAGAGACGCTTCATTGTGTTGTGTGAGATTTATGAAGGAAGTACAATATGGTTGGGAGGGGAAGAGAGAAACTCTCACAGAAGCATATTGACAGAGAAACAAAGATAGATGGATAGGCAAATACAGGAGACATGCACTCATACCTATTCAAACAGCATACAGTTGTCAATATATGGACAATGCTTGCGGGTAGAAATTACTGCCAATTTATTATCTTTATGTCATTGTGAATCTCAGCGGCGATAAGTGTTCCGAGGAAAATAGAAGACCGTGAAATGAAGGATGGAAAAGTAAGAATAATGGAGAATGAATTTATCCAGATGGAAGAGTGGGGTGGGGTGGACAACAAACATGACTGCTCTGTCCACAGTGGTTTCTTTTATCCACATGGCAGCTCTTTGGCCATGGCATCCACATCCCTATGCCATGAGCAGAATCTACAGTGCTGCACATGAGGCTCATCCAAGCTGTGGCATGCTATCTGCCAGGTTGCGCCTAATGACAGGGAAGTCAGACAACTCATTAGCCATGGCTCTGCAAAGAGAAGCTATAGGAAGGAAATCAAACAGATCCCTAAGCAAGGGTGCCGTGCATCCAGCCCTAAGTTTGATGTAACCAGATCTCTGGTGACAAGGGTTGGGAAGATCAGCCTATATCCACCCTGTTTTATTTTTGCTGGCACTCAACAATAGGCAGAAATAAGAAGCAAGGCTCAGCAACAAATATAGCTGTGCTTCATAATATTATATGGGTGGGAGGTGATCATTAAAATGAGAGTCAAATATCCAAGTCTCACAATAAATTTAAAAGAATTTGGAAAGTTTAGAAACTGGCTTGAGTGAAGATAGTTAATTCCTCTTGTTATATAATACAGATAGTTGGGGTTTTTGTTTGTTCTACAGAGCAGGCTATGGGAATGAGACTTAAATCATCAAAGAACAGCCCCCCAAAAGTAGACTCTGTTATCTTTCTGCCTAAATGGGGAAAAAAGCCATTTTGCTTCTGATATGTCACTTTACAAGCAAGAGATAAATTTGAGAAACAAGGGAGGAAAACAAATTCAGTATTTTTTGGGAAACTGTTTCCCATTATATATGGCACCCAGTGTGCGTTGGGGGGAAAGTTTAATGATAGTGAATACGAATGATGCACAGGCTAAGTTTTCATAAACAGTTAATGAGGTAATGAACCTGTAGCTTGACTCTATCACTTCAGATTGTAGGTGAGGGTTCACAGGATGGCATGCAACTCATGGGGAAATAAATCCAAGCCATTGAAATCTAGCACGTCAGGAAGAAGGGCAGAGGTGAACTGTTATGATATCTGGTTTTCTGTGGACATGGTATGTTTTCTTTTCGTATGGGTGAACATTCAGTCATGAGTCAGGACTCTAGGCAATCTGAAGTGAAAAGGGCAGACAGAGATTTAGCACCTCACTTGCTGTTTATGATAACTGGATTTCAGAGCATGGGTGAAGAACCCGTGGCCCTTCAAATGATACTGACCTATCACTCCTGACTAGTGGTGATGCTGGCTAGGGATAATGGGAGCAGAGGTGGTTTTAGGGTAGCATGACTGGTTTGGCCGCACTGGGCACAGGTGCCACTGCAGGTGACGAAACAATGTTATAGAGTGGAGTGTGAGAGGCTAGGAGGTGCTGAATTTTAGTGTCACACAGGGTGCCACTGAAATTTGAGAGCCCAAAGCCTGCCACTGATGGGAGGTAGATTCCAATGTCATCTCGAGGGCACATATTCACTCCTGTTTTAGCGTCTATACAGATAGCTGGACTATATTTTACAGGAGGATGGGGCCAGGCCTCAGAGGTCCAAGAGTTCGGACTGCTTCCTGGTTTTGTTTAATTTATTATGATGATGATGATGATACACAGAAACAAAAGAAGGCACTTTTAACTCTTTGACATCACATAATCTATATTATTTAACAAAAATCACATCTTTTATCAAATCACATCCCTTATTTGCTTCAGTTTGTTGCTCTTAAGCTGAGAGACTGCGTCACAATTTGGTCCCACTAATAATCAGTTGCAAATACCAAAAAAGGGTTAATTTTTTTTGGGGGGGGTCTTAAACTTGACACCCCAGGGCCAAACAGCCTTCCCAGTCCTTCCGCTGATTGGCCCTGCTTGGAACAAGTCATGAGAGCCATTGTAAATGTCATCCTTTAGGTCTGGTGACAAATCAGTAATGTGAGGCACAGTGTGTTGAAAAACCTTGACAAATTGCCATCACAACTCAGCAGCATTTGCCAAGTGATGCTGTGCTACAGCAATGGTACGGCTGTTGATGTGGCAAATTTCACTACGCTTAGGGATAGTTGTGAAGCCTGCCTGAGTAAGCTTGCAGGTCAGGCTGTTGACTCATTTAGCTTCCACTGAAGTTTTTTGGGATATTGTGCTTAGGCAGGAATAACTGGATCTGGGCTCCACTGTGGGAGAACATTAGGGGCCACTCTGATTATGACATCCAGGAAGAGTAAAAATGGGAGGTTTTGTGAAGTATGCTGACCTGTATCCTTGATCTGCACTTAGATCTGGCTTCCGTGTGCATTGATCTGCCAGCACTTCTATTAACCTTCTATTAACCTCCCAGCCTTAGCTACATCCTGGTAGGCAAACTGTTTCTTTTGAGCAACGGCAAGGAGGAGCCTGCCCAGATGGCATAGCTGGAAAGCCTTCTCAGCATGAGGGCCAGGTACTGATTGTCCTGGAACTTCACAAATCATTAGAGGATCCCCACTGCTGCCTTTCTCAAATCCCTAGCATATGTAGATATTCAGAGATGACACAATTAATTAACATATATTATTGACAGCTGGATCTGGGCCTCTCTGTTGCCAAAGGGGACGTGTGTTGTTTTTCAGCTGAAGAGCTGAGAGGGCAACTCACAAACAAACCTTTATTCTATGCTGTTCCTTCTCCGAATCAAATGCTGCACTGGCTTCATCAGATATAAAGCTACTTTAAATCAACACTCATAGTAATTTGATTGCTGTGTGACACTGTCCTCAGTGCTTCATTCTAGAAGAGTGCCTGGCAACTATTTCGGTTGTCGGGCCATATCTGTCACCTATATGAGATCAAGTCTCAGCAGGATTTCTCCCTCTTTCACTTTCTCTACACTCTTTTATTGATTTGAAAGTGTATTTCATAAAATATACCAAGGTGTCTTACAAAATATAAAATACAATAAAACACACACACATCTTTAAAACATAATACACATCAGTAAAACATCAGTAAATACTTACTGGTTTAAAGAAAAATTAATATTGTGAAAGCCTATCTAAATTTATTTTATTTATTGCTTGAATTTATATCCTGCCCTAAACCTGGGGGTCTCAAGGCTGTTCACAGAATAAAATCAAGATATAAAACCACAAATACATAATAAAAATAAAAACAATAACCCAATAGCCTCCCCCCCCCCAAAAAACGAACATTTTAAATGGGCTTAGGATATAAATCAGATCAGTCAAATGCCTTGTTGAAAAGGAATGTTTTTGCCTGGTGCCTAAAGGTGTATAATGTAGGTGCCAGGCAAACTTCCCTGGGGAGAGCATTCCACAGACAGGGAGCCACTGCAGAGAAGGCCCATTCTCGTGTTGCCACCCTCCAGACCTCTTGAGGAGGAGGCACACGAAGGAGGGCCTCAGAAGATGATCTGAGGGTAGGTTCATGTGGAAAGAGGCAGCCCTTGGGGTATTGTGGTTCTAAGCCGTTTAAACAGAGCAGTTTTCAAAAGATGTCTGAAAGAAGGCAGGGACTGTTCCTCCCAAAGCTCTGCAGGCAGGGCAGGGCACTAAAGGTTCACCCCAAGTGGAGGCCAACTGAACCTCAGGGGTGCAGAAAACCAGCAGAAGCATCACATAAGAGAATCTTAGTGAACCAGGTGGAGTGCAAGGGATCAGACAGTCCCTGACGTACTTTGGGCTCAAGTTATTTAGAAGAAGAAGAAGAGGAGGAGAGTTTGGATTTGATATCCCGCCTTTCACTCCCCTTCAGGAGTCTCGAAGCGGCTAACAATCTCCTTTCCATTCCTCCCCCACAACAAACACTCTGTGAGGTGAGTGGGGCTGAGAGACTTCAAAGAAGTGTGACTGGCCCAAGGTCACCCAGCAGCTGGATGTGGAGGAGCTGAGACGCGAACCCGGTTCCCCAGATTACGAGACTACCGCTCTTAACCACTACACCACACTGGCTCTCCATTTAGGGCTTTGTGAATTAACCTTGAAGCTAGCCTGGTAGAAAACTGGCAAATTGATTTCAAGGAAGGAAGCTGTGTGAGCTCGTATGAGTTTTCAGCTCACAAAGAAAGAACACTGTTGCTGTTTCACCAAAATGAACTGGGTATTATTCTCTCACAGATACAGGCTGCACTCATCCGTGAGGTTTATTATGTTAGTTTTCTTTGTTGCAATGCTAGTGCTTCCGTCTTGATTTCTAACACTCATTTGACGCTGCAGTATCCGCTGCATTTTGGAACGGTAGATATACCACCATGTTGCAGCACATTTTAGACGTCAAGAAAGAACTCTTATGTTGGGACACCGCCCCAAATTTCATCACGTGAGCAGAGGACTCAAGGTGAGATGACTGCCTGAGGCAGTAGGATTCACAGGGGCAGCAGATCCCAAGGCAGATCTTTATTTCCCCCCTTGTTCCTGATGTAGATCTTCTCTCCCCCCTTCTTCCCTGTCCATAGGGCAGGGGCGAATGCCATTTTGTCATTCGCCTCAGGTGCCAAAATGTCTTGGGCCAGCCCAGGAGGTGGCATGATAATGAAAGCAGCATTAACAGTGTTACAGACAGATTTTTCCTGGCAACAGTTAACATGGAAATGAGAACTAAACATCTGCTAGATCCCACTAGATTTCCAGAAGTAGCTTTCACATCATGTGAAAGCTGGAATAAGATGTGAAATTAACAGATGTGGAAATGTGGGGAAGACAGAATAAAGTGCTGACTGGATGCGGGCATGCAGCCACAAAGGCAGAGGGGAACTCCCCTGCCAGATGGATAGGACCAACATCTCTGGCATAACTGCATGGTCTACTAAGAGCTTACAACATTGCAAAATGTGGCCTAGTCCTTGATTGTGTTGATGCTGAAGAGTCTAAGCATGCCCACTCCTTAGTTCAAAATTTGATTAAAGGTTTTCTCATCATCATTACTCTCCTTGATGCTGGTAGCAGGTACAAATGATTCTGCTGCTAACATTGATGCATTGAGGAGGCGAAACGAGAAAATGCAAGGTAGCCACGCTGGTATCAGGCAATGGCTATAATTGAAATTGCCGAGGAATGATGATGAAAGGACATAAAATATCCGCATTATGCCAAATAAATTCATTGTGATTAGTTTTATTACAATGAATAGCAAATGAATTAAAGATGGAGACACCTGAAGCACAGAAAAGTGCTGCCTAGCTCAAAAGCCCCCCTTCTGAA
Organism: Podarcis pityusensis; assembly: GCF_964106645.2. NCBI lineage: Eukaryota > Metazoa > Chordata > Lepidosauria > Squamata > Lacertidae > Podarcis > Podarcis pityusensis. The sequence continues at coordinate 76,469,835 of NC_138032.1, read as the reverse complement.
GGGTCCATCTAATGGAAAAGCCATGTATAGATTAAAAAGCTGTGCAATTATATGCTATAATTACACACAGTCTAAGGAAAGAATCTGATTAACCATCTTTTGACAAAGTCAGCTTTGAAAAGGAGACATAGTGAAACCATTTTTTTTATTTCAGTACAGTTTTGTACTTGAAGTGCTCTTTTGAATATTATTCATAATTTTGCATCATAATGCCTTGTGGGAGGTTATGTGCAGTAGAGATCAGTGATGTGGCATTGCCTGTATCACTGTGGCTTACCAAGAGCTTCAATGCCACCTTGTCTCTATTCCTTCTCTTCCTTGTAACCCATGGTGATGCCAGTAACAGGAGGTCAGGTAAGCGCTGATTCACCTTAATTGCATGTACCTAAACTTATGGTGTGCAATTGAACCCCTCCTGCAAAATAGTGACAGCCTGGAGGTGACCCAGGGATTAATGAATCTGCCAGTTTCAATTTTTATTTCTCTATTGTGTTTTTTTTTTGGGGGGGGGTTTACTAGTAAATTCAGTTTTCCACATTTGTCAGTGTTTTCAGTGTGAATTTTCCCCAGTGTGTGTGCGCGCACGCTCGGGCACAGTTTTAACTAATATGCACATTTCTGCAAGCAATTTCCCCCGTTACAAGGCATACTTGTACATTATTTTCACTAATACACATATTTTTATCCACACTGCCCCTTAATGTACAAATTGTTTAGTTGGAAAACCGCAGCACAAAATTCAGATCAGTGTGAATTTCAAAGGCGTTTCAGTTTCTGCACTGGTTTGGCAAGTGCAAATCAGGAAGTTTCTTGTTAAAATGTGATCAAAAATGGATTTCTCTGCATCTCCACCCAAGACTCACAAAGCGATCCTGTATGCCAACTCAGAAGCATGGAGCTTACTCCCAAGTAAGCAGGGACTGCAGCCACACAATGCAGTCTGATTCATGTCTACACAGAAGTTTGTTCCAATGTGGTCAGCGAAGCTTACTCCCAAGAAAGTGTGCATAGGATTGCAGTCTTAGGCAAGTTAAGGGAATGCAGATCAATGGCTCTGGGGTGCTAGCCACCTTTTAAAGAAAAGGATACTTTGTGTTCACAGGCGGCATGAAGAAGCTCACCAAGGTTCAAATGTCTGAGCAGGAGGGCAGCAAAGAGGCTGCTGACTCATCCCAGGTAACACAAGAAACAAGTTGTATTGGTTGTAGCCTTCATTTCCTGGCTCATAATAATAAATCTGGCATGTCAGTTTCAGGGAAATGCACAGTTGACAACCTTGCCTGCAGCGCCAACTGCTCTGTAAAACACAGAGAAGGTCACAGTTGGTGACTTCCTGATTTCAGGTCATGGTTCTGTGGAGAACCTCCCTCCAGCAGTAGATGTGTTTCACACCTAGCTGCTCCTTTTGCCAACCTGTCATATTTAATTAAAATGGGGCGACAGGCTCTAAGATTCTTTGTAGTGGGCAAAGCGAACCTCCTTTAAAGCCTGCACTTCACTGGGGTGTCCGTCATTATTCTGTTCCCTTACAAATGTAATGGCTCCTCTTGAGTTTCTGCCACACCAGCTTTGAGCAGCTTTCTCCAGTTGACCGGCAAATCTCTTCTTCTTCTTCTTCTTCTTCTTCTTCTTCTTCTTCTTCTTCTTCTTCTTTTCTCCTCCTCCTGCTCCTCCTCCTCCTCCTCCTTCTCCTTCTCCTTCTCCTCCTTCTTCCTCCTCACTTATTTTCTCAGGAGGCTCTCCATCAGCCCTCTTAGACTTCATCAGCCCCTGTCAACATGGTCAATGATTAGGGATGATGGGAGTTGCAGTCCAACAACATCTGCAACCATCAACTGGCTTAATTTTGAAATGTCTTGTGTTTCCCTCCCTCCCTCCTGCCTCTCCACCCCACACATGGATCCAGTTGAAATATTGGCAAATCAGGGGCCTTTTCAGCAGTGGTGTAGCAAGGTCAGGTGGTACTTGGTGCGGAAAATTTCTTGTCAACCCCCCCCCATTGAAATTTATTTATTTATTGCATGCAAAAATGGTTTGACTTTCTTTCTTTCTTGCTTTCTTGCTTTCTTGCTTTCTTTCTAGCTTTCTTTTGTCAAGCTTTTTGGGGGAGCTGAGCAGGCGGACTGTTTCGGCAGCAGGAATCCTGTGCACGCCAAAATCACAGCATCTCACACTGACGTCGAGTGAAGAAGAAGAAGAAGAAGAAGAAGAAGAGGAGGAGGAGGAGGAGTTTGGATTTGATATGCCGCTTTATCACTACCCAAAGGAGTCTCAAAGCAGCTAACAATCTCCTTTCCCTTCCTCCCCCACAACAAACACTCTGTGAGGTGAGTGGGGCTGAGAGACTTCAGAGAAGTGTGACTAGCCCAAGGTCACCCAGCAGCTGGATGTGGAGGAGCGGAGACGCGAACCCAGTTCACCAGATTACGAATCTACCACTCTTAACCACTACACCACACTGGCTCAACCCCCTTGGAGGTGACACCCAGGGTGGACAGCACCCACCGCACCCACCTTGCGACACCTCTGCTTTTCAGTGGTGCTGTCCAGAACACAGAATATGTGAAATTCACAGATATTTGCAGCTTCTCTAGTACTCTGAAAGAGCTGATTCGGTTCTTTTATATCATATCTCTCCCTACCATAAACATCTATTCAAAGGAGATTTTTTTTAAAAAAATGCTTAGCATAGGTAAGGAACTTTCCATTTCACAGAAGGGTGTATAGCTAAGCATCTTTGGGGGGCACTAACTGGCCGTTTTTCAAATTGGTAAGGGCCTCTGATTATTACTCCTCCTGCATCTCCATGACCCTGTCTCTAACAACGTTAATTGCCAGCTGTGACTACTGGCAATGAATGTTTGAAGATCTAATGTCCCCCTTCTCTCTTGTTCACCATTGTAGCTTTTCAAAAATTAAAGTTGCCTCAAATTCTAAGGGAATACTCTGCCTTGAGCCCATTAGGGGTCTTGACTTTATGCCCAGATTTTCCTGAGAAGTAATTATTATTATTATTATTATTATTATTATTATTATTATTATTATTTACCCCACCCATTTGGCTGGGTTTCCCTGGCTTCCAACAAAACACTGAAATACAATAACCTATTTGGAATGTGTTGTTTAACAACTGATACAGCATGTTGGCCCAAAGTGGAAGCAGGAAACTCAATGCTTTCAACTTCACAACAGCCATGAAATTGCACAATAGCCTTCAAGGAGCAATGTCCGAAGTCAAGACAGATCAGATCGGTCAGAAATATCAGGGGAGCAATGCTGGTGGTGGGAGTAGAGATGGGAGAGAAATTCAGTTCAGTTTGCATTTAATGGTGAACCTCCCAAATTGTCCATTTCCAAAACAAATAGACAGCTACCCTTTGAAAGTCACACTTCTCCAAATTTTGCAGGGCAGTTCTCCAGGCGAAAAACGCATACAAAAATGTGTGCACTAGGATAAGGTGTGTCTAAAAATGTATCTATTGGTGAAAAAACAAAACAAAAATAGTATTACAGAAAAATGTGTTGAAGAAAAGTGTATGTTGGGCAACATCACATAAAACACAGTGGGCTCTTCCAGACTTACTTTTGCACTGCATTCCCAGGCAAAGGTCCCCACTTTTTTATGATTTTCAGTTGTATACATTTCAATAATTTTGCAATCATTTTAACATTTCAAAATTCCTACTTCCTTCCCCCTCTTTCTGCAGTTCCTTAAATTTATTTATTTTTATATTTTCTGCATATTCCAAATTAACTTAACTTACTTATAGCAAATGTCCACACTTTAAAGCTCTGCTTCTGAGTGGGTTTTTTTTTTTTGTTGTTGTTCCAGCATTTCCCCAGGAAAACTCACATTTTACTACTGAGGTGGAATCTAGACACATACAAAAACCACAAAAATGTTTTGAAAAATAGAAGCTCACCATTGCCATCTAACTGTCACATTTGAATAATGCACTTAAAACGCACTTAAAACATTATATTTGCTGCTGTATAGCTGAGTCCTGAACTGGAGCATATCACAATCTATGGAAACCCATTTGCCATTTGCTCCAAGTCTCCAAAAACATAGGTTTTCCCAGGTAAATATCCAGGAGATAGACGATATATATATATAGATAGATGATAGAGATGATAGATAGATAGATATGGAAACCACTGCCCAGATATATAGCTTTAAATTTATCCTTGTGCCTAGAAACATGGCGCAAAAGGAGGTGTGGGTGATCCCTACATATAGTAGGAAAAATCTGGAATAATATGCTGACGAATTTTCAGGAGAGTTTTCTTAAAAACAAATTCACAAATTGATGTGGAAATGTGGAGAACTGAATATATGATTAGAAAAAGATGTGAAAAGGAGAGAAACTGAAATTGATAGATTTGCCCATTCCTTGAATGGAGACGGTGCTTAGCCCTCCCCTGACCACATTTTCCATCTCAGGACCCCACTTGCTGCCATTTCCCTAACCACACCTTTTCTCGCATATCTGGTTTCTGGATCAAGTGGGGAAAGCAGCTGGTGAGAGTGGAGAGTAGAACGCAGCACAGGACAGGGAGGGTTAGGCATCGCTTGCTCCTAGCCTGTGCTTTCTCCTCTGAAAATTCAGCGTTCTCTTTGCAACACCCCCCCCAACCAAAATGGCACTAGGACTATCCTAAATGCAATGTCACAATTCATTGCAGATCAAAATGGTTTTCACCACCCACTCTCCTGTAACAGAGTTCTTTGAAACCGCCAAACTTTAACAGGCATCTTTGACAAAGGCTGGACATAAAACATCAACAGTATCTTTGAAATGAATAAATTTAACATAATCCATCAATATAATACACTATCTAGAGCCATGCTGTGAAACAATACATACATAATTTACTTGACTACACCAGCACAAAAGCAACAGACCTATTAATGCAAAAAGGCCCCAAATATTCCAGTCCCCTTCATACATTAATAATTTCCCCCTCTCCATCCGAACACATAATTCTCTTTCAAAAGTGGGGAAATAATTCATAATTTAATGAGTACTGCAATAGAGAAATCAATGAAGATCTCAGTGTCTCTCTGATTTTTCACTCAGGGTGGTCAAGAGTCCATCTCAGAATTTTTGAAACTGCATATTGGTAGAAAGCTGGGCTTGATGGGATTAAGCCTTTATGGGGGGTTTTTTTTGCTATGCCTTTCCACCCTTTGTGTGCATGGATGGTGCAGTTTTAGTTGCATAAGCATAGGGAGAATTGGTCTTAGAAGAAATGGTGATACCTGGGGATGTTTCTTTCATTGGCAGTCTACCTCCAGGGTGATGTTTGACAGCAGTCTTCAGGGCCAGCCCAAGACATCTTGGCATCAGAGGAAGACCCCAAAATTGTGCCTCTCTCTAGACCAGGAAAGGGGTGAGGGAAGTTCTACATCAGGAACAACGGGAGGGAAGGAAGATCATGAATTTGGTAAGTTAAAAACTAGTTTACTTTCAAACCCTCCAAAGGTTGGGTTCATGTGCTTCAGAAAAGTTGCACAGACAGTAAACCTTGGTTTAGTTCCAAAGTATTAAAAGTTCCTAGATTATTGGTATAGGAACTCAAGAGAGGCTTGTAAGAGCCATTTGGTCTGAGCTGGAGCAACCAGTTCAAACCTCATTAGGCACTGAATGTCTCAGGTCGACTGAGGTTACACCAATAGGCTTGATTACTCATTTCCTCCCAAGGTAAGGAGAAGTGACCTAGCTAAACCTGGCAGGACAACTTACTCTATGGTATTAACCCTTTCATGCAGTAATTAGACTTAAGTATGTTGGCTATCCCACAAATTGTTAGTGCAGAAAGCCACTCAAATGGAAATAGTCGGGAGAGGTGCTGTTGCTGTTGCTGCATGTGCATCAATATAATTGCGCTCCAATCTAGGATTAACAGTTTTCCTTCCTGCTTTTGTTGCCTGCTTGATTCCTCAAATGTTCAGTTTTGTAAATGAACATGTATTTTTAAAAAAATATTGTAAGCTCCCCAGGGCTTGTTGGAAGGAAATAAATCTGGTGAGTGGCACACCCGCAGAACTTATCACCGAAATAGTGTAAACTGGAACCACCACCCCCCATTTTGAAACATTATCATCTCCTTTTCTCTTTATCTGTTGTTTGTAAGAGGAGGAGAAATATGCACCACAGCTTAGGAGGAGAAGGAGTTGGGGGCTGGGAAAAACCTAGAGGGGAACAGAAGTTCATTTGAGCAGTTTCTAATATAACCAGCAGTAGCTTTGGCATCACTGCACAGACACATTTGAAAACCTTCTGGGAGATCCCATGCATGGTGAAATGAAATGAGTCACTCTAATTATGTTTTTGTTATGGATCCTGAAGCAATAGTTCTATGAAACAAAACATCTCGCCTGCCGTGATGTGTCTGTGTTTGTCAGTTTACATGGGGCTAAAGGGAGAAAAGGGCTTGTTTTGACATAGAAAAGTATAATCCAAAAGTTGTTGTTGTTGGTTTTTTTGAGAAGTATATATAAACATGCACTCACACTCTCTCAGGAACCATTCACACAACCAAAGGGACCATGTGTCGTCTCTTGACATTACCATGTGTATGATACATCCAAGGTAAGGATGGGTGAATATGACAATTTTGGTTTCTCTGTTTGGAAAAATGACAGTCTTATGTTCCAGTCACGTTTCCACATCAGTATGCATTTTTAATAATAGCCCTTGTGCAAATTTATCAGCATTTTAATGTGAATTTCTTTCAATATACATGTATTTGTATGCAATTTTGCCTAATATACACAGTTTTGCTAAGCATTTTTCACTAATATAATGCATTTTGAACGTTGTTTTCATTGATATATATACATTTTGATGCACTTTACTCTGGTAGATGAATTTTGTACGGCTGGAGAAAAGCATTGCAAAATTCAGAGAAGTATGAATTCTGAAGGATCACTGTGTTTTGGTTCATGTATTGTTTGGGGAAATGTGAAATAGATAGGCTGGGCTTTAAATGCTCAGTGAATCCAATTTCTCCCTCATCCCTAATCCAAGGTTCCCTTTTTGGCAGCCTGCCACAATGTAGGGGTTGCAATGACATGCAAAAAAAATTAAAAAATAATGTTACACATGGTGGCAGCTTCTCACCATCAGCTGAACCTTGTGCTGGACGACTTGCTAGTCCAGAATATGGCAGCTTGGCTATTAACTGGAACCTGGAGAGGACTGAATAATCTACTCACTATCAGTTTCAAGGAGTTGGTATTTGTCTTAAAAACCCAAACAGGCTGGGAGTGGTAAACTTGAGTACCACTTCCACCCATATCCTAAAAGGCATCATATGAGACCTTACTCTGTATCTTGGGTCATGCAGGGCTGAAAATGAAAGTGGCAACAAGCAGCAGGGTATTTTCTGTGGCGGTAGCTGTGCAGTAGACCTCCTTCCCTAGAGAATTTAATCATCAACCAGTTTTTTTATGGCATTCTTAAAGCTTCATTTTAAAGAAGATCTCCAGTGGGCACTGGCTAGGGATAGGTGAAGAGTTCAATTGGTCTGCATTTCACAGCCAATCTGATACCCTCCAGCTTGCTTATGGATTGAAACACAACTCCCAGTTGGGTGATTCCCTTCTCTGGATTTTTGCAATGCCACATTGGTGCAGAAGAAGCACACACATGCATATTTATGGACAAATGCACTGAAGAGCATTGGAAAGTATGTTGTTTAGATAAGGTGTTTGTACAAAAAGTTATACAATTTAAATGGGGACTTTTTGTATGCTTGGTCAAAAAATCCACACAAAGAGGGACAGATTGGACCATTGTCATCAAGACTGAAATTCAACAGAATTCAGCCAGCCAGTTGGGCGGGGTATATATTATAAAAATGTTGTTGTTATTCACTCCCCACCCAGTTCTTAGTGGTGGCAGTGCATGAGAGGGAGAGAGGGAGAGAGAGATTCTAGTGTCTAATATGTTTCTAACTGCAGTGCAGAATGGATTGTAGCTTTTATAGTTTTACTTGTGATTTTATTGATTGTTTTTAAATGATATGGATATTGCCTATTATTGTAAGCTGCCCCAAGGGTCCTTTGGATCATGAGATGACTATACATGTAAACCACCATCAAAATAATTGGTGGTTAAAGGTTTGTAAGGTTCATGGATTTTTTTCTTCATCTTCCCCTCCACCCACTAAATCAGAACAGTTCTCCGGAAGCTTTTATGACTTTTTAGCTATTGTATTATAACTTTCATAGGAGTCAGTTACGGAGAATCAGGCCTGACTTGCTTTTATAAGGTTAGAGAAGAAGATACTACATTTGATAGGCCATTAGTCTGTTGTTGTATTGTAGTTAGGAATGGAAAAGTCTGATAAACTGAACTGCAGATGAGCCAAGTGTATAGACTCATTGCCAAAAAGAAAAGAAAAACTCCCTTCCAAAAATAAACTTGCACTGAGGCCAGGTGAAAATGTGGTCTTGGCACTTGTTTATCAGCATGTGAATCAGAGCCAGAATTTCTCTCCCTGTCCATCTCTTAGAGCAACAGCTCATTTTGAAAGTCTTATAGCTCAACTTCTCATATTTAGTTAACCAACCCCTTGCTCCAGGGTTGGGGGCTAAATAATTGGAGGCCCCTGTGGAGCAACTCAGGGTGGACAGATAAGCTTATTTTCATCTCATGCTAGCTTCATATATACACATCTATATGTCAGTCCAGTTTTTTGTGGATTTTTTTTTTAATGCTAAAAGCAATTCACTCCTGAATAGGACAGACTATGGGGTAGGGCATTTTGATGCACTCATCCCCCAATTTGGATGGCAGTGGAGAGAGAGTGGCACATATAAATCAATGGAACTGCCATTGAAGCCAAGTGCCCTCCTAGCTATCGCCACTGCCACTATACTTGGCTCTGCCCCTGGCTCCTCCCAGCCCCCACTTGTCACAGGGCATGTCATCAGCTCCCCCCAGATATTTTATTCAAATTGGCACCTCTGCTCTTCTTGGGTTCTTATGACTGGACCAGAACCGGTACATATTTTGCAAATAGTTACTTAGCAAACTAATAACAAGCTATCCTACATCACATTTTTTAAAAACTGCAACTAAGCATACCCAGAAGTGATACAGCACTTGTGTGTAAAATTGCAGTATGAAGTACCCATTTAACTAAGAGTAAGCCCCACCAAACACCATGGGATTTACTTCTTAATAAGCATGCATGAGATTAAGCTGTAGGTAGAAGAATCTAGGTATGCACAGACCACAGATTTGGGTAAATTGATCGTATATGCAAATCAAATTTTGTCATCCAAGGGGTATCATGTAAGGAACTATTCATGGGACTTAGAGGCTTAAGACTCCTCTTCCCATAAGCCTCTAGATTGTACTATATCTTACTTACAAGGACTCTGAAGTTTGGAAATAGATCCCTTCAGGTTTGCAGATGCACAAGTCACTGGGTGCTAGCTTGAAACAAAGCTGTTTATCCTGTTTTGCAAAGCCTTGTGTATATAAATGTTGGATCAAGAATCCTGGCAGCTGTTCAATGCCTCTATTAAGTCTCTCGGCATGCTGAGTGTGAACTAGATGTTTCCAGAAGTCTGAGCAGAATCAGACTGACTTGGGAGTTCATGCAGTTAATGAAAGTGCTAAGCTTTCTCAACTGACAAATCTGGCTCCCAGGTATTTACTTCGACTGTACAGGGCTAGTGCTTGTAGGATGCTGGCTTCTTGTTCAAAAATTCACCTGCAGTCATGAAAGCCCCACTCCTTTGGCAGCTGAATTGTACAAAATGCATTGGCTTTCCACACTGCTTTAATACCTGGATGTGATAACAAGTTGGTTGATCTATGCCTGTTTCATACCTTCCGGAGATGCTGTGGAAACTAAGGGCTAACAACCCTCTTTTGTGTGGGCTTCTCACTGTATAAGAAGTTTTAAAACTTGTTGAGAATCTCCTCAATCTCTTCCCCATCCTTGTAGTTGGGCATGGCCAGAGATGTTCCTAGACTTCAACTAACGTCATCTCATTGACCATGCTTGTTGGGGCTGATGGAATTGGGGGTCCAACAATACCTGGAGAGTTGCAGGTTCCTTCTCTTTGCTGAACCTGTTCTTGGCCCCCCAATCACATCAGCTCCAACAAGCACGGTCAATGAGATGATGTTAGTTGAAGTCTAGGAACATCAGGAAGACCACAGGTTGTTCTACCCCTGGATTAGATCTTGGCAGGCTTCAGGAGGAGCAGAGCAAAGAGCATCCCATGCATGATAGTTATGGTGAAGTAGGCCACTGTTCCACTATATGTAGAGGGAGATGGTGGTAAGAACAATGCTCACAGCTGTCATTGTTAAGCTGCCACATTGCTGTCTCATCACACACTTCTGTCTATCTCAGTTAAACATTTGTGTGTGTGTGCACACTATGGAGGAAGCACGACAACTATACTGTGCAGTGTGTTGCTGTAGCAGCTTTTGAAATGATGAACTTGGGCTGAGCTTAACAGCCCGGCTTTGCACAAATGTATGCCTACTTCAGGCAAGTCCAACTCCCAAGAGACTGCAATCTACTCCCACTATAAAAAAACTGGCAGAGATCTACCCATTGGTTGACCAAAGTTGTTGAGCTTTTAGGAGGGAGCCATAGTTTTTGAGCTTTTTGGGGGGAAGCCAAAGTTTTTGAGCTTTTGGGGGGGGGAGAATTCACCAAAGTTATTGAGCTTTTTTGGGGGGCAATTGCACAGGATTGCACGATCAACCAGGATCGACCAGGGATGCACTGAGATCGACTGGTACATCACGACTGACCTGTTGGACATGCCTGACCTACTTCAAGCATGCTGACATGGTGAAAATGATGCTGCCTTTAGTCAGAAAAAAAATGCACCTTAGCTTTAACAAAAAATACTGTTTCCCAAATTTTATTTTTAGTTGGTTTTTTCACAAATGCAGATATTCTAGCAACTGTCCCAGAGCATCTCCCCTGCCACTAGAGCATCTCCCGTGCCATGATAAATTGGCAACAAAACCTCTCTGCACATGCCCACGCACACACTGTAGGTTGAAATGTTGCCACCTCTTGCATAAAGGTAAAGGGACCCCTGACCATTAGGTCCAGTCGTGGCCGACTCTGGGGTTGCGGCGCTCATCTTGCTTTATTGGCAAGCTGGCATACAGCTTCCGGGTCATGTGGCCAGCATGACTAAACCGCTCCTGGTGAACCAGAGCAGCACACGGAAACGCCGTTTACCTTCCCGCCAGGGAGGTACCTATTTATCTACTTGCACTTTGACGTGCTTTCGAACTGCTAGGTTGGCAGGAGCAGGGACCGAGCAACGGGAGCTCACCCCGTCGCAGTGATTCGAACCACCGACCTTCTGATCGGCAAGTCCTAGGCTCTGTGGTTTAACCCACAGCACCACCCGTGTCCCTACCTCTTGCATATGGGTTGGTTATTTGACATAGTATGTGAACCTGGAATGCAGAGAACATAAGAAGGATCCAGATCAAGCAGGCCACAAGACAGTCTCCTGTTTCTCATAGTGGTCAACCAGATGATGATAAACAACAGCAACAACATTCTATTAGTCACCTTCCATAAACATTTCAAGACTAGGGTTGCCATACATCGGAAACAGTGTCTGGGCAGAAATCACTGAAATGTCTGGGTAGTGTAGATTTTGGCAGGGGGGGAAAGCTCAACAACTTTTGTGTCTGGATTTTCACTTTCTGAAATATGGCAACCCTACTCAAGATGATGTACAAAATTCAATAAAAGCTGCTAAACCAGCTAAAAATCACAAAATAACATCAGATGGAATACAAAGTAGACATCCATGGCAAAGCCTTGTTCATCTGGCTGAGAAAGCTTGTCAGAACAGAAATGTATTCCTGTTTCTGGAGAGTGCAGACAGTGAGCAACTGTCAGATCTCAACATGTATGTTCTTCCAAAGAACAGGGGCAGCCGCACTGAAGGTCCTGCTCCAAGTTACTTGGATTCCTGTGGGAAGTCTCAAAGCATGAAATGCAGGCAATAACCCCCTCCTGCTGTTGTCCCCCAGCACCTGGCATTCAGGGAAAGCTGCCTCTGATCCTGTATGGATTGAATGTGCATGCAAAGTTTTACTGCTATAAGGTAAAGGTAAAGGGACCCCTGACCATTAGGTCCAGTTATGGCCGACTCTGGGGTTTCGGCGCTCATCTCGCTTTATTGGCCAAGGGAGCCGGCGTACAGCTTCCGGGTCATGTGGCCAGCATGACAAAGCCGCTTCTGGCGAACCAGAGCAGCACACGGAAACGCCGTTTACCTCCCTGCCGGAGCGGTACCTATTTATCTACTTGCACTTTGACGTGCTTTCGAACTGCTAGGTTGGCAGGAGCAGGGACCGAGCAACGGGAGCTCACCCCATCACAGGGATTCGAACCACCGACTTTCTGATTGGCAAATCCTAGGCTCAGTGGTTTAACCCACAGCGCCACCCGCATCCTTTACTGCTATACTGTACCTCAATTTGCACATGGTTGCAGAATGTAGTTTCTAGGCAGATCTGACTTGCGACTTGGACTTTGCAGATCCCAATATTTGTTTCCCATTCTATAGAAGCAATGCAAACTAATTCCAAAGGGATACCAGCCTCCTGGTTGCTTGATATACTGCAGTCTGCCTGCATTTGACATGAATCCCAACTCGTCAGACAGCCCAAGACACGATTTATCCACTTAGTCTACAAGTAAGTGGATCATTTCCAGACATAATTGTTTGTAAAGCAGGAATGTTGCATAAGCCTCAATGGACTTAGCAATAGATTGTCAAGTCATGACAGCAGGTCACAATAGACACCCCAAGGTCCACTGGCATTTCAGCATGGGCCATTTCTGTCCATATCAGTCTAAGTGTCAGGTTGGTGCAATTTGCATTGGGGGGATAGATGTCATCTGGTCTGCTGGGCTCTAATGGACTTAGGCCAGCTGTTCTCATTGGATGTGCATTCTTGAAAAGCCCCAAACCTGTAGTATGTGCTTCTGACCCTGAGGGAAGCCCCAAGGCTGTTGTGGTTGGAAGGAAAAGAAGAAGACACTGAAAGAAACAGCTAGGAGTTCGCTGGAAAATGCCACCAAGGGGGCAATGTGTGTGCAAAAGGAATGTGGGTCTTTGTAAAAACAGACAGATCACAATGGCTCAGATTTGTGAGTTTTTTGGACCCCCCCTCTTTTAAGCTGTACTTAAAATTTTATAATGTATAGCATAGCACAGAAATCAAATTAACCATAGCATCTGTTCACCTGGGCTTGTTGACTGGAATGTTGACTGGAATTCCAGCAGCTGGTATTGTTTGGGTGTTTTTTGAGATGCAATTTTAGATTTTTTAATTATTATATGGGTTAATACTTTCTATGTTGCACACCACCCTGGGCTCTTATAGCAGTAACAGCAATGTAGAAATACAGAAAAATCATAACATGGTGATTTTTTTTTAACCACATGGGTAGTATTCAACTATGTTTTACTCAGAGTAGAGCCATCAAAAATAATGGGTACAAGTTAGTTGTGTTCATTAATTCCAGTGGGTCTACTCTGAGTAAAGCTTAGTTTAATTCCACTCCATACATGCTTAATTAAATGCGAATAGTCCATAAATTATATGCTTAGGAAGACTTATAGGAAGTTATATGCCTAGGTCTAGGACATCAGGCAGCTGGTAGAGCACATTAAGTTCCTTTTCGCATGTGTTACACCCTTGCGACCTCTTGCCCTCCCTCCTCAATGACCTCATTGCATCTTGAAGAAGAGGGTCAGTGCTAGGAGGGAAATGGTACTTTTTCACAAACTGAATCTAGTCCAAGGACTTCCAGTTTTTGAATCCTATGCCAGAAGTTCTCTTTTGAAACAAATAGTTAAGATGCATAGATTTGCATGAATTACATTCAGATAACATTGTATTACTCTTTGCCACCAAACTTTTGAAATACAGCTATAGGTATTAGGAATACTTTGATGCAGATGTGCTTTGCAGAACCCATATAAGATGGTTTTTGTGAGACAATCAAGTCTGTTAGAGACTTCTGATATCTCTGGACAGCCTTTGACTCACTCCACAATACCTACTCTCTGTCCCCTTCCTTCTATAACTTCCACACTTTTCTGAACCCCATCTCCTATCCTGCTCTTTTGTCTCCTCCTAGTCCCATCTTCTCCTTTTGATGCATTGACCTCCCTCCCTCTCATCTTCCACTTCTTCAACAAAGCCCCTTCTTGAGATTCCTGCCCTCTCTTTTCTTATCAATTGCCATTTGACATTCCCCAACTCCAGTGTTTAGGCTCAGTTCCTGATCTTCTTCCCTGTCTCAGCACATTCTGCCTAATGAATATTGTAAGCTCCTTTGAACAAGGACCTCATACCATCTGTGTTGTGTACAGAACCTAGCATCTGGTTACATGCTTCATCATACCAGCAGTTATTATTAGCTATTCTACTCCATTCTTGAGAATGAAAGACTTCAAATAAGCTTTGACTCAGACTTTTGCTGTTAGATATCCATGCAGGCAGTAGGCTTTGTAGATCTGTCAATATTTAGGATATCACACAGCCCCAAGCTTTCAAAGAAAGGTCACACCGATTCATTGATGTCGAAAAATATATGTATGCTGAAACGGTAGTAAGACTATTTCTTGTTAACATGGAATCCTGGTATCTTTAACGAGAGGAATAACTGCTACGTACAGCCTTATCGTGGGAATCTTCTGCAATCCATACACAAGCACTTTGGACGTGGCCAAAAGCATTTGCAACTTCACAAAGCATAGTGAAGGAAATGCCGCGCTCCATTATCACAGGCATATTGATTGGCGGAAAAGCATAGAACAGGCTTGCCTGGTTTGTGGCTCACTAACAATTGTAGCTCTGGGATGAGAAAAGCTCACCCACAAGTAGGTAGGGTTAGGATTGCAGCCATAGGTACATTTAAGACTCTATTATTATTATTTTGTTTCTTCCAGGATAGCAGTTCCACCTTATGCTGTTGCATTATATTCATTGCAAATCTTGAGCTTGATCCTGCCAAAGTGAAAAGTAGCTTTCCCATTACTTTTGACCAGAGAATGTTAACTGTAGCTTGGTCCCATCAATTATTATCTGGATGTGATATTTCCAGCAAAAGCACAAACATTCAGCCTGAATGTGAAGTATCTTTTCCATCACTCCAGTGTCTTGCTGCTTGTTAATTGTCACCATCCCCCCCCCTCTCTCTGTGTGTGTAATTCATCTAAATGAACTGGTTTTTTAAGATTGTGCTTGCTCAGTTTCTACAACCCACGCAACTTTGGATAATTATGGCCACTAGACATCTACATGAAAACTTTTGCAGTTGTATGACCACTAATTATAAGCCGTCATTTTCCCTGCCTATTTTCCAAACAGATGGGGAAAGTCAAAATGTTAAGTAGCTTCATCTTCTCCACAGGGCTCTTTTGAAAGCTATAAACTTCTGGATAGCATCCAGCTTTCCTCTAGGGCATTACTTCTTGTGTTTCGCCCCTGTCGTGTGGAGGGCAACACAAAAGCAAAGTTAAGCAGGACTCTGCTTAATCGGCACAGCTCTCTCTCTCTCTCACCCCCCCCCCCCGCCTTGGCTCAGCAGAGGTGTGTTACTCAAAGTGGGTTGATGTTTTCAGTATATGTTGGGCTCTAAAATTAAAGCCTGAAATTGTAGGCGATTTTCAAGCTTGTCAGTGTTTATCCGTTCAAGGGCTTACTCACAGGCTTTGCACATTCTGATTCTGTGCATCTTTGTAGCTGTCCATATGGAGGATAGTTTTCAAGTCTTTTCCTTTTTTTTTTTTAAAAAAAAGTGGAATTAGAGTAAAAGATGTGCCGAGCTTGCATGAAAGAGATGCTGAGAAAGACGTTTGCATAATAATGTACATTCATAATGTTGGGATTGAACTTCACAATGGAATTAACAAATAGTCAAATCTGACATGGCTCTGTTGTTCTGATTAAGTTACTGGGGGAATTTACCTTCACAGTACTATAGAATGATTCCATTCCTATTGGGTGCTGCAAGGTGTTGTGACATAAAATGAAGACCAGCACCATGCCCTCCTGTTCAGAAATGGGGAGGTCATATGTAGTCATGTTTAAGTTAACTATTCTGTAGTATTCATGTTTAAGTTCACCAATAATAGCTTAGTTGCTTAGAGCGTGGTGTTGAAAATGCCAAGGGTGCAGGGTCGATCTCTGTATGGGATATTTGCATATTCCCGCATTGCAGGGAGTTAGACAATATGATCCTTTGGGGCCTTCCACCTCTATGATTCTATGTTAGAGATGGAAACCTTCTACTGAGTTTGGACAGATTCACAGATGCTGGATTCTCAAAGCATTCTTATTCCTGCTTATCAGTACTTCTTGGTTTGTGTACGAGCTTGCTTCCAGACTACAAGGGATCACTATCGCCACCTGGCCATCCTTCCCGTCTGCTATACATCCTTCTCAGTGCCATTATTCTATCTAATTGGAATTCCTTTAATGGAAACTGTAACAGAGAAAAGATGGATGACACAGCTCCAAATGGAATGGTCAGCAGGTGAAATGTTGGCATTGATCTCTACCAGCTGCACAGCTTCGATTATGATGGCCTGCAGTATGTATTTAATAGGCATTAATGTCTCTTGCTTATTGCCTTACTGAGGTATTACGCAAGATACATTGGTAGCCTCCCTCCAACCCACCCACCCATATATTTTCCATTTCTGTTTGGCGTTTGGTAAACCTGAGATTAGCATTACTGGTTTTAAATGGAGTATGCTGTGCTAATCATGTTTCTTCCAACTAACCACAGTGGCTTCCTCAATTGCTGATGTGGTATTTGGGAGTCAGTGATCCTTAAATGTCAGCTTAAGGGTCGAGCTGCAAGGCTTCAGTCCTTTGGCTGCAGATCTTGTTTTCCCCCCAACTGTCTTCATACTGTTAGTCTAGCTGGTAAGAAAGTAGGGGATGTTAAAGATTGTCCTGTTCTGCTTTAATGAGAGAGAGATGAAAGTAAAACAAGTTAAACTAATGACACTTTATTAATAACTAACAGCTTCATAACATTGCTTTGGAATTATAAGACACCCCCCCCCCCAAAAAAAAAAAAATCTGTGCGGCTTTGAAATTAGTGATTAAAATCAGTTCAGTTTTGAAAGTTTCAGGCCACTGTCTGGACTCAAAATGGTATCCAAGTGTCTCCATAGATGAAAAAACCACTCCTTGATCTCAGCACCATACAAACTTTGGTTGTGATAACTTAAGAGGTATCCAAATGCATAACAAACAAACAAACAAACAAACTTGTCTCCCTGGAGGAGTCCCTTGAAAGCTCCTCTCTTCCCACAGAAACACTTATGGGTCTCTCTTAGGTCACTGGTTGGGCCCCATCCTCCCTGTTCTACCTAGCTTTGGTGCTAGTTCCATGTATTCATTTCCACTCCTCCGTGATCTTTTCCTGTTGCAAATGGAATAGGAATAAAAATGACTAAATAAATGGAATTATAACCTACTATTGAAGAGTATATAATATTATTTGAAAAATCACTTAGCTGACCCATCCACATCAACATACTGAACAACAAAAAAGGGGGATGAATCTGGAAGAGTGCAAATATAAGCAGTCAAAAAATGGAAATAAGAAAGAAGCTAATGAATTCAAAGGAAATGGACAAGACAGGAAGGAAACTGGTAGGGTATGTATGGTCCCTTAAACTGTACAGGTGTTGTTAGGGGCATATCACTGCACAAAGAAATATGAGAAGATCTGCCATGTGGATGCACTGGAATTTTGATACTGCTGGACAGGGCTGAAAAACTCATGGTCCTCCAAATGTTGCTGGTCTGCAACCCCATCAACCCATGAACTGTGACCTTGTTGACTGGGGAGGAAAGGATTTGGGGCCCCACACTACCTGGAGGGCCACAGATTTCCCTGCTCCGCTGTAAGAGAACAGAGGAGTTGTGATTTCAATGAATACATAGACTCCCTTGATTTGATGTCCCGCTTTATGCTGCCTCAGAGGCCAGTGCCCATTGTGAAATACTGCTCTTGGTAGCTAATGGTGAGAGACAGCTTCAAGACACAGAGGACACAGTTACACCACCATTAGACACCTCTTATTATTTTAATGGGAGAAATTTTTGACTGGACTGTGAAGAAAGAAATTCCATATAACAGGGTGGAATGTGGTAACACTTCTGATAGATAGGGCCTACAGTCCTTGCATGCATTGTCCACAATCCCATGAAGGTCACTAAGATATTTCGGTAGAAAAAGACCATAATAGTGGATGTTTGCTCCGTATATTATGCTGAATGACAAGAGTGTCCAATTGCTGCTACTTCCTTCAGCACACATTTTCTGTATCAATTTCAGTGTTCTGTACCTTCTCAGCTAGAGCAGGCAAAGCATGACAACTATTATTAATCTTGGGACTTTTCCTCTTTTCTTTCGAAAGCATGCATATTGAAATGTACCCACATCCAGTGATTTCCCAGGAGAGTAAACCATCAGCTGAAAGCAGCTGTGTGGCCAGGAACCAGCAGAAGTTTGCGCATTGACACCATCTGAAACTTTCCCTAATGCCCGCTTTTTAATTCTTAAAAAAGAAAAAAAGTATGTTGCTTATTAGATGAAGCACAGTTGGTGTGCTGTTGCTGGAGAAGAAAAAGAACAGCTATAAAGTGGGAGGAACAAAGGGTTTAGAAATTGCAGCCTGAAGGTTGTGGCCCTCATTCCTTAGAGGAATCTTGTATGGTCTCCTGGTTTCATATATTATAGGATAAAAGGGGGGGGGGAATCCTCTACATTCAAAATTTAGCAATACTTCAGAATCAGGATTTTACTCAGCTTAACGCCTTATTGTTGTTGTTGTTGTTTAGTCGTTTAGTCGTGTCTGACTCTTCGTGACCCCATGGACCAGAGCACGCCAGGTACTCCTGTCTTCCACTGCCTCTCGCAGTTTGGTCAAACTCATGCTGGTAGCTTCGAGAACACTATCCAACCATCTCATCCTCTGTTGTCCCCTTCTTCTTGTGCCCTCAATCTTTCCCAACATCAGGGTCTTTTCCAGGGAGTCTTCTCTTCTCATGAGTTGGCCAAAGTATTGGAGCCTCAGCTTCACGATCTGTCCTTCCAGTGAGCACTCAGGGCTGATTTCCTTAAGAATAGATGGGTTTGATCTTCTTGCAGTCCATGGGACTCTCAAGAGTCTCCTCCAGCACCAGAATTCAAAAGCATCAATTCTTCGGCGATCAGCCTTCTTTATGGTCCAGCTCTCACTTCCATGCATCACTACTGGGAAAACCATAGCTTTTACTATACGGACCTTTGTTGGCAAGGTGATGTCTCTACTTTTTGTGTGTGTGCCTTATAGCACACTCCTAACTATTCAGTGCGGCTTAATTTCAGGTAAGTGGGGTTTGGATTGCAGCCTTAGTCACTTGCAGCTAACATGTGCCATTCCCCTTATTAAGTTTACTAGTTTTGTACTCAGACACAACAATTTCAGCTTGTACTCTGATAAGACTCTTCGGCTGCATCCGTTTCCAAAGGTCCCTCTCCTAGTTTTGGTTTTCATGATGAGTTCAGTTATGTAATCTGAAGTATAAAAGAGGAGCATTTAGAAGGTGCAATCTCTAGAGTCTGGGTGTTGAATAGGGATGGGGTTCTCTGTTTGTCTTTTGATCACATCCCCCCCCCCCATCGTGGTTCATATTTTCCTGCAAATTTATGAGTCTGGCAGCCCCTCAAAGCCTTTCTATCTGGCCCCAGACCACAATCCTTTCTTGGCCACATGCCCTCTCCTTAGAGAACATCCTTGACATCCTCCTTGAAGATTTTTGCCTGGCTGGAGTGTGTCCTCAAACACTGGTAATGCTTGTCACTTGGCTAGATGGAAGATGCAGGTGTCTTTGTGTGGGTCTGCGGAAAAATTAGCCTACTGTAAGAAGCTAAAATTCACATTCATTGCTATGCCCACTTTCATCTCTGACCCTCTCCCCCCCACTGCCATATGGCTGCCATTAGCCCTTCAAATAAGTTAGTACAACCCCATGGATTTCAATAGGCTTAGCACTCTTCAGTTCCCCCAGCTGGAAATTTACTGATGATGAGAAAGATATACATCTTGCTAAGTCCTGTGCATTTGAAAGCAGTGTTTTAAAATATTAGGCACTATAGATAATTGCATCCGAAGGGGAGGCAAGTGGGCCTTATTTATTTGCAACGTTTCTTAAAATGATGTCTTCCATGTGAAAATGATTCTTCCGAGGTAACGTCACTTTTTGTACAGTAAAATTAAGCTGAGGCTGTCCATCAACTTGACGTGCTGTAAATTGCAAGTTAAAAACAGTTCCAAAGCTGTGCATACATATATATAGCAGATACCAGTCGGGCACATTAGAGATGCCAGAATCCATATTGTGAACAATATTGTGTGAAAATCTAGGACTGTTGCCTGTCACAGCTGTGAAAGTTCAGATATGATTTTTACGCTTAATGAATGTTCCGTTTGAGTGTTATTAGTATCAGGACAGCAAGAAGTGTGTCTGTGTCAGTTCAGTAACTTGTTAATTCCAACCCACCCCCACCAAAGCTTGAAATGCCTTTGTAAAGTTACTGTAGCTCTAGTGTGAGGTCATGTTCGGGGGCATTAGTACCACTTCAGTAAACTTTGAAGCTGACTTGGAGAGTCCTGCTCAGAAAAATTATCTTCAGCGTTTCAAGAGAAGTAAAAAAGAGTCATGAAAAGATGAGTAACATCTCCTAGCAAGATCCAACAACAGGCTTTGAATGAGGAGGTGTAACGGGCTGCTCTTCTCCTCTGCCAATACAGTGGTACCTCTGGTTAAGTACTTAATTCGTTCCGGAGGTCTGTTCTTAACCTGAAACTGTTCTTAACCTGAAGCACCACTTTAGCTAATGGGGCCTCCTGCTGCTGCCGTGCCGCGGGAGCACGATTTTTGTCCTCATCCTGAAGCAAAGTTCTTAACCCGAGGCAATATTTCTGGGTTAGCCGAATCTGTAACCTGAAGCGTATGTAACCTGAAGCATATGTAACCTGAGATACCATTGTAAGATGTTTGAGGTGGTATGCACACTCAATCCAAACAATTATTCCCAGTCAATGAATTATCGGGGGAGGGGGGAGAGGATAGTTTTACAGTAGTACCTCAGGTTAAGTACTTAATTCATTCTGGAGGTCCGTTCTTAACCTGAAACTGTTATTAACCTGAAGCACCACTTTAACTAATGGGGCCTCCTGCTGCCACCACGACGCAGGAGCACAATTTCTGTTCTCATCCTGAGGCAAAGTTCTTAACCCGAGGTATTATTTCTGGGTTAGCAGAGTCTGTAACCTGAAGCGTATGTAACCTGAAGAGTATGCAATCCGAGGTACCACTGTATTTTGTTCTGTTGTACTAGCAGCCAGCCCAAAGGTGTAAACCAGGCATAGGCAAACTCATCCCTCCAGATATTTTGAGACTACAATTCCTGTCATCCCTGACCACTGATCCTGTTAGCTAGGGATGATGGGAGTTGTAGTCCCAAAACATCTGGAGGGCCGGATTTACCTATGCCTGGTGTAAACCAAGAGATGCTTTGGAAGCATCTGATCTTTGATCTCCTCCTCCAGAGAACCTATTTTTAAGCCCCGAAAATGGAGTATCCATATATTTTGATCAGACATCTGCTTTACCTTCTTGTTTACATGTGTATTGTTTGAAAAAGCAACTGAGACTTTTGATCAGCATGGGAGAAAATGGCTCCTATGGAAAGATTTTTACATACAGAAAAAGCATCTTCGGGTGATAAGAATAAAGATAATTTTGAGACCAAAAAATGACACAGTATAATCCTACATGTCTACTAGGAAGTGAACCCATTGAGTTTAATGTGACAAAATCTCCAGTAAAAGGTGGAACTGATTTACAGAATGTTTTTGTGCATCATGGCAACATTAACAGCCATTATGAGTTATGAACTCTACCAGCACAACCCAGCCAAAATTAAGCAGATTTTATGTACCAACCTCCCTATTGCCTCTCCTCTTCCCCCTTCTGGTAAGCCACAGCAATATTGGTGCCAGGAGATAAACCAAATACAACAACTTCTTCCTGCCAGATGGGAGCCAGTTGTGTCGGTGTCAAAACCAAGAAACACATTGGAAGTATGGTTTTGTCGTGGGCTAAGTCTAAGCTGAAACAGGAAGTCCCTTATAGCCCTTCCTGTCTTGAAAGGCCCAGTGACAATTTGGGGTGGATAGGGCCAGTCCAAAGCCTGAGAAAAATTTACTTCATTGCTCAGTCCAGGAAGATGCCATTCTGTGGCTTACCACATAGGACAGCTATACACAGAGCCCAAGGGCTCATGAAAAAGCTATTGGAAGCAATGGGAGTAAACAACTTTTAACGTTGACTAGATTGCATCCCTCTTGGGTTTTTTTGATAGTATTTCCATTAGCTACCTTCCCCCTGCCTTCCAGTTGTGCTCTTAAAGTGGAATTGGTGCAACTGCAAATAGAATAACCCTTCAGATTATGCAAGAGGAAAGCAAACTGTGGTTTTGACCAAGGAGTCTTGCTTTACGGTGGTCAGTGGAGTCTTGGTGTTTGGTTTATTTACCATTATATGGTATGAATGACCTTGCTGCTCCAGCTCTGCTGATTTTGAAATGCACTTCTTTTGCAATTATCTAAATGCCTTGCCTGTGCTTCCATGCTCAATGAACCCTCAAAGGCCAGTTATTGTTCTGTGTATTTTACTGCTGTGAATGTTATCCCCTAATAATTCTCAAAAATCAATCTTCCCTAAGTAATTTCCTCTATTGATATTTGCTCTGAAAACACACGCACACACACTAAGAACAGGGGATTGGCTAGTCAAAGCTATACTTGCATCTATATCCTGCAGGAAGCTAGGATTTTGATTTGAACGTCTGTTCATCGCTGTGCACATTTGAGCTTGGCGTTTGTGTTTTCTTGGGAGTGTGTGGGTCTGGTTTGATTTGGTTTATCATGCACCCCAGCTGTGTGAAATTTCAATATCAGTTCCTATAGTTTCACAATGTGTTGCAATACCAAGTTGTGGATGAGCTTATGATGGTGCTTGGTAAATACAGTTGTACCTTGGTTTTTGAACAGCTTAGTTCACAAACAGTTTGGAACTCAAATGCCACAAACCTGCAAGTAGGTGTTCTGGTTTGCAAACTTTGCCTTGGAAGCCGAACGTCCAGCACGACTTCTGCGTAGGGTCGTAGCTAGAGGGTGCAGGCAATGGGGGGGGGGAATTGGCTAAAAATATGTCCATAAATATAAATATTGATTATTGCCTCATAGGAAATGGTTTTAAATAGAGGGTGAATTGAATGGGTGGGGGTGGAAGAAAGGTGGAAAGAAGAGCTAATTTGTCTGTGGCTAGGGGGTGCAATCTGGATGGTTCCACCAGGGGTGCAAGATCACCTAGCTACGGCTCTGCTTCTACAGCTTCTGGTTGGCTGCAGGACACTCCTGCAGCCAATCGGAAGCCGTGCCTTGGTTTCCAAACATTTCAGAAGTCGAACAGACTTCCAGAATGCATTCTGTTCGAAAACCAAAGTACGGCTGTTAACCTCAAACACTGTTCCCACTTTCCATTCCCAAAATGGTTGCAACTGTGGCAGTCTCAGACACTGACTCTTTTGTCACCCTTACTGAAGGGGTTTTCTGATGTCTGAGTCATCAAAGGACAAAAAAAGAGCAAAATTTTCACTCAGACAGGCAGACCAAAAACCTCAGTTGAATCTAATGTGGGGAAGGGAACACATAGAGTGGAAGGCTTAAGTTACCAGGAAAACACTTCCTGAGGTCCAAACACAGTGTGATGACATGGCTTTCGAATGAAGGGCATCCAGATGCAAAAGAGGACAAGGTTTCTGCCTCTGTGATGCCAAAGAAACTTGAAACTGGTCACGATAAAGATCCAATCTGATACGTTCAGAAGTGCATTGCACCTGGGTCTCCAGTGAACTGTAATAGCCCAATAATTCAAAGCAAGAATGTGAGTTAATTTGTAGTTTGTGTGCATGGGTGTTTGGCATGACTAAGTGTAATCCTATGCATATGAGGTGTGAGCCTCACGCAGTTCAGTGGGACTTATTCCTGTGTAGATAGGATTGTTACTCTGCAATAGGGGGATCCCTTAGATATTTACTCCAGTACCCATCACACTGATCATTGGTCAAGGTGGCTGATGGGATTAGGGGTCCAACAACAAACATGGCAGTCCATGTTTTCCCCATCTCTGCCTTAAAGCCAGTTGGGTCCAACAAGGTACACGATCTCTCAAGAAGTGCAGCTTCTCAGAAAACAGGGCTTTCCTACTTTCACTTTGATTTATTTCTGTAGTAAGAATTAGAGTGGAACTCTTCAAAGCATCCCAAAGGTCACACACTTATCTCAATGGCAGTTATTTGGTGGCATTTTCTTTGCTTATCAGAAGGTGAAGAAAACAGGCACTGATTTGGAATGATATGTAAACTGCACAACTGAAAATGTTTAGATTTTTCTTTTTTCTTTTCAACCAGACGGAGTCAGTGAAACAAAATCCACTTTGATGGACAGTGTCTGGGTTAAACATCTGGTAGATCACATCTTGATGGCTAAGGTTGGGAGGGTTCAGAGCCCAGTAGTAGAAGCCATCCTTTATATGCAGAAGGTCCCAGGCTTATAGTTCCTCAAAACACTTTTGCTGGGCTTCTGTATATTCAGCTCTGGTTGCCAAAAAACAAGCAGACAAAGCTTTATGTGTATAGATGGGAGTTTTAAAGTAATTATAATTTAAATAGAACAACATTTTGCCAAAGTGGTGATCTCATACCCTCCAACATTTCTCCGGTGAAAACAGGGGTGTCCTATTCCAATAATAATAATAATAATAATAATAATAATAATAATAATATATACTATGTTTACCCCCACCCCTCAGACTGGGTTGCCCCAGATAATCTGGGTAGCTTCCAACATATATAAAAACATAATAAAACATTTAAAAGCTTCCCTATACAGAGCTGCCTTCAGATGGCTCAGGGGTCAGATAACTACCGTATTTTTTGCACCATAACACTTACTTTTTTCCTCCTAGAAAGTAAGGGGAAATGTCTGTGCGTGTTATGGAGGGAATGCCTACGGGTGGCATGCCTACGGATTTTCCTCCTCTAAAAACTATGTGCGTGTTATGGTCAGGTGCGTGTTATAGAGCGAAAAATACAGTACATACCCTCTAATATTTCTCCAATGAAAATAGGGATGGCTTACTATATGCTTCAACAATTCTCCAGTGAAAATAGGGATGGCCTAAGGAGAAGCAGGACATTCCAGGATCAAATTGGAAACTGAGACAACTTCTGTAAATCTGGGACTCTCCCTGGATTTCTCCAGGAATGTCCCTGGAGGGTCTGTGATTTCTGCACCTCCTCAATTTGCTGTCTATGACTAGGTGCTAACTCATGAGTACAACATTCAGCAAACATGGCCAATAGCGAGGAATGATGAGTTGTAGTTCCTGAAGAGTGAAAGCTGAATGATGAACAACTTCAAGGCTCCTTCTCTCCCTTCTGGTGGTCCTTTATCTATTAACACAGAGCCCTTTCAGTTGAAGACACCTTCAAATAGAGGACTGTCCTCTGTAATGTAGGGCGCCCTAGCTAAAAGATGCCTCGTTAACAGCTCTACATTTACAAGGAACAGAGATGATATTTTTAATACCTAAAAATATTTATTAGCTGCTGTTCAGTCAAAGCACTTGGAATAGCTTGAAAAACAAGGCATCAAAAGATGAGAACATCAGACTATGACACATTTAGCAAACTGTTTAAAAAATCAAGCATAAAATGGCAAAAAAAATAATGAGTGAATGAAAATGTTTTCACTAGGAAAGAAAATGATGACATCTGGCATAAGAATCCAAAAGATAGGGCACCACAACTAAAAAGGCCCTGTCTTCAGGCCCCATGTGACCTACTGAGGTGGGGTTGAGGTGAGACACAGAACATAGCTTCTGATATTAATGGATAGGTTCTTTCAGGAGCAATTGGTTCTTTCAGATCAGGGGTCAGCAAACTTTTTCAGCAGGGGGTTGGTCCACTGTCCCTCATACCTTGTGGAGGGGCTGGACTATATTTTGGGGAAAAAATATGAAGGAATTCCTATGCCCCACAAATAACCCAGAGATGCATTTTAAATAAAAGGACACATTCTACTCATGTAAAAACACGCTGATTCCTGGACCGTCCACGGGTCCACAGAATTGACTATGTCAATTCTGCCTGTTACAGTTTATGTATATCCCTAAGCAGGTCTAAGGGATGCGGATGGCGCTGTGGGTTAAACCACAGAGCCTAGGACTTGCCGATCAGAAGGTCGGCCATTCGAATCCCCAAGACGGGGTGAGCTCCCGGTCCCTGCTCCTGCCAACCTAGCAGTTCGAAAGCACGTCAAAGTGCAAGTAGATAAATAGGTACTGCTCTGACGGGAAGGTAAACAGCGTTTCCATGTGCTGCTCCGGTTCGCCAGAAGTGGCTTAGTCATGCTGGCCACATGACCCAGAAGCTGTACGCCAGCTCCCTTGGCCAATAAAGCGAGATGAGCGCCACAACCCCAGAGTTGGTCACAACTGGACCTAATGGTCAGGGGTCCCTTTGCCTTTACCTTAAGCAGGTCTACTCAGAAAGAGGGGCCATTGAATTCAGTGGGACCTCCAGGTAAGTGCGAACAGGATTGTTGTCTTGCTGTGCAGTCCAAAGCATGGGACTCCACCAGAGGGCTGTTAAGCTGATAGATCTGCAACATCCAAATCACTCCCAGTCAGAGGGTCTTGTGGTTTGGATCACTCTGCCTATTGATTTAAAAAAAAAAAAAAAAAAACTTTATATTTTTGATACTTTGGATAGTTGAAGCTGATTTTGAAATTTCTTTTTAAGCCAGCTTGGGTCCTATTATGGTGGGAAAGTGGAATATAATTGTATCTTTATAAATCTAAGACAGCTTGTATTATTGCAGAATGGCTAACATTGTAAGGTTAAGAAAAGTACATAATCAGATTCCTTGCAGTTTTACCTATATTTATTGGTGGAGGGTTCTAAATGCACTTGGATTGACTTCAGCATTTTTAAAGAACAAAGCATTATTATTTTTTTAAAAAAGTGGTAGAGCATTATTTTTAAATGATAGGTTGCCCGCACTGAATTTCAAATACAGATATTTATTGTGTACTCTGTAATATGGGTAGGTGTTCCTTAAATGTGAGAAGTTAAACAAAAAAATTGTTAAAGGAGGTTTGCAGGACACTACTGTGTAAATGCCATCAATAATGCAGCTACCACTGGGGAAGAATAGAGCTTAATAGCTATGCTTAGAAATTGACAATAAAACAGAAATAATTGATCTAGAATCAAACAGAAAGGAGTACAGAATCCTAAAGGGAGAAATCAGGAGCACTAGCAGCCATGAAAATTAGGCTTCAGGCATTCAAATAAAGACAGAAGCCTGGTATTTTATAAGTATAATGGCAACCATTTAAAATATAAACGCAGAGCTGTTAAATATGCACCTTTTCAGAACACTGAGCTAAATATACAGAAATGTAGCAAAACTCGTATGCTTCCAGAAGCTATAAATCATGTTCAGTACCTCTGTATTATATAGCTTCCATCATGCCCACAATCATGTTATTGGAGCATGGGCTGCGCATAATGATTACCCAACATCCGTCTTATCTTTCATTTTCGGGTTGTGTGTGAATACTTACATTCAGATATGATTTTATCCATGGAGAAATGGGTAGCTATGAGAAATACCACTGCTTCCAGCAATTACTCTTTCTTTCAGACGCTGCATTTCTTGCGCTTGCTGTGATACATTAAAAAAAAGAAGCCTGGTTCTATTAAACCGATATTAGTATAGTGTGCTCTACAAAGAACTGGCCACTTTGATAAACAATGTTTGTTTGAAGGCAAATCCAGCAGGTTTTCCAAAGCCATTCCGGGGATTTTGAATGCGAGATTTAAAATTGCACAGTCGGTAGAGCATGAGACTCTTAATCTCAGGGTCAGGGGTCTGAGCCTCACGTTGGGTGTAAGATTCCTGCATTGCAGGTGGTTGGACCAGATGACCCTTGTGGTCCCTTCCAACTCTATGGTTCGATGATTCTAAAACTAATATTTTGCATTTTGATTTATTTATTTTTTAAAAAATCAGGATTCAAGTGCATTGTTCTTAGTATTTCTTTATTATTTTGGGTGGCATCAAATATGTCCGATGTCAAATACTAAATAAAATTTTAAGGCTTCAAACCTATGGAAGTCTACCCGAGAGTAAGCTTCATTGACCACAGTGGGAATTAATTCTGAGTAAGCATGCATAGAGTTGTGCTATAAGGTCTTGATCCTAAAGTACATGTGAGTATGGGGAAAAATGAAGGTGGCTCAACTGCCATAGTGTTTTCTTCCCCATTGAAAACAATGTGCATGAAAGGGGAGGAAGCGTTTTAGACATGCTCAGGAATATGTCTGAAATTCTCTCCAGGGCTGAGGCATGCCAGGGGACAGGAGTGACTTTGGGTCTCTTTCTCGGTCCTCCCTAGCACATCGTTGATATGCCTTGACATGCTCCAGGGTGTTGGACACTTCAGCAGCCCTCTGGAGTAGCAATCTGACATTGCATCTCCCTTGGCAATGCATAGCTCTGTTTCCAAATTTGAGGCACAATATCTGATGTATTCTTCGACCCCTGTGACCCCTTCCTTGGGTGCCTAGTATTGCAGCCTAAGTCTGTTAAATGCCACAAAATGCTGACTATTAAATACAATCTGCAGGAATGGCCACTGAGTGTGGAGCACACTTCCACCCACAGACAAGCCACAGCTGTCTGAACATCATGCCCTCTATCTAACCTTTGGCTTTCTCAGTGGTCTGCTGTGCCCCGTCTGTGACCTTTGTCTCCTTTGTCAAACATTGTGCAAGGGGAAAGTGACGCGGTGGAAACAGGTGCCAAAATAACTTTGTACCACCCCTCGATCTCGGGATTGTAAAGGTCACAGTCCAAAATGTATATGACTGGTTTTGCATATTGTGCTAAAAAAAAGAGCCTCGGCAGAGCTAGCTGGCAGCTTGCTTGTGCACAGCTCACCTGCATTACCAACTCCTGCCTCATGCTTTCACTTCACAATCAGATGTTAAGCACCACTCTGTGCTAGCTGTTCTGTCAAACGCTTAAAACCATTGCGTTGACTTTAAAATATTGACATCAAATAACATTACACGACAAATGTCGCTATAAAGTACTGGGTAGAGAATACCTGGCTTTGAAATGTCCACCTGTGGAATCCCCACTGGCGTCACCACAGATAAAACAGGATGTTCCAGCTCAGGGACGGGCTGAGTTGACTCATGATCTGCTAGCTCCAAGCCAGGCCCAGTGCTGTCACTGGGAATTCCTCAGGCCCCATCCTGGCCCAACTGCTGTATTGCAGAGATGTTCAACCAGTCAACCGCGATTGACTAGTAGATCCCCTGGTGTTCCTGGTCAATCGTGTGATCCTTATTGATTGCGGGAGTAAAAAAAGCAGCGGTATGAATGCCTCCCCCCCGCTTCACTTTGTCCCTCCGTCGCATAAAGTGGACACTGTTTGGCGGTGTTTGGAGAGGTGAGTGATGTATGTTATTCCCCTTAAAAAAATATAATCCTCCCCCCAAAAAATTCAACAACTCTGCTCTCCCTCCCCCCAAAAAACTCAACAACTGGTCAATCCTCAATGACAGTGGGTAGATCACTGCCAGTTTTTTGTGTTTTTTTATACTGGGAGTGGATCACATTCTCTTGGGAGTTGGACGGGCCTGCTGTACTGGCTCCAGGTTGACTCTGGCTGGCATGAGCAGAAGGGCAGTAGACTGAATAGTGCCCCTTCCAGTCCCCAGATGCAGTTTGTATTGCAGCCCTAAACAGCATGCCGCTGCTGACTTGTCAGAAGTAGATTGTCATACATAGTTTCAGAGAAACAAACAAATCACCTCTAAGATCCTTGCAAAAAATTTTAATAACCATTATTGCCATAATTTTCCAAACGTAACTTTTCTTTACTGGAAACAGAACGGAGTTGACGTCAACAGAGCCAAGGATAACAACAGACCAAATGGATCATGTTTGGTTCTTAATGGAACTTAAATTTACAAGCTGATACATTTTTTTGCGGTTGGGTATTTTCACTTCTTTCGGAGATTGAGCAGGATTTCAACTGTCACCTTTACACCTGATTTACTCGCAATATATATTTCTCTAGCAGCTAACTCCCAGTCCAACTCTGAATTGAAAATCTTGGTTTGGTAAGCATTTGGACTCACCTTTGTTATCCTCATTTGCTCGAGAAGACTAATTTCACATGGGAAGGATGGCGAGCTTTCTCAGATATTAGATTTTAATGCTTCTATTATTTTAATATTATGCATACTTCAAAGCAGTTATTCAGCTCCTTCTACTCTAAACCTCCTGAAAATGAAAAGTATTCAGTGGCTTGAAAAGAAATAGTTTCCATCCTGTGTGAAGTGAACGTGAGATAGAAATGCAAAAGTTGAAAAATGTGCCTTGGTTTCTCAGTTAAGACTGCAGTCCCCTACATATTCTCCTTTTTTTCAAAGGAAATGTGTTTGTGGATTCTGATGTAAATACCTCCCATCTCAGATGGCTATTCTTTTTCCAGTGGTTCTTGTTTGTGCTTCTGAGGTTGAACTGTCACCAGTTTTTGATGCAACCACTGCCACAAAGGCATGACCAAAGATGCTTCCAGACTGAGCTCCTTCCCTGTGGATTTCAAGTCAAGCCTCTGAAAAGAGGTCCTAGGATAGAGTGGTAGTAGGACCCTCTCAAATCTCCCTATTCTGTTTCCACTCGCTATTTGCTCCCATCCCCAGGAGTATTGTACTCCTACTGTCCCAAGCAGAGAGGTGATATAACCGCCTTCCAACTCCCTCTTGCCTTGTTCCACTGTGTCCATATCTCAAGAACATAAAGAAGAGCCCAGTTGGATCAGACAAAAAGCCCATCTGGTTCAGCATCCTGTCCTTCCTGTGGCCAACCAAATGCACATTGGAAGCCCACAAGCAGGACCTGAGTGACATAGCACTCTCCTCACCTGCAAGCTGGTATTCAGAGGCAGCTCACCTTTGTGCACTCTCTCTCTCTCTTCCTGCTTTCCCCTAAAACCTTCTACCCTCCTCCCCACTGGAGAATCTTTGGACCACCTAAAGTATGGTTGCCATATTTTTTCAATGAATCCAGGGACACCCCCCTTTTTTTGAAGCTGAGTAGCAAGGCTGATTGCCGAAGAATTGATGCTTTTGAATTCTGGTGCTGGAGGAGACTCTTGAGGGTCCCATGGACTGCAAGAAGATCAAACCTATCCATTATTAAGGAAATCAGCCCTGAGTGCTCACTGGAAGGACAGATTGTGAAGCTGAGGCTCCAGTACTTTGGCCACCTCATGAGAAGAGAAGACTCCCTGGAAAAGACCCTGATGTTGGGAAAGATTGAGGGCACATGGAGAAGGGGACGACAGAGGACAAGATAGTTGAACAGTGTTCTCGATGTTACAAACATGAGTCGGACCAAACTGCGGGAGGCAGTGGAAGACAGGAGTGTCTGACGTGCTCTGGTCCATGGGGTCACGAAGAGTTGGACACGACTAAACGACTAAACAACAACAAAGCAACAGGGTGTCAGTAGTGGGGATGGTGAGGCAAAAGACCCCGGGCCCAAGCACACATTCATATTGTATAAAGGTGCAAAGCCCTTCTTTCATGCCCTGTGAAACATAAATATGCAGAGTTTTAAAAAAACAGGGCAACGGCCACCAGACCGCAACTCCCGAGCCCCCCCGATCAGTCAAAACAAAGGGGGAAGGGGGCAGGTGATCTGTACTGCCAGACGTCCCCGGTTCCCCTTCGGCAGTGGTGGCAACAGCAGCAGTCAGCAGCCCAGAGCCAGCCTGGTAGCACAGTTGGCTCTGGCAGTTGGCTCTGGCTGGCTTCAGGAGCTGCTCGCGGCCATGGCACCCTCCATTTTTCCTCTCTGGAAGTCCCCATATGATGGGTTGCGCACACAATACATCATATGGGGACTTCCAGAGTGGACAAATGGTGGGCGCCATGACAGTGAGCAGCTCCTGAAGCCAGCCAGAGCCAACTGTGCTACCAGGCTGGCTCCGGGCTGCTGAGGCTGCCGCTGCCATATTTCTCGGGAACAGATTTGCAGATCTGGGGACATTCCAGGGATGGAATTTGTCCGGGGACAGATTTGCAAATCCAGGGACTGTCCGCAGGAACCGGGGATGTCTAGTAACCCTAACTTAAAGGGAACTGCATTCTGGTAGTGGTGACAAACCCCTTTCCCCTAGCTGGCCACAGTCACTGTCCCAGAGAAGGCCATTGAGAGAGCAGCACCCACAAAGGACATGTTTTGGAAGTGTCAGCAGTTGGCGACTATCCCAGCTCAGCCCGTGCTGCAACCAGGAGGGACAGGGGAAAGACTGGAGGCTCATTATGACTCTCATCTTGTTCATATCTGCAACAGCAAGCATGCAGTTTTCAGAACAGGAATGGACAATCCCTAAAGGTTCACAGCACCTCTACGTGCCATACATCTACCTGGGGCCATAGCTGAAGCACAGTCTCTCACAGCTTGCACTGGAAATACAGTATCTACACTTGGATGCAGAATGGTAGGGAGCAAATAATTCAATAAGGGACACTGCTCTCTGAGAAGTGTACATTTTCTGCACGTGTTAATGGACTGCAATGTTTAATTTGAAATAGTTGGCTTTGTGTGTGTGAGCACCCGCAGACAACTAAGTGTGTGTGTGTGGCGATATTTTTGAGAAGTTAATAATTGCCTGTGATCTGCTGCAAATGTATCTTCCTCTTTTTCATTATTACACTAAAAAAAGTATCTCACCTGCTTTACTCCAGCACATATGTCCTTGGTAAATTGGCTTTAGTGACTACAGGTGGCTTACAGAGAGAGTGGGAAATGGGCAATTTTTGCAATGCATTGGCACCTTTGTCTCTTTCAATGACAATAATCAGAATTTTGCTCCATATAACACAGGATAAGGGTCTTGCTCTCTTCTCTCATGTCTTTCTCAGATTAAAAAAGGGGAACCAGCCCAGTTGTCATTTATGCACATAAAAAATACATAAATGGGTGCAGGGAATCTATGAGCATCAGAGCCATATGTCTCTGGAAATTTGCAGTGGAAACAAATGACCCACAAGGAAAATGGATAATGCATTACAAAATAGGCACCCTGGAACCATGTGGCTAAACTAACAGTAAAAATGATCCATTCTTTCAACATGAAATTAATTCTCTGGTGAAATATCGAAAAGAGATTTTTAGGCAGTTTTGCCACCTGCTCCTCAAGTATCGTTTCTGTATATTCAGGTTTTTGATTTATGAGGAGCAGGGATATTTTGAAATACCTATTTCAACAGGGTGAAGTTGCTAAGATTTTTTTTTATCCTTGGATTTATCCTAGCTTTGCAGCATCATAGCAAACTTTTAAATAGTTTCAGAGATAGAAGACTTCCCTGCTTCTTCTCTTCTGATATATATGCTGTTCTGTCAAACATGCATACCAATAGCAATATATTATATTATTTTAATTACAGGAAGACATGCTGTGCTCTTCTCATTGTTCCCCTAACACCAGTTACTTGAGCTGCTTGGTGTTACAGAATATGCACAAACATTCTAACTTCCTGGGAAAGAAATGGGTAAGAAACAAACTGTTCACGGTCCATCTTCTATGAGAAGGAATACTTGTCATTTGGAGGGGGAAAATACTTCATACATGCTCTGGGTGGAGGTGCTGTGTGAAATGGGACTAGAAAGCTGAGTGGGAGAAAGTTCCAGAAGCTAAGAGACCAGATGCAGGATGCTTAAAAAACAAAACAGAGGAAAAACAAGTGAAAAAGAAGACCTTGATGGAAGCGAGAGTCTGGAGGCGAAGGCTTGAAGAATGTAGGAAGGGAGTGAAACCATGCTTAAGATTGAAAGGTATAGACTCTGAAAAGGGCTTCAGTAAGAGTTGTTTAAAAAGAAGAATTCTACCATTGTGCATCCTGCCACCACTGTGGTACAGTATTAGGAATTCGAAGATGGGATGAGGTCCAAGAAGTGATAGGGTGGTGTATTAAATGATTTGAACTAAGCAGACTATTCTGTGACCACAAGCTTCCAGTACACATTTCTGCTGATACATCCAGCATGCCAGATTTGAGTTATATTCTTTCAGACTCTCCTGATGGTGCTTGAAATGTGTGTGCTGGGGACACTGTTAATTGTGGTAGCATGTGCCCTTAAACCCATCGTTCTGAATCCACCAGTGAAGATATAGAAAGGAAACTCAGCACGTGTACAAATGTTCACACTGGCATTAGGATTTGAGGCAGTTGGAATAGCCACCAGTTTTGCAGAGGCATCCTAACTGCAGTGTAGGAATATGCATCTCAAATAGCTATCTCAAGTTGTTGCTGGTATGGGTGATGGTAGCTGTTGCCATGTGTTTGAAGAATGACTATTGACTAGTGCCAAACAGCATATAACTTTATTCCGTAACTATGTTGCAACAAACCATGGGATTATGCCAGTGCAGTTACTGAAACCAATTTACACAGAATACTTACATACTCAGATGATGGATGAGCCAGTCTTTAAACTTAAACAACCGTTGTATACATTGCATTGGAAAGGATACTGTTAGAGACAATAGTTCAATAAGGCAGAGGGAAGGTGGAATGGGGAACAGAAAAGAGGGGGGAAATGGAAGGCATAGAATCGCTAGGCATCTAGGCTCTCCCAGCATGTCAACACTTCACAGATCCCATTGTGGAGATCCCCAAACCCCCATCATGCTGGTTCATAGGTGATTGTTTCCAAAAATAACTTCCATATGGCTGGGTTTCCAAGTTGTTGCAGGAATTTTTGAACCAACTTCTATGCCAGTATCCTTTGTGAAGTGTTTATGCTAGTGTCATACCCCTTTCAGAGAAGTGAGAGCTTTGGAAAATGAAAAGGCTCTTATGAGCAGCCACAAAATCCCCATTTTATGCAGGGAAACTGGCAATACTCAAACCATCCCCAAACAATAGGCAAAAAGGCACCCTCCTAAAAATTCAATAGATAGGAAAATTGGGAGGGGTCGATGGCCTTGACAGGCACCACAAGGGATGTTTCGGTGTGCTGTGGTGCCCACAGGAACCACATTGAGGACCCCAGGCGTAGGTACTTGGGGGAGGGAACAGGGGCCTTTGCGACAAATTATTGGCCAGGTAGATCAGCTCCCCAGTGCAATTGTAAGAATCTCTGTTTAAAGTTTGGATTATGCAGATAGGGTTCAGCTTTTAGTCATCCTACCTGACAAAGGGAATGGAAAACACAAATTAGAAAGTGAATAAGCAATGCAAATCAATAGGAATTACTTCCTCCTAAAAAAAAAACCCCAATCAAGTAAAGTGAAACGGAAGCCCAATAGTTCTTAGCATTGCTGTTGTGGAACCTAAGCCCCAAGGTGTAATTGAAATCTAATGCTGATCTGAATCCTTTGAGGAATTAAATTGTTATTGCAGGGGGAGAAATAAAGTTTCCTTAATAGTTTTCCTTAATATTAACAAAGTCTACTGACATACAATTTTCTCTGAAGGCTACTTCATAGCTTAGCTGCCTTACTGCTGCATTAGGACAAGTATCAGAAAAAGGAGTGAATGTGGTCTTATTTTCATTCCAGGTCTATGACATGCCCTAGAAAAAAAATCTTCCCTACTCCCTACTGGCTTTGAACATTCTTACGCATAATGGCTGAATATTCCAAAGTCTTGAGGAACCAACAGATGTATCATGTATCACCTTCCAGAGACTTTAGTTCACATCATCAGGAACACTGTCAATTGACAGTTTCTATAGGTATAAGTACCGTATATATAGATAAGGATGAGTGGGTGGATCAGTGTGTTTCTGGTGTGTGTCAATTATTCCATGTGCTCAATTATATGTTCATTCAATTCTGGTTCTACATGAAAATTTGCATTATTTTTGAACTTATTTTTCATGGAATAAAATGCATTTTACTCTAGAGTATGTAGCTTTGTCAAAGACATGCAACCATACCAATTTTGGTATGCTTTCTGAGCTGAGAACTGTATCTGGAAATTCCAAGAAGTGTGAAAGCTGATGGGTAATTGCATACCAAGCCATGTGTGAGTCCGTGAGGAAGTGCAGATATTGTTCACTTAAAAATGTGGACCTAACAAAATCCTTGCGCTTCCAGAGCCATATGTCTCATGCTGTGAAGAACCAATTTAATATTATCATGCACCACTCCTTGGTACACTAGCCTTCTGAACTAGCAGAATGGACCTTTCATTTCCTCTCCCTTGCAGCCCCCTGTGTACCCTCAAAATCATCTCCAGAGGGTTGGAAGACCCTCTGGAGCAGGCATAGGTAAACTTGGCCCTCCAGATGTTTTGGGACTACAGTTCCCATCATCCCTGACCACTGGTCCTGTTAGCTAGGGATCATGGCAGTTGTAGGCCAAAAACATCTGGAGGGCCGAGTTTGCCTATGCCTGCTCTAGAGGGTCTTCCGACCCTCTGGAGATGATTTTGAGGGTACACAGAGTGCATGTGTGGAGGAAAGAAAATGGAAGTGCTTCTTGAATACAAACCACTCAAAATCCAGTGCATGGAGATTTGAAATACATTCTCAACGACAAAATCCAGGAATCATCCAAGAATCAACTGTAAACTCTGAGCCTATACGTGTTTAATTTTGCGCATGGTCACTGCATTGAAATCTTAAGCCTACCCATGGATCCCTGAGGCACTGAAAGCACAATATCTGTGCTGAGAATATTCACCACCTGGGTTTTCACTTAAAGATCCAGTCCGCTTTCTAAGCAATTTCTCTTTGAAATGAAAGGGAAGGCTGATCAATATTTTTTTTAAAAAAATCTGATAACTGCAACTAGGTTCTTATTGACTTTTATGATTATGTTTAGGGATGTGAGAAGAAGCTACTACAAACTGATCTGACGTTCACTAATTCACACACATCTCGACCTGAGCTCAATATTAGAAAAATCAGATTTGCTAGCACAGTAGAAAGTAGCTGTGTTTCAAAATGTGTAAATGGGTTAATCTGCTCTAAAACATTGCTTTGCCAGCTGCGTATTTAAACATTAATGAGACAGTCAGGGAGGGAATGAGCAGTTAACGCTCTTGACCTGAGAAATAGATTGCTATTTTTAGGAGACAAAGGGTATAGCAAACTGAAGGTTTGTACATTATACAAAATCCACTGTATTATTATTATTATTTAAAAAAATATATCTTCTTGCAGCATATAGCTGCTAGGCAGAAATGGATTTTCAGGGCAAAATGGCACAGTTTGGTTTCGGGAGTTATAAGAAGGGTTTAATACATATGCTTGCAATCAGTGTTTGGGCAAAGTCTGTGCATTAGTTCTTAGCAAAGTTTGGAGAGTTCTCATCCTTGTGAGGTTCAAGGAACTATTAGAAAAATGTGTCTGCAGCGCTTTGCATGGTCCATGTAGAACTAAGGAAGTTTCATGAGCTCATGGGAAGCTTTTCGCTTTTGGGAGAGGATTTTATGAGAGACTGCACCAAAAGACAACCTTTCCATATTGCAGGACCTTGCCTGTCAGTGTGTTATCTATAAACACTTTCATCCATCTCTAGCTGCATGTTGCTGGAATCCATCTCTCTCCGGAGACAATGGAAGACTGTATTTTTGGAGATGAATTCAGACCATTGGAGAATTGCAGTGCCTGCTGTGGCTGTAGAGACTGAAATGGGAGAGACATGTTTTGTTGCAGCTGGGGCAGGTGTGTTTCTTCTCTCTGTGCTCCTCCCAGCAGTCAGTCCTCCTCTGGTCACTGCTATGAATACATGATCCGACTGCCTGTTTCCAGGCACCAAAGTTAATTATAAAGAATTATGTCAGAATGTGGCTGGGAACACACTTCACAGTTCATCGGCATTCAGATGCACATATGTGTGTGCATCTGATTATATCTGTGGTTCATCAGTCAGTTATGTGAGGGGGAAAACAGCCTCTTTCCTCTTGTCTGTACTGTGTCCTATCCTGGCCCTGACAAGGAGTCCATGAGGCACAGCTGAGCAACACAGGTTGGTGGTTGCAGGACCATGGACAGCTCCAAGGGACGGCTGGAGGTGAACTGAGGCTACTTGACCCATGGCCTCCACCCCACCCCTCCCAAGCCCTGCTTCCCTTGTTCAAAGAATGGAGAACCTCAACAGGCCAACCACCTGTCCTGGAGATTACCTGATGTGCTTCCTGTGCAATTAGGCAGGGATAGTAGTTCCAGAGGCCCATGGACTTGTGAAGGTCCTTACTCTGCAAATAGAAAGCTAGCACTGTAGGTAAAGGTTACACACCGACCTTCTCTTTGCTCTGTTAGTTTTCTTCCTTCAGGGATTTTAATTTATTTTATGGAAAGCTTTCAGAATCCAATCCCTCATCTGTAGTCTACCATCTGAGCAGTATTTTGCCTTACTCTGCAGCAAGTGTAGTGAAGCAATCATCCATCCATTCCAATGAGCTAAATTCAGGCTAGACCCAATCTTTGGCATGCACCTGCAAATATCAGTAAGCCCCTGCCTTTTCAATATTTGCCAATTCTTTCTTTTGAACTCTGCTCCTCTCTCTGCAACCTGCACTGGCTTGAGTAGCTTCTTCCATCAGCTATGCATAGCTGTGGGTGCTAGCACTTCACAAGAAAATTTCCTGCCCCTATTTTTAAAGCCTAGGCTTCATTTTACACACACACACACACACACACACACACACACACAAATTTTAAAAACATGATCTTTTTGGCCTTTGAGGTCTACACACTTACAGTCAATGTTACCTCCTTGACTTGCATTTTGACCTTCTTGCTCAGGTCACTTTTAATCAAAGTTTGATGGGCACATCTGAAATTATGGCCTTGTTCTGGACCCTCCCTTCTTCATTTTGCCCTGGTACAGTCACCTTAGGGAGTGTAAGGGGTTGCCTGTCAGCAGGATTACAGTATATAGCAATGCTAGGTGTGTGGATGTAATTAAACAGTCTTCAGCCATCCTGCCAATTGTTTTTGCTCACACAGATCTAAAGAACAAAGCATTCACTTGCATGTATCTTAGTGACTGCCTTGGAATCTTTTCCCTGTATCTCTGCTGCATTTGCTTTTGAAACCCTTTTTGTGGGTCTTTGGACCATAATAAAGAATGCTGCTGCCACTGCATAAATCTTAGTCTGTAGGGAATCAGTAGGGGGGGGGGGATAAAAAGGGAGCCTTCCCTGTGTCTCTGGAGGCCAAATTAAAGAACTATGGGAAAGGAGGACATCCTCTCTCAAGAGTCAGATCTTGGAGATCCAGAATGGGGAGAGGCCGTGCAGGAAAAGTAAACTGAGCTGGAGGTTCAGGTGGTCTCAGTACCTAGGAGTGCCTTTTACCGGCCTTGGCTGATAGGACAGCTGTGGCCATTCCTGTACTGGGATGGCTTAATTCCAGTAGCCCAGGCATTGGTTTCAAGAGTGGATTGTTGCAATGCTGCAATGCCAAACAGAGTGAGTGGGATCTATCATGGCCCTCCTGGACAATCACAAAGGGGGTTGGCATCCTGGCATTTAAGGTTGTGCCAGCTCCTTTTTCATCTTCCTTCTTTGTGCTATGGCAGTGTGGTCTAAGCAAGTCACCCTCTGGTGGTCTGAGTAGGACCCCTTGGACTGCTCCCACCACCACCACTGACTCCACATTGCCTGCAGTTCTAACTGAGTGTGGTTGGTTATTTAATTTGCTGCTGTTCTTCCTTGATCGGCATGTAACCGATGTGGCCAGGGGTGTGGATTTTGTCAATGGAAAGCATAAGCAACCTGAGGCCTCCTTGGGTGAAGACCACTTTCCAACCACCTTCCATCACTGACTAGTTGGCAGGTTTTTTGGTGGGTGCTCTTTGGGGGTCTCGAATATGTACTCCGATGAATGCTGGACAGCAGGGCCGAGGTACACAAGTTAAGTACTCATACCCACTGTTCTACCAGGAGGCAGGTAATTTTGTCTCTCATCCTAGTATTTGGAGATGGAGACCAGGTGCAGTGCCTGGGGGAATGGAACAATGCATCCCTACCTGACTTACCCAAGCTCCACCTGCCCACATTTTCATAATTGGGTTGAATTGGCTCCAGCTCTTAATGTTCTATAATAAATATGACCTTTAGTGCTGCAAATGCTGCCTCTCTCGAGTCTTCTTCCTGGGTGTGCGGGCAATTAATTTTTTCATGCGGCGGCACCTATGCTTTGGCATTCTCTGCCTCTTAATATTAGGCAGACACCTTCACTATACTGCTTTAGACATCTGTTAAAAACTTTTCTTTGATTTCACAAAGTCGACCCAGACATATACTTTTATCTCTGCATTTTTGTATTTCATCTCTGTGTTATTGGTAGTGATTTTAGGTTGCTTAATGTACAGTGTTTAGATATTTATTTTATTTTTTATCAACCTGTATAAATAAATAAGTCCAAGAGCTGGCCTCTTAGCTGTAAACTGCCTGGTTAGCAACCCCCACCCCCCAAAAAGCCTATTAGTGTGCAGGGGGCATTAACTGGCATGCTGTGGTCTACTGGTGCACTTTCTTGTCTATTCTGGCTATAGCAGTTCCTTTCTTTAGCTAAACATAGGTATGCATACACATAGACCAGGGGCTATCAACATGGTGGCCTTCAGCTGTTCTGACCTACAGCTCCCATCAGCCCCAATGGCCAGGGATGATGGGAATTGTAGTTCAAATAATTTGAAAGGCATCTACTTGGCTGTCCTTGACTTGGACCAGTCCACACCTGACATCCCTCAAAATACCAGTTCAAGGCCTGCTGCAGACTTGACTCCTAACACACCATGTAGCACTTTACACAGCCTATGTGTTGGCCATGCAAGCACATTCTCTTATGGATCTGCAAGTAAACACCATTAGTAATGCACAGGCATGCAGATTACAAGAGGGCCTTTGGGAACCTGTCTGCATATACCATCCGATGCTTCTTCCTGTGTTAAGCAACTATTTGCTTTCCCACAAACGCATCCTGCTCATAGCATTTTCAGCAGAGTTAATAGGTCCCTCATTATGCTTACAGCATGCCTGTGATTATTTACTGAGTTAATTAATGATTTATATTCAAAAAGCAAGAGAGGCCATATTGGGCAATTGAAGGGTTGAAAGTCTGTATTGAAACGCATCTGGTCATAATTAAGATTTACTGTGGAATTCCATTTTGCCAAAAGATTAATTACAGGCAGCTAAATGAATATCATCATGGCTGATTGACATGTACACCATGAACAATTCAATCTGGGGAGCACACTTTACATTCCCCTGCCTTGTTTCAAGTAAGTAAAGATACTTAGCCCAGACAAGAATTCCTGGTAACTAGTGAAATTCCCACCATTTGGAATTCTCATCATATGGAAATGTGAGTATATAAAGATGCAGCGGCGTAGCGTGGGTTGTCAGCACCCGGGGCAAGGCAAGTAATTTGCGTCCCCTAACCCCTAACCTGCCGCCGCTGCCAGCTTCTTCTTGCTGCTGCCTGGGCTGGTCTGGTGTGGTTCTCTCCCGCGCTCAGCGCTGCGCTGGGCGGCCACTGCACTGTCCCTCCCCCAGATAGTCCCTCGCTCTCTCTCCGCACCGCACGCCTGGCACCCACCCCCTCCACAGTGGGCGGCGACCCAGCGGCTCGGATCGGATTCACACAGCCAGCACTGCAGTGAGAGAGAGTGAGTGAGCCAGGTAGGGGCAGAGAACTGCGAGTGCGAGCGCCCCCCCCAGATGTTGCGCCCGGTGCGGCCGGCCCCCCTGCACCCCCCCCCACGCTACGCCACTGTAAAGATGAGCGCCCCAATTTCCTTTTCTCCCTGCTCTCTCCTGCTCTTTAACTTTTCCATCATCATCAGTTTTGTATGCCATTTCCCCATGATAAACCATGTGCAAAATGGCTCACCAGAACATCAGAAAAGTTTAAGTAACATATAACAGAAAATGCACAAATATTAGTAGACCAATCAAGCATCTTGAATTAATAAATAAATGTATTATAAGATCCAGTAATCCACTAATAATTCATGCTAAGGCCTAACAACAGAAATATAAAAAGATGCAACAACTGTGCATCTTAGCCAAAGGCAGACGCGCACGCGCACACACACACACACACACACACACACACACACACACACCTGCTAGGCTAGATGCAGATGAGCCTAACAAAAAGACAGGGACCAGGTCTTGCAGGGTTCACAGCTAGATGGTATCCTTAGTTCTGTCTGTTGCCTTATCTGGTCATTGTTTCCCTGCGAATGCCCCACAATTTTCATCCTTCCTTTACTTCCACATTCCAGCCCTTTCCTGATTGTGGCTTCTAAGCATGCAAATATGTTTGAGGTGAGGACAGGGATTGGCTGGTGCTGTGACAAAGGCACTGTAGACTCTTTAAAGCTAGAGAAAGTGATGGCATCGCTTTATGACATTTCTATGGGCAAGGAAATTAGAACAGCAGGGGGCATGGGGGGGTCTTCTCTACAAAGTGAGTGAAAATGAGTGGCAGCATTTTGTCCCAGCTGCAGTTTCTGGGTCACCATCAAAGGTAATGAAAAAAGTTCTACAAATAAATTAGTTTCTGGCCAAAATGTTCTCATTAGAAATATACTAACAGCCTTTTCTCATCCTTGAGCCTTGTGAGGCAAAGAACAAAAGCCCATTTCTGGCTCAAAATTGACAAACATCTGTACTGCTGAAGAAATTTTTATTATCCTGTACCTACATGTTGTTCTTAAACATAAATAAAAATATACCAAAAAGGGGAAGCGAGGGGAGGAAGGGAGGAAAGAAGGAAAGAAAGGAGCCAGACATGTAATACCTTGTGTGCAGTGTAAGAAATGAAAGAAACTCGTACAGAATTAGGTAGCAGCTGTGGATGTATTTCAAGGATATTATGTATATATATAGTCTCTTAAATTCTTATTTACAGCAGCTCTCAGGAAAACATACCAGATGGTACTAGATGATGTAGGTGCTAATAAGAATACTGAGGGGACAAGTGCACTATGGATATCTCTGTTTGGCTCACTCTGGAATCATTTAGATCTGATGCATCTACCTGGGGGTCAGAAGGTTATGCTCACATTGAATGCCAGAGTTTTCCTGTTGACAAGATCATTGCATAGTCAGCCATCTGGCCTTCCAAAAATATTAATCTTATCCGGAAGGTGTGCCCCCAGAAGCATACATCATTGTAATGGTACCCAGAGACTGCAATGATGGGGTTGCCTATCTTCATTCTTTAACTTTTGGTAAGGCACAGGACCTGCAAATATATGGACTTACGGACTGACTAATCGAGCACACTAAATAATGCTATCATTTTTATACTCTCCCCCCCCCCCCCGGATGCTAAAATTCACCTGTAATTTAGAGTCGAAACCGATTCACGGATGATTTCAACTTCTAATGAGCTGCTGGGCCACATGGCTGAAGAATCCAGAAAGTGAATGAAATTATTCTCAGACACATTCAGTCATAGAGAATATCATTTTCACAGATGACACTGAAAGCTGCTTAAGCAGCTCTTGCACTTCTTTGTGAGCACTGTGTGTCTGTAGTGTCTGGCAGCAAGTCTCCAGGATATTAGGGAGAAATTTTCCCCAGTCCTACCTGAAGATGGTGTGACCTTCTGCATACAAGGCAGGTGCTATAGCTCTGAGTTATTGCCCTTTGGATGCTATCAGATGCATGTGTAAGAAAGGATGAGAGTGAGGACCAGACCTCTTTTCTTGTGCAGTGGTTCAAATACAATCATTTACATGTTGACACTGATGCATCTGAAAGCGTTAACAAGTGGAT
Source organism: Podarcis pityusensis (assembly GCF_964106645.2). NCBI lineage: Eukaryota > Metazoa > Chordata > Lepidosauria > Squamata > Lacertidae > Podarcis > Podarcis pityusensis. Next base: position 76,425,810 of record NC_138032.1, on the reverse strand, counting down.
TTCGCACCCCCATCCCATATTTAATCATTTTCATGATAGCATGCCCTTAAAAGGGAGATAAATGGGCATCTAATCCTTAGCTCTATGGAATGAACATTTCTGGTCAATAACCAGCTTTGGGAAGGAAACTATTGCTCATCTCACAAACAGGGCTTCATAAATCTTCATCTTGATAGGAGATAATTGTGAGAGGAGCTGGGAGATGTTACAATTCACTCTGTCTCTAAAGCCAAATATTCTTCTACTTTGTTTCCCTCAAACTCTCCTCCTGCCTCTTTAATGCTCATGTTCACCTTTTGTTGTTTCTTATGATAATGATCTGCAAAATCAATCTCCCAGGACATTTTGGGGATGAATGTGGAGCCACTATGCTAAAAAAGAATCGAGAGAGAGAGAGAGTGCTGAACATGAGTTTGCTGAGTTTATAATTCATTTGAAATTCAATACTTCTTGTGCTAGGATCTAGAACAGTGCTAAAAAATTCCCAAATTTGATTTTTTTAAAATAAAAAAGTAGGACCTAGTAGGGCTGCGCAAGTCACCTCCAGTTTGATTTGGGGCCCAAATCAGAAATCCTGATCTGGCCCCAATTTTGGCTGGATCGCTTCATGCCTAACTCATTGCAAATACAAAACTAGCAGAATGGGTGAAGACAGAATATTTCTCCTTGTTGTGCTTAATTTCTATTTGCAGAATTTTGAACACACACAGAGTGCTTTTTTCTGGGGGTACGCAGGGGTATGCATACCCCTAAACATTTTGTGAATCTTTGTACTTTTGTCCATTTACTGTATTTAGTTGTCCCAATTTGAACTATAAAATGGTGATTTTCTTGAGTCAAAATGAGAGTACTCCTAAACATTTTTTAAAAGAAAAAAAAAGGACTGTAAATATAGTAGGAGCATCCAAAATTAGAATCACCATCTGTAGACTGGAGCCATATTATTATTATTATTAAACTTATTAGTTGCTTGTCACCCGAAGGTCTCCACACAACTTAAGCAAAGAAAAATACACAATGCATAATACCATAGGGGAGAAAGCAGGGGGAATCATATAATACATTAATATTTCATATAACATCCATGGGGCAAAAAAGCCATACCAGCCGTATAAATAGTAGCGAACAACATTAACAATAGTCAAAGAATAAACAAAGCAATAATCTGAGCCACTAATTATCAAATAAATAAAACCTCAGCCTCCCCCCCAGTCCAAAAAACATTTACATTGGACCAACAATTTTTCTCATTTAGCCTCCCTGCCCCACCCAGAAGTCTGGTGTCAAGACCAGCTGCTACAAATCAGTGGTGGGTGGTCCAATGTCCTCTGTGGATGGTCTGTCATCTCTCTTCAGTGGTGAGCAATCACAAAGGAGCAGTAACAGTGTTTTTTCAAGAATGTGCAAAGAATCCTCATGCAGCTGGAGTGCCAGTGGGAAGCCACAAAGGTAGTGATGGAATCATGAGAGTGGGCATCTAGTTGAGTGTAGTATTTGTCAGGACCAAGAATTGCTGCAGCCAGCTGAGCCACTGTGACCACATGAAGGCTCTTTGTCTTTTGTGTGAATGGGCCCTAAGTAGGATTTGCAATGGATATGCTTAAATCTTTCTTGACTGAACTCAAAGGAGTTTACTTTGGCAAGAACATACCCGATATCATACACTTTCGTAGGGAATAGCCAACATGGCACCTGTGTGCATTCTTCTGTGGTCCCTGCAGAGTCCTTGCCCATGCTGAAATTTGTCTTGAAAGAGGGCATTCTCCTGTACAAATAAAATAGGACTTGGTATTTGTGTGGTTGTGGCATGTAGTTGAGGTGCCCATGACATTTTCTCTGCTTTGCAAATATCCCCAAGGGCCCCTTGGTCATGCTTTGCCATTTTCCAGCAATTCTGAGGAATAGCATGCAACATGCTATTCATTGCACCTCACTGGATTTCTTCAAAATCTCTATATTTTTGCTTCACCCCATTGGTGGTTCTCCTTTTTTGCTGTGAGCTCTGGGCCCCATGTGACTATGGCTGGTCCTTACCTGTTCATGCTACACAGTTGTCTGGTTAGACTTCCACACACTCTTAACTTTCCCCGTGACTTTGATTACTACCCCATTGTTTCAAAACCCTCTATTTTACCTCCATGCTAACTCTACTCAAATGACATATGTACATCTTCCATCTGTTGGAGCAAAGGTGAAATTCTAGGCAGATGCGTAGACTCCCTTCCAGGTATGGGCAAGTTTGCCATTGTCTGGGATCTACTGCTCCGTGTTAATGAGATGACCACCACCAAGATACTACCAAAAAGGACAGAATGCAACACCATGGCTCATTAGCTGCACAGACTGAGACAAGCTCACCACACCTGTGAATCGTGAACTTCTCATTGACTTCAGCACGGAGCTCAAAGACCAGGTCCTAATCTACATGGCACTTAATGGACTGGAACACAACTACTTCAGAGCTCAGCTTACACTCCTTGGTTCCGCAAGCCAATGGCAAACCGTAGGGGTGTTACAGCCAAGCTCTCACTATCCATAACTGACAACAGAGTTTTATCAGAAGCTGCTGACTAAACAGAGAACAGCACTGAATGTGCTCTGAAGTCAGATGATTAACATTTTTAAATGAAAACTTCAATGAAAATTCCTGCACTAAATATAAATGTTACCTGCCCTGTGCAATGCCACAATTCTCTGTGGATGTTTAAGCTTTTCTATTATTATTATTATTATTATTATTATTATTATTATTATCAAATAAAAATTTACCTATTATTTATTTAAGCCTGGAAACACAAGAAAGCAGCACTTTAGAAAAATACAAGCAATCCTTCTCCCTTCCCAATTGTCTGGTGACATCCACATTTATCAGATTACATGTGCATTGTCATATGGGTAATCCCAATTGTTTGATATAATCTAGGCCTTGGATATTGTTGACCATACGTTTTCACACATGGTTGCAGCACCTCATGGGTTTTGTAGTCTTGTGCATACCCCTGTTTCACCTTGCAGCAGAATTTGATGTCATGCTTGAGTGCAGAAAGGGTTGTGTTTCACTGGGCTGCCACTGCAAATGGCATCCCTGTACCAATTCTCCCTGCTCTGATGTTACATGCAGGATTACTTTCTGGTTGCCCCATGTTAATGACTTTGTTATATGCTTTCCCCCCAGTAGGAGCCAATTATGTAGAGCCATTGTAGAACCATGCAAAATGACGATGTAAATTGGACTGGCAAACCCACAACCCACTGACCTGATTCTGTACCCCTTCCCAAGATGACAAGGGGGCTTAGCCCAGCCCCCACTGGGTGCGGAGGCCACGTGGCCCGCTCACAACACCGCCCCACTCAGAAGTGGACCAGCCTTGCCAGTTTTGGTGATGGCATTTTCCTCTATAACTAGCTTACGTATTATGGAGGAGAGTTTGACACAAGGATGTCATTTTCAGTAGAAGCTCCACATCATACATAAGACTTCACCCATAGTAAATGGGAAAGTGAATAGTGTTTTACACTTCCACTAATGTTGTCTGGAATGCTAATGGATATCGTCGCAAGAGTTGCCTCTGACACTGCTGAATGAAATGATCGAAAAGGGTTGAGTGCCTATAAATTATCTTTGCTCATACCCCAAAATTGCCACTGATTAGCTGACTGTGTGTCAAATTGAATTCAGATTGCCACCAGAAAAGCTTCAGAAGTCATACTAAGAGATCCTGTGCTGAATGATGCCTCCATTGGCTGCCAGCACTCGCATTAAGAATAAAGGCTGTATTATCTCCTTGAGTTGATGGATTCCTTTCCCCTGCATCTCAAGCACACAATCTGTCTACAGCACTGCCTTTTCAAAACTTTGAACTTCCTTACCATGTTAGGTAATCTGAAGATAAATGCAAGGCAGCATTGGAAGTTAAGAACAATTCACTAAGAACTTTTGTGTGTGTGTGTGTGTGTGTGTGTGTGTGTGTGTGGATCTATCATCTATCTACCTACAGTATATATCGACTAAGTAGAATGTTACTATTATAATTATCTGAAGAAGTGTGTATCTGAAGAAGTGTGCATGCACACAAAAGCTTATACCAGAACAAACTTAGTTGGTCTATAAGGTGCTACTGGACAATACACACACACACACACACACACACACACACATCTATCTATATAATTTTATTTTTTTCGACTGCGTCAGACCAACACGGCTACCTACCTGATATTATAATTATAGATAATGCCAAGTGGCTGAGTCTTACTGTTTATTTTTATTTTTTGTTTTGCTGGAATGGGGATTTAGAACTCCTAAAATATTGATGGCAACTTCAGCGTGATTTTTACCGCGAACCACCCGCATGAAAGATGGAGATATTAGCAGGCAGAGCGGGGGGGGGGGGGGGGAAGAAAGGCACAACTTTTGCAGAACTACAAACAAATATTTAGGGGAAATGTCGGATGGGAACTCCCTCCCCACCCATTTTAAAAGCCAAGTGTATTCAGTGGTTATGGGGTGCTGACTGACTGTGTGTGAGTGTAAAACAGGAGGAGGTGAATTTAATGGAATCACTGGAATCCTAACTAGGGAACCCTTCATGCCACAACACTTTGTGGCAGGCCCTAGTTCTTGTTTTTTATTCACATTCACAGGTTTTATTTACCAGAATATTCTCTTTTTGCTTCTGCCTTCCTTTGCCTGCAAAAAACTATATAGTCTTCCCCTCACTGGCAGATTCCTTTTGACTGGATCTATTATTCCCTGTAGACCCTTGTGCATGAGTGTGTGGTTCTATGGCTTCAACTGAAAATTCCCACGAGTGTTTTTGAAAAATTCATGACCTTACCGTTAAATATTCCCCACTTCTGAGATTTCATAGAATGGGATTTGGGTACCATGCAATCGCATGCCCGTGTGTTGAAGAACTGGGCCTGGAGTATTGGATTTCTGCAGTGTGTGGCTCATTTAGGTGTTAAAAAAGAAAATTTGGGGCACATTTTCAAGGCAACTTGGCAATGTAAGGATAGTGTTCCTGGATCAATCTCATAAAATGACCAGAACTGGATGGTGGGGGACAGGATGGAATCACACATCCTAAGAACATGAGAAGGGTGACCAAATACTTCTATTGCCTATTGTTTGTTCTTTCTTGCAAACATCACTTGATCCAATGAACCATTTTGCTGAGACCATGGGAAGATGACACCAAATATATGAAGTACTGTGAAAGTAGAGATGGCACAGTGATGGTGAGTTACCCAAGGCATTCTTGGCCAAGCAAGATTTTGAACCCAGATCCAAATTCCACACTCTAAATTAGGGATGGGAATCCTTTGGCCCTCCAAATGTTGTGGCACTCTCATCAGCTCCAGCCAACATGGCCAATGATCAGGGATTATTGGAGTAGTAGACCAAGAGCATCTGAAGTGTTACAGGTTCTCTACTCATACTCTAGACACTATACAACATTGGCTGCTAGTTGCCTGTGGTGAGAAGAGGTTGTGTGTCCGCTCACTTGGTACACATGGACTACTGATTTATTAAAGGCTATGCTTAAGATTTGCCAGTCCATATTTGCTATATTAACAATTTATTACATCTAATCATCTTACATAGCTTAGGTGGACATGGGGTCCAAGGGGGAATGTTATTACATTAGTGACACTGGAATACTCAGCTCAGTAATTGTGTTAATTTTTAGTATGTGCCTTAAGTTCATTTTCAGTGAGTGCTCTCCAGTTCATGAAAAAGGCTAGAGGCTGCCTCTATTTGCAGACTGTTCATTCCTCTCATGTATGTACCTTCTTTAAACCAAGGTGTCCCAATCTCTTTAAGGGTTACAGGGAAGTCATGCATTACATCTGATCATTTGCATTACCATTTTTATATTCTTTTCCCAGTCCCATGAGAGATGTGGGTGAACTGTTTCTATGCTGCTAAAATCAGCTGTTGGAAAACCATGAATGTATAACAAATGTAATACACAAGAGGGACATGCAGAACTGATTTAAAAGTTTTGTATCTGTTTAAAAACTTACTTCTGTTTTATACTTATTTTTCATATATATATATATATATATATATATATATATGAGAGACTTAGTTTTAGCTTGATTTTGTCTCCAATTTTTTTGTATGCCATTTGGATGGTGGTTTCCTGTACAGGGCTCCTTTTGGTCAGCCATACTCTATTCAAGGGACCGTAAGGCACTCAAACAGGTCAATGAATTCTTCTCTTTATGCACTCCCCCAACAGCCAAGAGTAGGTGGAACTATCATGAGGTCACACCTCTGTCAATCTTAACATCTGCGGGAAAGAGGAGACCTTTCAGATATTTGAGGCCAAAGTCACTTAGGGATTTAAACAATAATGTGAACACCTTGAATTGGGCCCAGAAACAAATTGGCAAGCAATGCGGCTGCTCTGGAACATGGGTTATGTGAGTTTTAAATAGAATCCCAGTCAATAAACTGACCGGTGCATTTTGGACCAGTTGAAGCTCCTGAATTATTTTCAAGAACAGCCCAACATGGAACATGTTTCAATAATCCAGTGTGGGATTCATGGCCAAGTGATTTCTGTCCAAGGGAGACCATAGTGGGCAAATCAACCTGAGTCTTCATTGACAATGTTGTGTCCAGGAACAACCCCAAGCTCTTCTCTTGATCACTGGAAATTACTTGATATTACTGAGTAAGTTGAAGCACAGTAAGAGAACCCAATGGAGGATGTGAGAGGCATATCTGAACCTTGAGTGTCTTTATGAATGGAGGGAGGAAAAGAGCTGTAGTGTATCCTAAGAAAAGTTGTGACACCAGAAAAAAATAATCGAGGAGGCACAGAAGGGCCAATTTCAGTTGGTAGGTGGGGAGAAGCTTTGTCTCAGCTGTTAGATTTCCAGAAAAACAACAACATATCATTTCTATGTGCAAAGTCCCTTTCCTTCAAGTAGGTGAAGGGATCTAGCAACAGAAGATGGTTGGAAAGGTGAGCTTCTTATGTGGGGAGTGTTCACCCACAGCACTCCCCAAGATGACTGTTATGTACTGAAGTTCTCACCCTGGGCCAGCAAGGGGATACTGTATAGTTTTCACTCAGGTCTGCATATGCAAATAAGGGATTGAAAGTGACGTTCAGTGATTTGATAGTTACAGAAAGTGGTTACTGTTGCATTCTAGTGGAGCTCTATATAAGCAGACTGGCTGAACCCTTCAGTTCAGTTCTGTTCTGGCCTGTGAATAAACAAGAGATGTTTGAAGAATCGCTGTGTCGTCTGATATGTTCACCCACAACTTAACAATGACTATGGCTATGAGGACCTTTCCACGTGCAGCTATTTTATTTGGGCAAAAATGGCTATACTGCCAACAGTAAGGGGAAAAAATCATGGTGGCGAACAGCATAAAATCAGCAACAAAAATAAATTCTGAAAACAAGAAGAAAATACAGCACAATTGGTCCCTCACTCGGGGAAGAGTAATGCCCTCAGCAAATAAGTAACTAATGGCACAATCCTATTCATGACTACTCAAAAGTAAAGCCCATTGAGTAAAAGGCCATGGCGCCTTTGTAACTATCAGTTTCAGTTCCTTAAAGCCTTCTGTAAAACAGAGAGGCACTGAGTAATACAAATGGAGCATAAGTACTATTTTTTTCAGGAAACAAGTACATGTAAGGAAAGCTAATCCAATAACCCAAGATCATTCTCCAATTTGACTTTAGATGCTGCCAAGTATAATGTCATATTCACTGAGCCAGAGGGGGAGCCTTTTAATGTCTTTTAATGCCTAATTTGGAAACAATAGCATAGCAGGGCCTTTGAAATTATTGACTTCTAGGGAATGCTCAGGACCACGCTGCCATAACGTTTTCATTCTGTTTGACATCAGTGGGTACATTAACAAGAAAGTTAATTATGGACGCAAAAGAGCTGAGCTGAGTCAAGCTATGGACACTGCTGTCCATAGTTTAGGTTGCCCTGAGGAATTATGTTCCACGTCCTGCTGATGAATGAGTGAGCCGAAATTCACATTTCTGCCATTAGAAAAGAAAAGAACAAAATGCAGATATGATTCTGAAAGCCCTTTTCAGGTGTGTGAGAAAAATAGGGTTCAAACTGATTGGGATTCCTCTAGGGGAAAGTGGTCATTGACCCATTCTACCCTGCCTCCCACTGACTCTGAACAGAATACTTTTAGTTTTAATTAATGTAATGAGGAAATAAAATCTTAACTGAGAGGGCTGGATTACATTTACTTGGCTTTCATTGCCTGAATGCCTGGCGTCTTAAAAAACGTATTATTCACACGTTGCTAATGGTATGCACACTGTTAATTATCCCAACACGTCTAATTGCTGTTTTCTTAAATAACTACTGGGCCATATGTAAATGATCTTAAAAGCATTAACATTTCATTGTGTGAAAAATTAGAGCAGCTAACAGATTGGGTGATAGAGCACACAGATTGTACACATTGGGGGGGGGGATGAGGCTGAGTTGTTGATGGTGAGATTGAAATGTTAAATGCTTGAAGAGAAGCTGGCAACCTCTGACCCATCTGGGTGAAATGGAAGTTGGTTCATTAAAGCTTCATTTAGGGAAAGACTGGCTTAGCCAACAGCCTGCAATGTCCTCCCCTTTCATTTTTTAAGACTGCCACTCCACTGAGCCATGACCAAACACTGATTGGATTGTCATTGGCCAAATGCACATTGTCCAGCAGATAATACCCTCCCCACAAACCCTATCAGATAACTGGGTTTACTCCGCAATGACAATAGCTCACCTAGAAATGGACAATGATTCCTTTCTCAAAGAGATTTTCTTTTTGCCATGAAAGAATAATTCGTCGTTCAGGATCAGACCTGTACAATTTCCCTTCAACACAGTAATTTCTAGTGATGTAAAATTATTCCAGAGCAATGGCTATCAAGAAGTGATCCTTTATGAGTGTTGATTCAAGGATACATTCTTACACGCGTCCTATGGAACACAGAAAGAAAGCTGGGCTTAACTTAATATTGTCCACTCTGACTGGCAGGGTATCAGGCAGAGGGTCTTTCCTATTACCTGGCATCCAATCATTTTAAAAGGCAAGCAAATAAAAAAAAAAACACCCTACAATCTTAGAGATGTAAAGCAAGTGCTCTGCCACTGAACTGTTTTTTCCTAATAAAAAATAAAAATGTGCATAAAAATGCACATATTGGTGAAAATAGCCTACAAAAACTTGCTGTATTCTACTAAGGTTTACCCAACAAGTAGATTCACTGAAATTAACTTAGTCATGTTTGTTAATTTCTTTTTAATTTCTTTTTATTAATTTTCCAAATTTATAACAAATATCACATACTAAAAAGAGAAAGAAAAAAGAAAAAAAGAAAAACATACAAATAAACACACAATCCTTCTAGAATCCAATTTAGTTTTCATTGTTAACTGACTTCCTCAAATCCCCCCTAACTGAATTCCACTGTATCCCCTTGCAACAGTTTTCCAATATCTTCTTTCTAACAAAATTTACTCCTTCCAATTACTATCTTTACTTCTTTTCGTAATTTCTAAACCCATAATGTTTTACAGTTTAATCATATTCTATTCCTTAGCCAAATTGGTACTTTCAAGTAGCTTCTACTTGTCTTATACAGTGGTACCTCGGGTTACATATGCTTCAGGTTACAGACTCCGCTAACCCAGAAATATTACCTCGGGTTAAGAATTTTGCTTCAGAATGAGAACAAAAATTGTGCTCCGGTAGTGTGGCAGCAGCAGGAGGCCCCATTAGCTAAAGTGGTGCTTCAGGTTAAGAACAGTTTCAGGTTAAGAATGAACCTCCGGAACGAATTAAGTACTTAACCCGGGGTACCACTGTATTACAATATTTAACTAAATAGTCTTTAAATTTCATCCATTGCTCTTGGTGTTCCTCTTCTTTCTGATCGCGGATTCTTCCAGTAAGGTCGGTCAGCTCCAATAAGTCGAACATCTTCATCTGTCATTCTTCTACTGTTGGTATTTCTTGCGATTTCTAATTTTTAGCTAATAAGATTCTTGCTGTGATGGTGGCATACAAAAAAATCTAACATCCTTTTGGGGCATTTCCAATCCTATTATTCCAAGTAGAAAGGCTTCTGGTTTCTTAATAAATGTATATTTCAACATTTTTTTCAATTCATTATAAATCTTTTCCCAGAAGTCTTTCACTTTAGGACACGTCCACCACATATGATAAAAGGTACCTTCTTTTTCTTTACATTTCCAACATAAATTATCACTCGTATGGTAGATCTTTGCTAATTTTACTGGGGTTAAGTACCATCTATACATCATTTTCATAATATTTAGTCATGTTCATTAATTTCAAAGGATCTATTCCGAGTCAAACTTAGTCAAGTCCCACCCATTATAATGGGGGAAATTGCTTTTACAAAAATAATATGCAAAATGTGTAGGTTATGTGTATATAAATCCTTTTCTTTTCTTTCAATTTAATCTTTATTGATTTTAAATATTGAATCCATTCACCACAAAAAGAACCAAAGAAAAAACAAATCACATCAAATACAAAAAACAATTCCTTCCATACATTGAGACTTCTGTCCTTTGTTTCCTTTTTGACTGATTATTGTATTACTTTTAACTTATCATAAATTATCTATAATCTTTGTAGCATATAGCAGAAGTTAATCAAAGCATGTCAAAGGTTGTGTATATAAATTCTCGTGAATTTTCATGAGGACTTCTAAAAATAAAATAAAATTGCAAGCTGATGTGGAAGTCTGGAGCACTGAGCCAAAGGTTGGAAAAATTAGAAACCGAGAAACTGAAATAGACGTATCCACCCACCCCTGGTGTACACTTCACTACATGAAAAACTATGAAGAATGCCTACCAGCTTCCCCCATCCTGGTGACCTCCACTTGGACTACAACACCTATCAACCAGAGCTAGCAAGGCCAAATGTTTGGGGATGATGGGAGCTGTTATCCCCAAACACCTGGAGGAACTAGGTTGAAGAAACCTTTAGTTTCCCATTCGGCCAAGGAAAACACTTGGTATTTTACTTTAGTTCAATCTTCCCTTCAGGGGAAAGCCTGGATTGACAAAATTGTGTTTTGAACTTGCATCAAGTGTATTTCTTGATGTATTGCAACCTGACAAACTACTCGGAAGCTTTTAAAAGGCAAAGCCTATTAGGGCCTTTTGAGAAAATAATGTTGCAATGTAGTGCACTCTCTTAACTCCCGGGACACCAAATATAATGAAGCAGTATGTGTGGCCCCTGGGAATGCATTACATTTGCCCCATACTCTCATCTATCCTTTTTAATATTGTTTTTTTCTCCATGAATCACATAGCCCATCCTAACTTAAATAATATCCATCAATTGCTGAAATGAGTGTTCATGCTCTCTGCTTTCCTGCCTTTTATGAAAAAGACTTGGTTACTGGGGCCATCAGTCTAAAATGATATTATTCCTGGAGCAAATGTGATCTTGGAGACTCCAAATTCCAAATGAAACCCATTTAAACTTGACAATAGAAATTAAGTTGTTAGATCTCAGTCTTCCTGGATAAGAAACTGATGGGAGCTGTTAAGATTCTTGGACAGCTGCTCCGTGTGGTGAGTCAGTGAACTGCATGTGGCAGCTTCTTAATTATCTTCAGGTCCTGGACTGACTCCATCTACCATCCCACTGGCTGGCCATTGGGTCCTCCTCAACAGGAAGGAGTATGAAGCTTCCTGTTCCAATTGAGTCTTCCTAGAACAACATAGTTTTCTTGATGTGTTCCTGTATCTTTAGTTATACTTTGACCCTGGCTCCTGGCTTACTTCTTGGCCTTGCCTCCTGATTTGTTGCTTGGTCCTGACTTTTCATTCAGTCCTGATTACTTACTTTGTCTCATAGTAACCGATTCCTGGCTCACTCAGACAAAGTTTCATAAACTCCAGGATTCTGCTTCTAATGGCAGGCTGTGAGATGCTTCTGGGAGGGTTTCAAACAAGTCATGAAAGTAACCGACCACCCCTAGGTCCCATTCAGGGTGTGGTATGCAGAAGAAGGCTCTCTTTGAACTTGGAGGGTTTTAGTTATCATATTTAACAATAATTAAGTTCCCCAATCACAAAGGATCTCTTTTTAAAAGTCACCAAAGCTAGTTTCTGTCACCAAATCCTGTGGCTATGTTTTCCTTTAGTTAATAGTACATAATGTGAAAAAGTCAAAAAAAATATTGTCTGCTCATCAGTTTCTTTGACAGATCCCAAGTTCTAAAAGAATTCTATTTGTGCATCCCTCAAACTCCTGTGCATTCCTCACAGACAAGCAGCAATAGCTTAATCCTGAATATTCAACAGGTAAACTCAGGTTGAAATGCTATACAAAGTTACCACTGAGTAAGTCTCATGAAATGCAGAATGACTTCCTTCTGACTTTATGGATGAACTCTGAACAGAGCAGCTTAAGTCTACTCCATGCAGGATTTAATGATGTGCAATCATAACTCCATTGCACTCTATTTTGGGTGGAAATAATAATAATAATAATAATAATAATAATAATAATAAGCATTTTGGATGCACTTGTTCAATGAAATGTGCCTTTCCCCTAATATATACATACTGTATAACCCTTGTGAACTTTTTTTTGAACCAAAATGGCATCTCAAAATCTGGATTAGGACACCATCCATTTGTTAGTTATGCTGTGGTCCAGTTTGGAATATCAAATCAGATTGGTCCAATGTGTAAAGTGGATGGATTCCTCTCTCACCCCTTGCAGAAGTGAAAAGGATGATACTGCTGCTCTTATGACTACGCTATTTAAATTCAGTTATCTTATGCTCAAAGCAACAATTACCTTGGGAGATGGTGGACTCTTCTTCCTTGAAGGTTTTCAAGCAGATGTTGGCTGGCCATCTGTCATGTATGATGTAGCTGAGATTCCTGCATTGCAGGGGGTTAGACTACATGACCCTTCGAGTCCCTTCCAACTCTTCGATTCTAGGATTGCTACCGAAGACTCAGGACAATTTCTCAATTCATGACTGACACTTTATTTTTTAGCAAGAGAGTGCATCCTAACTTGTTCAGAAAACAACAAGCACACAAGAAATTGTTTCTACTGCCTGTCACAGCTTTTACCTGAAGAAACTGAATCCTATGAGAGCAAGCTTTCATTTACAATGGATACTCAGTCATAATGAATAGCAAATTACAGCTGATAGAAGGGAGGTTGGGGTGGGGGAATTTGCAGACAGGGTCATATATCATTGAAAAAGCCCCTGCAAAACATTATTACACAAGGAAAAAAAATCAATTATCCAAACGTAGGCATATGTCAAACAAACAATAAAACCATAAAGGTCATACTGAAATCAAACAATGTCATGAATAATTATGGGGGTAAGAAATCCCACAAGAATTCCTTTTGTTTTCTATAAAAGCAAATTTGTATCTCTTCTGCTTGTTCAGTATAACAGCCAAGCCAAAATAATTGGGGAGGGCAGAAATCAAAGGATATTTCAATTTGTTTCTTTAAAAATAAAATAAACAATAAACAACACTTTTTTGCATTAAAGTATCATGTTTCATTCATCATGAGTCAAATAATCCAATTTGTTTTCCAAAATAATAAAGCAAAAGCACAATGCTTTTTTTAAAAAAATCACCCTCATAACACACTTGGGAGGTGCTGTATGGTGGATATTATAATTGACTGCCACCTAAGTCATGCTTAGAGTAGACCCATTGAAGTCAATGGACTGAATTTTTGGATTAAAATGTGTTTCTGTGGGATATTTATATTTTCTTGAAAATAATTTAGTTTGTGAAAATACTCAATTTTTTTTACACTTTTCAGTAGTGTTGTTTACTTTGGCTGTTTCCTCCCCCCCCCCACCCCATTAGTCAGGTGGGTGATCCCATGGAATAAAGGATCCATGTACGGTAGTAAACAAGTAAACAAAATGATGTCACAATTCCACATCTGACTGATAGTGTCGGCTCACATTTGTAAATAAAAGTATGTGGCTCAATAAAACCTGCATGGTATATCACAAGATGCAAACAGAGGCACCTGAGAATGAGGGTGAGGGAAATTTAAATGAGTAGGTGAGCAAGGAGGGCTGAAAAATCACCCAAAAGAAGAAATTGTTTTGTTTTAATAAAATGCAAAAAATAGTCCAAGCAATGGTTTCTAAATGTGAACCACAGGCAGAAGTAATTTTTAGAGTTGTTGGAGTCCAGCTTGCAGATGACCCGGGCGACAAATCCTGTCTGTGCACATATTATGCATTGCATCAACATTGCACAAGTGATTATCACTTCACATAAAAAAAAATTTGGCACAGACACTGACTTCAAATGACAAAAAATAAAAACCTCGAGCCACCTTGCACATACCACCATCAGCAGTGCGTGGTGCATGTACGTTAAATGGCAGAGGTTCCTGATATTAGATATGAAAGTGAGGATGCCTCCTTTCTCACATGGTGTTTAAACATACACACAACATCTATGACTGATGCTACTATGCTTGTGTGTACATAGTCTCGCCAGAGTGGTATATGCTCTAGTTATCTCTCGCTTGGACTACTGCAATGTGCTCTGTGCGGGACTATCTTTGAAGGTGACCGGGAAACTACAACTAATCCAGAATGCGGCAGCTAGACTGGTGACTGGGAGCGGCTGCCGAGACCATATAACACCGGTCTTGAAAAACCTATATTGGCTCCCAGTATGTTTCCGAGCACAATTCAAAGTGTTGGTGCTGACCTTTAAAGCCCTAAACGGCCTCAGTCTAGTATACCTGAAGGCATGTCTCCACCCCCATCGTTCTGCCCGGAAACTGAGGTCCTACGCTGAGGGCCTACTGGCGGTTCCCTTGCTGCGAGAAGCCAAGTTACAGGGCACCAGGCAGAGGGCCTTCTCGGTAGTGACACCTGCCCTGTGGAACACCTCCCACCAGATGTCAAGGAGAAAAACAACTATCTGACTTTTGGAAGACATTTGAAGGCAGCCCTGTTTAGGGAAGCTTTTAATGTTTAATAGGTTATTGTACTTTAATATTCTGTTGGAAGCCGCCCAGAGTGGCTGGGGAAACCCAGCCAGATGGGTGGGGTATAAATAATAAATTATTATTATTATTATTATTATTATTATTATTATTACACACACTCAGGCCCCAGTATCCACACATTCGCTATCTGAAAATTCACTTATACACACATAAAGAATTATACCCAAATATCACTATACACTCCAGAGATTCCACTATTCGGACAGCCAACTTCCTGTGCTTTGCTGGTTGGTGGCAGCCATTTTAAGGCAGAAACCACAGAGAGTGGAAGCGGGGAACAAGATCAAATGAATCAGGGAGCAGGAGATAACAGACAATTTTTTCTCCACTGTCTCTCTTTTGCCAGTGTGGTGTAGTGGTTAAGAACGGTGGACTCGTAATCTGGTGAATCGGGTTGGCTTCCCCACTCCTCCACATGCAGCTGCTGGGTGACCTTGGGCTAGTCACACTTCTCTGAAGTCTCTCAGCCTCACTCACCTCACAGAATGTTTGTTGTGGGGGAGAAAGGGAAAGGAGATTGTTAACTGCTTTGAGACTCCTTAAGGGGAGTGAAGAACGGGATATCAAGTCCAAACTCCTCCCCATCTTCTTTTTCTTTTTCTTTTTCTTTTTCTTTTTCTTCTTCTTCATATTCACAGCAATTTCAGGAAGAAACCATAGAGAGTGAGGGGAAATAGATCAGACAAATCCCTCATTAGAAATATTCCGTAGGAAATAATGGACATTGTGGACTCATTATGCAAATGCTCACCTAATGAACGGTTTCCATGGAAGTCATTGCATTCAGTAATCAGGACCTGTGTGAATATTGCCATTTAAACTTCAGCACATATTCTGTTTCTTAAATGTAGGGTGTGAATGAGCTTGGAGCTATCACTGATTGTAGTAATGGAGTGAACCTGAATTAGCTGCATTGGCAGGTCACTGCACAGTACTGTACACAGGAAAGGGATGGGAGCTGGATTACTTGTGAGAGAACTGCCATCTAAAAGGGCTCAGACAGTCAGTTATAGTGACTTTCCCCAAGGCTGAACTGAGTGTGTTCGATCAAAGGCCTTCTTGTGCATTAACCTGCATGTTCACTCCACCGGAACACTGACAGATAAGGTGAGACTTTGAGGGACTGCTTGGTCCAGTTAAAGCCATTTGGTACAATTCCCCAGACACTCTTAGAGTCAATCAATATATTACGCCAAATGTAGAATTCTGGACTTTACCACCTCAAATGGTGGGTAGGGTCATTTCAAGTCCTCTGACATGTCAACAGAAAACATCCCTCAGTGAGGTTGGCCAACACTTCAGAAACAGAAAGGAGAACTCTCTCCCTGATGTGTGTTAGGTTACTGCATAGAAAAAGCTTTCTATTTGGGAGTAACTGTAAAATATGCAACCTCTCGCATACAATCTGTAGTCCAGAATGCATTCCCCATATTTTTGAGAACAGCTGCATTCCACGCTCCCTGGGTTTATATTACAACTTGAATATAATGAAATCTATTCAACAACTTTGACAGAATGATCTGTTTTTAATCGGACCATGGAACCTTCCTTTCACAGCCCTTTACTGTATATTGCATAAATATATATGGGGAAATCCTTCTTCCCATTGAGGGTAAGCTGTGCTCCATTCGATTTCACAGATATCATCTTTTTTGAGTGGTGAAGGAGAAATCAGTAAAATCTTAGGGCGCTCTTATGAACTCCAAATCTAAAGAATTCATAACAATGGGAGGAATGAAAGTGGTGATTTAGATGAGGCTCTATGGTCACAGGCAAGTCCAAAGGACTATTAAAAAATAGATATAGAGAAGCAAGCTCTTGTAAAAAAAGAAGAAGAAAAGAGCTCCGGAATAGATTAAAGGTTCCACAAAATAGCTGGCTGACCTTTAGGTACACTAGCCAGTCAGTCACTCCTGTGATCTCATAGGCTTTCAGCCAATTTGGAAAGGATTGATCAAATTTGCATGACACAGTCCTATTTAAGTAAACTTTCTTGTGCTCCCCTGATCTTTCTCTTTGTGGCATCTGTTGGATACCCTTTGAACCTCCAACATCAAAATACCACTGAATAAATGTGCAGTCCTTCAGATGAAAAATGAAAAGAAAGGCCTGCTTTAATTCTTGACACGTTAGAGCTGCCATTAAGTTTGCTAAGAGCAAGCACTCCAAACAATGGAGAAAGAGTCAAGGAACTTCATGTATACCTACAGGGAGCTGGGTGGTGTATATGTGGTGCCAATAGCTACAAAAGCCTAAATGCTGAGTGTTATGTTATGAAACGCAAATGCTAAAAACATATTGGAGGAAAAGGTTATATATCACCAGGAGGCTGAAATTTCAATGACATCACATGTTGGTTGTGTATTAAATGTTTCAATGAAATAATTATTGGGCAGTTTTAAACATTTTCAGAGTTGTGGTGCCTTACCCTTTTTAATAGAACCTTATAATATGCTCCCCAGAAACTTAAATGACAAAGACCACCACTGTCAGAGCAGAAGGATTCATAGAGAAGGCAAAGTCTAAACATATATATATAAAATGTCTACTTGCTTGGAGAAGATAGGCAGTGGATAGGCATAAAAGGTACAGTATTCCATTTATGCAAGATAGCATCTTGCATAAAATTAGGGGCTGTCATGCATGCTGGCGTATCCTGCCCCCACCATCCCTGCATTCACCTCCAAGTCCACAGGGAGGAATCACATGGATGCCTTCATGCATATAGTTGTATGCACATGAGCTTCCTGTCTGCTTGGAGACAGACAGTCAGGTCATGTATCCATAGCAGTGACCAGAGGAGGAATGATCTCTGTGAGGAATGCAGAGAGAAGAAATGCCATGGGGCATCTGCGGCAGCAAAACCAGATGCCTTCATTTGCAACCAGCTGCAACCAAATACGTCTCTACAACCACAGCAGGTGCTTCAACCTTCCATCCGTTTATGTCAGCAGTAAGGCTTGTTGGTCCTACTTCTTGATTAAATGTGTCAGTGTCTCTTTGGAATAAAGGTAGAGTACTGTGCTCATCTAGTTGGGAGGTGGGCTGTACACTAGCTGTAGCTTCAAAGCCATCTTCAAGGGCAGCCCCACACAGAGTGGGTGTCTAACAGTGCATAAATGAAGAACTTTGTGTGACTTTAGATTCAGGTAGGTAGCCGAGTTGGTCTGATGCAGCCAAAATAAATTAAAAATTAAAAAAAAAGTGTCCAGTAGCACCTCACCTTAGAGACCAACTAAGTTTGTTCTGGGTATAAACTTTTGTGTGCATGTATCTGAAGAAGTGTACATGCCCACGAAAGCTTATACCCAGAAAAAACTTAGTTGGTTTCTAAGGTGCTACTTAGTGGGACGTGGGTGGCGCTGTGGGTTAAACCACAGAGCCTGGGACTTGCCGATCAGAAGGTTGGCAGTTAGAATCCCCGTGACGGGGTAAGCTCCCGTTGCTCAGTCCCAGCTCCTGCCCACCTAGCAATTCGAAAGCATGTCAAAGTCAAGTAGATAAATAGGTACTGCTCCGGCGGGAAGGTAAATGGTGCAGTGGCGTAGCGTGGGGGGTGCCAGGGGTGCCGGCCGCACCGGGCGCAACATTTGGGGGGGGCGCGTTTGGCCGGCCCTCCTGGAGGAAGCAGGAACCCCACTGTCCTCGGACCTCCTCCGAAGGCTGGCGGTGGGGCGGAGAGACCTCCTCCCCGCGCCAGCCTTCGGAAGGCTGCTCCGAAGGCTGGCGGTGGGGCGGAGAGACCTCCTCCCCGCACCAGCCTTCGGAAGGCTGCTCCGAAGCCTGGCGGTGGGGCAGAGAGACCTTCTCCCCGCACCAGCCTTCGGAAGGCTGCTCCGAAGCCTGGCGGTCGGGCGGAGAGACCTTCTCCCCGCGCCAGCCTTCGGATGGCTGTCCTGAAGACTTGTGGTGGGAGCAGTGGCGTAGCGTGGGGGGTGCAGGGGGGCCTGCTGCACCTGGCGCAACATCTGGAGGGGGTGCGGAAGAGACTCGAGTGCTAAAATCCACGGGTTAGGGGGCGCAAATTACTTGCCTTGCCCCGGGTTAGGGGGCGCAAATTACTTGCCTTGCCCCGGGTGCTGAGAACCCACGCTACGCCACTGAAATGGTGTTTCTGTGCACTGCTCTGGTTCGCCAGTCATGCTGGCCACATGATCCGGAAGCTGTACACCGGCTCCCTTGGCCAATAAAGCGAGATGAGTGCCGCAACCCCAGAGTCAGCCACGACTGGACCTAATGGTCAGGGGTCCCTTTACCTTTAAGGTGCTACTGGACAATTTTTTTTAATTTGTGTGACCTTGAATTGCTTCACATTTATTGTGCTAGAAGAGGAAGGTGAAATCTGATATACAATGAACAGGCTGTGATCTACAATTTAGAATTCTTTTCTGGTGTGCCAATTAGCTGCAAGTGCTCCAATGCACACCCAGCGCTCCTAGATGTAAATGATAGCCTGTTCACTTCTATGGAGTGGTCGGAAGCTTGCAGTGGAGCATTCAGACATGCACAAACTCCATGTGCACTATGCACGTATGCTTTCCAGGTTCCCAGGGATTATGCTGAGAACAAGCTTCTCTCGTGGATCATTTTCCTCATTGCACTTTTTTTAGGAAGAGTACTGTGCAGGGTGGAACTCCCACATCATGCCCCTTGAGCAGATCTGCACATGTACCTTCAAAATGAATGGATGTCAGTTTTACCTATTGGATGCTACTCTCAATCCTGACAAACCCAAGCCCATTGTTTCTGGCTCATAATCATTTGGTTCTCAAGTGTATTACCTCTGACTGATTCATAGCTAAGATTTTTGAACGCCAACATGATTTCTTAATAGACACTTGGTTATAATTCTACAAAACAACAGGGTAAGCATTTTCTTTTCAGCAACAACTCTTTGGTTCTTTAATCTCTTTCTTTCTCTCTCTTTCTCTCCAGCACCTCCCCGCCTCCCCTGGTCTTCTGCACTGCAAATGCCAGATTGTCTCTTCTGCATACAGGTAGCTTTCCTCTGCTATTCAGATTTAATTCAAATGCAATTGACTGTGACCATGCTTACGGTAATAAGATTACTCATATATGTATCTCCAAAACACTCCAACCTCGGTAATACAGATGTATTAAAGGTTCATAAAAGTACACTACTGAGTTCACAGAAAAGATTTCAAATAATCTTTCCTTAGGAGGCAGTCAAAGGATGGAAATGAAAGGAGACTATTTTTGAGGCAGCAGCTGACTATAAGAAAGTAAAGTTGATTCAAGGTGAAAATCTATCATTCTACTTTCCAATTTCCTCAGGGACGCCTGGCACATCTTTACTTGTCACTGGGGATGCTTATGAAATTCTCCCCATCTGAATCTCCCCCCTAGATCTTGAGTTTCCATAGAAGCTGAACGTGTTTATGGAGCTGCACCAATATATCAGCAATTTTCCATTGTTCCATTGCTGTTCCATTGCTCTTCCCCTCATTTCTACTTCTGAGAATGTCTAGCTTGCCACAGCTTGTAGCTCAGTACTGTCTACACCAACTGGTATGATTTTTCCAGGATTTAAGACAGGATTCTTGCATGCTTGCAAGCAGTTCTCTCTTTCTTTTGGGGTCGGGCTGTGTTTCCATTGCCTGGGCATGCAAACCATAGTCCTCCTGATGCCTTAACCAGTCACATATTGTTGAGCTGCTTTGACGACTCTAACACCAATCTCAGGACCAGTAGGAGCCTCCAGTAACTCATCTGCTGAAGCTGTGTTGTTTCATCTCTTGAAAGGAGATGAGTTGTCTTGAATGGAAGTGAGGCAAATCTGGAGACCCATCAAGCCGAACTCATCTCACCAACTAAGCATGGCAAAAGGTGTCTTTCTGCCTCTCTGGTTGCAAAAGCAGTGGGGTTATTCAACACTGGACCAGTCACCCAACATGGCCTTTGGCTTTGTAAGTCACATGTGGTGCACACCAGATTAAGAAACTCAGCTATTAGGGCTAGGAGAGATTATGAGTCCCACAAGCTGCTACAGGGAGTAGTGGGCCATGTGAAGAATTGGTCTGACTTGGAAGAATAAAGTCCTTATACATTCTGTAGGTCACACACAGAAGGCCTCAGTTTGAGGGTACTGTATGGATTCAACATAGATTCTTTTGTTTGTTCCAGTGAGAGTTTGGGAACTGTGGTGAAAATCTTGTTAGATCTCAGTGAGAGTATGGCTTATGCCAGCTGCTGCTTGCATTTTACAGAACTAAATTGTCAACACAAAAAGCATAATTTGCTTGCATCATTAAGAGTGATAGTTTATCTTGTTACATTAGAAAGGGAAAAAATTCTACCATCTTCTCTGAGAAACCTGCCTTCCACCTCTGGAATGTAGCTGATGGAGGAAATTCTTCAAAGACAGACAGGATCATGTTAATAATTAAGGTCATTGTGATAAAAATAACTCCAGTTGTATAACAGAGCTCTTTACAGTAGTGAGATTTATGATGGGAATTATTAACTCTAGCGGCTATTTTATCTTAAAGCACTGTGCACGAAATAGGGTGACCTTTTATCTGTTACCTGTTGGGTTTACCATGTCTAAGAGTTTCAGATAGATGACTCATTCTCCCTAGCCAATTGCATTACATATTCTGCTTGTGCCATGTTTGCTATGCTGGGGGACTTGTTTGCACAAGAAAGTGTAGCGAGGGCCTGATGATATGTGATACTTTGGAATTTTCTGAATCCTCAAACAGTTGGCTACAGTTCTTGATTTCAAAGCAGCTGCTGGAGGGAAAGGGGACGTTTCAGAACATGTGACATGAAATAGAAGAGAATCACTACTGTAAATATTTCAGCATCTGGAATAGGCAACTTATCTCTCACCTGGGTATGACGAGAGCACTGTGACTGAAGCTGAGTGTTTCAGTAGAAGCCTAATAGGCTTGGAGCAATTTGATTCTAATAAGATGTTCTTGGCTGATTATGATTAAGGCTGTGGAAGTTTGGAGGTGGGGAGATATCAAGGCTTTCAAACAGCTGGATAGCTTTGCTAATGTATGAAAAAAATGTATTTTAGGGGCAAAGGCATACAATTTAAATGCATTTGGGAGATTCCCCCTCCCCTAACATATCTGAAACCACTGCAGACCAAAAATAGACTAAGCAATCTCTCTCTCTCTCTCTCTCTCTCTCTCTCTCTCTCTCTCTCACACACACACACACACACACACACACTTAAGTCTCCAAAAATATTACAAAACTCTTGCCATCATTTACAGGTGCTATTTTTTAAATGTAATTTCTTCTTGACTCCCCCCCCTCCTTTCCTGATTTTTTTGTTATTCCTTTTTAATAGCTGTTTTAGAACTCATATGCTTTTATTACCAAAGCCCCAATATTGTTAATTCTTTGAATAATCTGTTGCTTATATTTCAAATCCTGCCTGTGACTTCATGTATAGATGAAGTTTCACAGATAGTCCATCAGTGGTCTCCATTCTTCCTTAAACAATTCATCATTATGTCCTCTTAGTTTAGCAGTCAGTTTCACAATTTCCACATAGTCCATCACTTTTATAAGCCATTCATTCTTGGTTGATATTCCTCCTCCTGTCCACAATCTATCACTTTTCCCATGGGGAGTCACACACCCTTTGTACGTGAAAGAGTTTGAATTGTGCATTTTGTCAGTTGTTGGCTTGATTAAGAACATAGGAAACTGCCTTACACTAAGTCGGTCCATTGGTCCATCTAACCCAGCATTGCCCACACTGACTGGTAGCAGCTCTCTGGAATTTCAGACAGGAGACATTCCCAGCCCTACCTGGAAATGTCAGCAATTGAACCAAGACCTTCTGTATGCAAGAAAGATGCTCTACCCTTAAAGGACAGCCCTTCTTCAGTAGCAGAGCTTGGGACATACAGCACCCACCTGTGTTAAAAATGTTCCTAATCCATTTGAATTTCTATTGACGTTCCTTCAATGTTTTCTTGGGAGGTGCCTCCAAATTTACCTCAAATTTAACATCAGGTATCATTTTGGGAGACCAGTGTAAGAAGCTTTTTAAAAAAAAAAAATTAATAAAAAAGTCACTTTTGTGGTCACGTCACCATATTTGTATCTGCCTTAGCTGTTTGTCTCATTGTAACAAATCTGATGAGCTGATACATAAGCCAAAAACAATAGACTTCAGGTTCTTCACAAAAAAATATTTATTATTTATTATTTATTATTTATTATTTATTATTTATTATTTATTATTTATTATTTATTATTTATTATTTACCAAGGTACCATGGTAAATAATAAATAATAAATAAATAATTTTATTATTTATACCCCACCCATCTGACTGGGTTTCCCCATAATAAATTATATAAGTCACTGCAACTTGTCTTCCTACAAAGCTCAGGCCACAAATCCAATTTAACCTTCATCATAAGTTAGCAACAATGCTCTGGAGGAAAAACATCGCAGACACTTTACTCGATCAGTTTCAGCACATTTTGTCTATTCTTTGCTTACTTGTTCACTTGGATCACCAGCGCAGTTTCATAGTTTTGGAAGGATAAAATTGCTAAGATAAATGGCTCTAGTTTGTCGGTAAAATGCCAAAAAACAAATCTTAAATCTTCCTGCTGCAAGCTACAGATGCAATACAGTTGGTAAAACAAAAACCTTTACATAAGTTTTAAAATGATAATATTGTATATTATATTGCTGTCCAGATTTTGAATGGCTTATCGGTCTGAGCCCCAAACAGTCAGGTAAAAGGTCACATTCAGTGAAGAGTAGTAGGTTGGTTGTGATGAACATCAGGAACACTGGATCTTTCATTCAGAGAGGCTTCTTGTATCCAGTTGATCCCTGCTAGGGTCCACACTTTGCCAGCTTGTACTGATAAGAGCTGAGAAAAGCCTCAATTCTGGCAAAACCCAGTAGCACATCATGCAAAAATTGGGCCTGGATCCTGATCCCCTACATTGTCAACATCCTCACCTGGACCCATCAGTGGTTCATGGAAAACAACACTTGAATCATTACACACTTAAACCAGGGTACTGAAGAATGTTAATGGAACTGGTGAGATCTTAGGAGAAGATCTTATGACATTTGTGGTAGAAGTACACTCCAAATTTACAGTTCTAGACAGAATGAGAATCTTGTTTCACTGAGATTGCAAAATAAACTTGTGAGAGCGACATCATTTGTGAAGCCAGAAAACAGGAAATCTCTTACAGGAAGATTTAAGTTTTGTTCTTTGGCATTTTACAGCAGAATTGGAACCATTTGTCTTAGCAATGTTATTCTTCAGAAACCATGAAACTGTGCTAGTGATCCGAGTGAACAAATCCATTGTTGGAATTCTCTGGCTTCACAAATGTAATTGCCCTCACTAGTTTCTTTTGCAGTTTCAACAAAACAAGTATATCATCCTATCCTAGAAGTGTAAATCTGGTTTGTACTCTTACCACACATGTCATAAGATCTCCTGCCCCGAATGGATTGTGGAATAGGGATAACTTACATCAGCTTAGCATAAATTCTGCTGACTTCCTGTATTTACACTCTGCTTTCCTACTTTTATAATGGCACAAATGAGTCCCTTGCAACCCTCTGTATGGTCAATCATGCATCTTCCATGAGTCAGGACTCTGCATGTTGTCAGACTTCTCATTAGCACTTGTAGCAAGGTCAGTGAATTAATTTAGCATCAAGTGAATGTCCAGTACAGCAAAGAAAAGGTGCATATATCATAAAGAGTTCTAGAACTGATATCAGTCTCCACTTATTTCAGACCAACTGTGATCTTTGAAGAAGCCTTGTTCCATGCCCAATAAGAGAAGGACACCTTTGCCCACTGTGGCCCATAGAATGAAGCAAAATACTGGGGAAGGTTTCGCCTAGTATCTTGTCTGTGTGAGGGGCTCGTGGGAAAAAGCTGTCCTATGAGCCCTTTGCAAAGGGGAGGGAAAAGCACATATAAGGCTGCTTCTCCTGGAGCTCAGAGCCATTTTGCTTTGAGAGCTTCCTGCCCATCCACCCTCGGGTTATGAGATTCCGAGGATGCAATTTTTGGGAGAATGTTCATATGTGATAACAGCAAATCATACAGAGGATTTGGCTGTAAGGAATTCTTGTGTTAATTGCTACTCTTTAGTGATAAATCGGAACAAATGGCAATCTGCATAAAACCCAATTGTTGTTTGCTCCTATTCAGTGCTAAACAGTGATGTATTATGAATTATGTGTTGTGTTTGTTTGTTTGCTGTCTAGGCTGTAATGGCTTGGGAAGCTATAAAGATGCATAATACCTGGGTGGGAGATGGGAAGTAGTGGATATGTTGCTGTTTTGTGATACTATATTGCCGCAGATGGAGGTGGGTGAATGAGTTGGTTGTAAATTATGCTTACTGCTGCCATTGATTTTGTGTGTGGATTAAAGGTTTCAGCCTTAGTAATCCATCACCTGTCACTTTGCCTGAATGTTCCAACACAGTTGTTGACTCACAAACCATGTCAGAATACATTTAAACTGCATATTTTGAAGATTAATGCAGAAACAGGATTGGTGAGTGAATCGGAAAACATCATAGACTAGAAAAATCCAATGTTATGAGAAGGTGAGGGGGCTTCTCTTTGGCAGTTCTCTTAGGGAAACGGCTAAGTGAATGTAAGATGTCAGAGAATTCTGCTGGAAATGGAAAAGGGAGAGGAAATTCCCACAACTGGCATGTTCGTTCAAGGTCAGGATCAGAAATAATGAAAGTTAAGACAAATGGCATTTGCTATTGGTTTTTATTTTTCCCCGTCTGCAAAATTATGTAAATGCTTCCTTTATTTTCTGCTTTTCTTTTTTCCTTTTTCACTTCCACTGTAATGCATTTAAATTATCTATATAATCCATTACATATGTTCTGGTCATAGCCAATAGTGAAACTAGCACCATAGGTTTAAGTGGAAGATGAACTGTAGTGGAATGGAAACAGCACTGATTGTGATGAACCCAAGGCAAGGTGGAAATTTCTGCCTCCCTACAGTGACTGGGGGAGGGTGGTGTTTCACTCTATCATCCCTACAATTGTTGTGTATTTTGCTTTCCTGCCATCCTTGCCATCCTTTTTGTAGGATAGCCTACCGCATAAACAACATGCTTAAATCTACTTAATGCATGAAGGGGTTAATGCCATAGAGTAAGCTGTGGCTAAACCCCTCACTGGGGTCCTCTTCCCCTTCCAATTCATGACACCCTGGGTCTCAACTTCAGCATCTATCTTGCTATATGTTGAAAGATTCTGCAGACCGATGAAGGGTCATTTTACTGTAAAGCTTCGTCAGGTTTCACCATGCTAATGGTGGGTTACTGATATGCCTTTCCCCCAAAGGGTGCTGTCCAACCTTAAATATGATCTCTTTAAAAATGTGAATTAAGCTTGAACATTTTATACGACATGCCAGCACATCCACCTAAATGCTTTGGTGAGCTCTTTGTACTGCACGCCGCTGGTTGCCGGCAACTGTGTTGTGTGTTTGCGGCTGGATATTTAACAAAGCTATTATTAATTTGTGGTTGTCAATCACAGGCACCAGATGTGCTTCGGCTGTGGAATTTATTGACAAGCTAAAATAACTGACATTTAAATTGCCTGTTCTCTCAGATACAAACAGCCAAAGCTAAAGCTAAAATATGACATTTACTTCTAATCCCTCCTGGAAGCATGCAATCCTGCCCCCCACAATCTACTGCCTTAAAAAAAACAACCCTGTATTAAAGGGACACTCTTACATAGCTGTTATCATTTATGTGAGAGTCAAGTAACTCAACTAACCATTCTGGGTAACTTTTGTTTCTATACAGGCAAATTGAGTTATAATATATTATTTACTTTGATTTGTTTATATCCTTTGTGGTGCTTTTCTGGGTGCAAAGTGTTTCCAAAGACACACCTTCTGTCTTCCGCATTTCATCAATTTCACATAGTTCATGTAGTGGCAGAGCTACATGCCCCAGCACCCAGAACAGCAAATATGCGGGGGTGTGGCTGGCGCACATCCAGGGGATGTGGCGCACGTCCCAGGGGGCATGGTGTGATACCCGCGGGGGGCATGACATGCGTCCCAGGGGTGTGGCACGCATCCCAGGGGGCATGGTGTGCATCCCGGAGGGCAGCTGTGATGTGTCCCCCGGGATGGCACCCGGGGCAGCCTGCTCCCCCCACCCCCACCTTCGTCCGCCAGTGAGTTCATGGTTTTCTCCCCTTGAAAAATTATAGGCTTGGGCAGGCCTTCTTTTCAGCCAGAACTCACCAGAACTCAGTTCCGGCACCTCTTACGTGGGTGCCATTGCCATTATAAGTGAACAAGGGAGGTGTTCGTGGTGAATTCTGGCACCCCCTTTTCTAGAAAAATAGAACTAGGCTTGGGGTTGACTTGAACACTGATCCTACCACATCCTGCATCTAAGATACATATTGTATGCAGAGGCATGTGGCGGGGCAGTAGATAGGTAGACCCTTTCCATATGGATGATTGGGAGCTGAGAATTGTGGGTGGATGGCTTACGCAGCCTGTCAATAACCACATTCCAAATAGTTTCCCCAAGCAGCTTCCCCCTCCTTTGTGGACGTAAATGTGTGCTTTCCCATGTTAAAAATACCCACAGTGAGCCCATTTGAAGAAGCAATCTGAGCATCTGGTTGGCCACTGTGAAAACAGAGTGCAGAACTAGATGGCTCTTGGTCTTATCCAGCAAGGATCTTCACATGTTCTTAATCTGAAAATGTGAGAAAAGCAGTTGTCCCTCCATTTTAAGTTCCTATCAGGCTATAATTATGCACACTTGCATGTAACAAGAGCCCTCTCCAGGTGTTCGGAAAATGAGTTAGCACGTGAAGGATGGGGCCATGTGAACGAGTATAGTATCTGTCATGGAGCCAGCTGTGATGACTCTGGCATTGGAGGAGGGGAAGAGAGAGGGGCCGGTAGAAAAGGCAGCACTAGAAGGGGGTGGAGAGCAAGGGGAGGCGGAGGCACGGCTCCCTGAGGTCAGAAAGCAACAGCACGACTCCACCAGCTTCAGCACAGAGGGTGAGGGGGCACCAGTTCTATCTGCCCAGGACAGGAGGGGGTTAAAGCGTAGAGAACAATGCCGACGTCTGGGATTGCCCAGACTGCTTTGCTGGAGGCAGAGCAGGAAGCCCCCACTCCCGGGATCTGTTACGGACGACTCAGATGCTTGAAGAGATGCTCTGTACTTTGTAAATATTGTACAAATAAAAGACTGTAAATACAACTCCGGTCAAGCTGAAGGATTTATTGCGAAGGGCTAACTAACCCTCCCTTACAGTATCATTGCCACCTCCCCATGTGCTTTCATCACCAATGTGAAGGAAATGAACTGTTCTGCTAGTACAAAAACTATTTGCACATACATTGGAGGGTTTGAGTTTAACTTGCTAGAACCTTCTGGTCTGGTGATCAGATTGGAAGCTGGTAAAATCATTGAGGAAGATGCAGGATCACATGTAGACATGTCAGCTGTTGAGAGAGAAAACAATCTAGCTTGCTTGAATTTGTGGACTGGGAGTCGCACTGCCAAGAGGGAACATTACCAACCAGATGAGCGGATGAAGGTGTGGTCTCAGGATAAAAAGGTAAAGGGACCCCTGACCATTAGGTCTAGTCATGGACGACTCTGGGGTTGCGGTGCTCATCTCGCTCTATAGGCCAAGGGAGCCAGCGTACAGCTTCCGGGTCATGTGGCCAGCATGACTAAGCCGCTTCTGGCAAACCAGAGCAGCACACAGAAACACCGTTTACCTTCCTGCCAGAGCAGTACCTATTTATCTACTTGCACTTTGATGTGCTTTCGAACTGCTAGGTTGGCAGGAGCAGGGACCGAGCAACGGGAGCTCACCCCATTGTGGGGATTTGAACTGCTGAGCTTCTGATCAGCAAGTCCTAGGCCCTGTGGTTTAACCCACAGTGCCACCCACGTCCCTGTGCTACCCGGTCTCAGGATACAGACAAGCAAATGGCACGCCAGGTTGGAGGGTGTAAGATTCTGCAAATTGGACCTAAATTGTTAGGGTTAGGGGCAATGTCTAGATAGGGAAAGCTAGATTGTGTTTAAAGCAACATTTATTTGGCTACACTTTTGTTCTGACTGGAGTATGCTTGTAACCCAGCCAGTTTAGCCAATGGTCAGGGATGATGGGAGTTGTAGTCCAACAACATCTGAGGAAGTGGAAGAACAACTATATCTGGTCTACCCCTCCCAAACTTGAAGAGTTTAACTCCTTAAAGGGCCAGCTCACTGAATACAATGTCCTCTCTCACAGATATATTTGAATTTTTATCCCATACAGAGAAGGATGCATCCTCCCACCTCTCACCTGGGAGCATTTTCCTCTTCTCCCAGCCTCTCATTCTGGGATATTTCCCCTTCCCTGCCTCTCACACAGGGTCTTTCACCAACTGTCCATCCTCTCCATCTGCATGCAATTCTTATCAAAATAAGGGAGAATATTAAAGAAAGGAATAAAGAGAAAAGAGAAAGGAAATAAGAAAAAAATAGATAAAAGGTAAAATGACTTCCAGCCAGCCACCCCTCAGTTGTATATACAGTCATACCTTGGATCCCCAATGCTTTGCAAGTCGAACGTTTTGGCTCCTGAACGCCGCAAACCTGGAAGTGAGTATTCCAGTTTGCAAACGTGCTTTGGAAGCCAAATATCTGATGCGGCTTCCGCGGCTTCTGATTGAACACAGGAAGCTCCTGCAGCCAATAGGAAGCCGCGCCTTGGTTGCTGAACATTTTCAGAAGTCAAACAGACTTCCGGAACGGATTCCGTTCGACAACAAAGGTACGACTGTACAATAATTCTTCAAAGTGGTCAAATGTTCAATCTAAATTAATATCCAACTGTTCTGCCCTCTGCTGGGCAATATTTTTTCCAATCCTCAGGAACTTTGCTCTGAGTCACTTTTTCAGCCGTCCCAGATCCATCCTCCTGACTCTCAGCTTGGCCAGGACCATGACAGTCAATGCCTCGCAGTTCCAGTTACGGTGCAAGGAATTTAAATGGGAGATGATCCGGCTGTGTACTGTAGCATTAGTAATTGTCCTTGAATTGTGCTGTTTGCTTTCTATGGTGGGAGACCTTTAGGAGAACAAACAGTTCCCTCTTTGCATAATAATTAGATGCTGATCTTTCTCTTTCCATTCTGATATCAGAAAAATGTTGTTTAAAGAGGGTGAGCTGAAAACCAAGATAACTCAGAATGAGCTGGTCACATCAGAAACCGAGTCTTTTGCAGGCTTGCTTTGGAAGCATAACCTTGACTGCAACACACAACAGTAATTTCATTCCATTGACAAAGGTGCAGACATTATTAGATCTCTCTGCATCCAGGAGACGGAGCTGTAAATTCTGCTTTTTTGTTTTGTTTTCAAACAAGTGTTTCAATTATGTTTCTTGTTAAGAAAAAAGAGGCATAAAATAAGAAGAGGGAAAATCAATACCCATGCCTAATTCTCAGCACTGTTTTGACAACAAGTCATAAACAAAAGGGGTGCATTTTTTTTAAAAAAAAAGAGGATAAAAGAAAAATGGGCAGGAATTGATAGTTGTGGCACATAAGGGGATTCCTCCTAGACTCACACTCTGATCCAGCATTGGATGCAAATCTCATGGGGGTGTTAATATATTGGATGAGACTGTACCAAAATATATGGCCACCTATTGCTGTGCAGGACAGAGAGAGAAGGAACGTTAAGGGGAAATAAATTGAGGAAGAGAGGTGTCTGAGATAAATGGAGCTGACCAGAATTTGATCCCTCACAGTATGGGCTGCCATCTAGGCATCAGTTGTTTCTAATGTGGGGCTTGGAAGTAGGTAATTGAAGTTCTCACCCAGAGCTTCAGAGGCAAACCATGTTCCTGAGCTGAACTGTCACAGCAGGGTCCGTCACTCAAGCGCAGGAAGACACAGTGGGATGATTCAAGCTAAAAGTCCAGAACCCAAGAGACGAGATGAAGATGTTGAAAAAACATATTTTGATTGGTAGAAATAATGTGGAAGGGAGCAGTTGGGTTATTTAGTCTGGGGACACTGATGGTGGCATAAATTTGGAAAGAGGAGAGGCCTGCTGTAAAGCTTTAATCTTCATTATGACCAATCTGCCGGCTAACCCAGTGAGTTGCCTTACTGTAGGTCCTACGGATGCCCCCTTTTCAAGGTCAAAAAGTATACCACCCAGTTGCATCTTAAAATCTCTTGTCTCCAGTCTATGTGTGGTGACAGAAGACCTCAGAAAGTACATAATAAAGGAAAGGAGTGACAAATAGGGGGGAAATTCTGTGTTTCATTCAAATCTGAGAATTTTAAAAAATGTAAAATGATGCTCTACAGATTAGTGCTCCTGTCCTATAAAACTGCCTTCATATGAGAGGAGAAACCAGCATACTGATGACACTGCACTCCAAATCTCCTGATGGCTACTCCCAAATACTTTATATAAACATTAAATAACCTTGGAGATAGAATAGTGCCTTGTGGCACTGTCTTGCCAAGGAGCAAGAGGTGTTTTTCATTATTATTCAGATAGTGTCCCCTTCCCATGCTCTGCTAGAAGTAGGGACCTGCAGGCATAGGGTGGTATGTTATTATTAATAATAATAATAGTAGTAGTAGAAGAAGAAGTGGATACACAGCAGCCTCCTTCAAGGCAATGGAGACCATTGTCACATGCAAAGATGCATTAACTGTGCCCTGGATCCACCTGACAGCCCCCCCCAAAAAACTTTCACAAACAAGGCAAGATGGACAATTGTTAAGGGAAGCAAGGGACAGACAGCTGCACCCACTTTGTCTACATCCTCAGGCCTCAAGAACAGAAATTGATTCATCAAAATGGAATAAGAAGGCGTAGAGGAATTATAGAATTGTAGAATTGGAAGGAACCACCAGGCTCATTTAGTCCAATCCCCTGCAATGCAGGAATCTTTTGCCCAACATGGGGCTCAAAACACAACCATAAGATTTAGTCTCATGCGCTAAAAACTGAGCTATCCAGAAGCTGGAGACACTTCACCGTAGACTGTTTTAACAGCGCTGTCGAGGTCACCATGAAAGCAAGTGATTTTGTCCTAAAAGTGCCTAATGAACTCATCACAGCATCCTTTGCAGTACCCCATTAACAGGGGCATGTAATTATAATTTGTTTTTTTACTATGTGAAAGAGCTCTGTTGCGTGGCTACTTGAGAACTATAATGGAAGAGTGGAGCTTTATCTCACTTACCCACTTCTAGCCTGTGGGTTAAACCACAGAGCCTAGGGCTTGCCGATCAGAAGGTCGGTGGTTCAAATCCCCACGACAGGGTGAGCTCCCGTTGCTCGGTCCCTGCTCCTGCCAACCTAGCAGTTCGAAAGCACGTCAAAGTGTAAGTAGATAAATAGGTACCGCTCCGATGGGAAGGTAAACGGCGTTTCTGTGTGCTGCTCTGGTTTGCCAGAAGCAGCTTAGTCATGCTGGCCACATGACCCGGAAGCTGTACACCGGCTCCCTCAGCCAGTAAAGCGAGATGAGCGCCGCAACCCCAGAGTCATCCACAAGTGGACCTAACAGTCAGAGGTCCCTTTATCTTTACCTTTAGCCCCTTCCCACCTTTCCCCGACCTCCCACTTTATTTCTGCATCAAATCATCTATCCTTGTGGCTTATCCTTAACATGCTTATGGGAGTGTTCTCTTTGGACAAGGAGCTGAGCAGGCCTCACAAAACGCAGCACTCATGTGCTCCTTGTTGTTTGATTGGCCTGGTATTCACATGGGATGGCAACAGCACTACTTGTGGAGCTGGGATGGGATGTAACTGTTGGCCGCTGCCACTGAGCAGTGGCCAAAGGGAGGGTCAGTAACCAGTGACAGTGGCAGAGGCCACCAAGGTCAGCCTTGTGCAACCATGCAGCTGCTAGCTGAAAAGCAGTGGCCAGTTCAATGCTAGGGCATCTGCTTTGCATGCAGACAGTTCCAAATCCGACTCCCAGCATCTCCTGGTAGGGGTGGCAGGGATCCCTGCCTGAAGCCCTGAACAGCTGCTACCCATCAGTACAGTGGTACAGTGGTACGAGCCCCGTTTGCATCCTGAAGCGAACACAACCTGTGTCTGCACATGCGCGGGTTGCGATTTGCTGCTTCCACGCTTGCGTGTGGTGTCATTTTGAGCGTTTGCGCATGCGCGAGTGGCGAAACCCGGAAATAACGCATTCCTTTAATTCCGGGTCACCGTGGAGTGCAACCCAAAAATGCTCAACCTGAAGCTACTTCGACCCAAGGTATGACTGTACAGACAATCCTGACCAATTGTCTAACTCAGTAAAAGCAGCTTCCTATATAGCCTATTCTGGGCATTACTAGTTAGGCAACAGCCATGCACCTATGCACCTGCGTAGGCACAATCTCTACCTCTCCCCTCCCCCCATCACTGCCTCAGCTGCAGAGACTTTGCCTCAGCATCATGCTTTTTCAAAATTAGTTTTTCTTAAAGATTGTTGTGTTACAAAGCAAAACAAATAAACAGGGAAAGGTACATCTATCGGTTCACAAAGTCTTTTCACAGTTCATTTACATTTAAGGTGGATCTATTACACAGGGAAAAAAATGCTATAAATCAGCCAGAAATTAAATTGTTATAAGAAAATAAAAAAATAAAATGCTATTGAAAATCATGTAGAATTTATTTATTTATTTATTTATTTGCTCTCCAAAGCCATCTGGTGTTACATGTTTACAACGCATTCAAAACAATGTTTTTTGACTAATGTAGCTGAGTCCTCAGTGAGAGACACTGCTCCTAGTTACCTTACAGTTGGGAGAAGAGAGAGGGGAGAAAGAAAGGAGGGAAGAGGTGGGTGTATTATTATTTTTTCATTCTGGTGCCTGGTGTTCATGAAGGAGTTTGTGTCCCACCTCACCTCATTGGTCACTACTGGATGTTCAAATGTGACAGGTGGTGGAACAACAGTTTGGTCAGGTTCTGAGGACAGAGAACAGGGAAACCAGAAAGTCAACTCCAAGGATAGGTTTTCCCTCCCTCTCTTTTAACTAAGTCCTCTTCTTGCTCAATTTCAAAGAATGGGAAGGTCTTCCCAGAAAACAATGGCTTGTCTTCTGGAAAAGCGATAGACATCTGAGGCTTTAAGTCCTTTCCGTAATGATGAGGCTGAAGTAATAAAGTGTCCTTGGCTTCCTATCAGGCCTTTTCACAGTACCAGCTGGTCACAAACTGCTCTGGTAAAAGGACCTTGGCATGGGAATGCTTGTCCACGGTATGGCTTTTGCAATTTCCTGTGCCCCGTGGCAGCATTAGCTGCGTGGCTGATTTTCCCCCTCCATCTCCCCACGCCAGAACGCGTTCTACATTCCATGCCATGTCATGATTAGATTTTTCTTTCTCTTGAGCTAGTTTCTCTGACTTCTTCTTCTCTCTCTCTCTTTTTAATTTCCAGTTAACTTTGTAGAAAGTAATTATATTCTGCTCATTCTACACCAGCTGGTATTTACTTCATCCTCCATCAGGCATCAACAGAGCATAGTGCTGCAAGACAGAAATATTACTCTGGCAAGCATAAATATTTCATTTTTCACACCACAAATGCGTTGATGATTTATTAATTAGCCTAAAGGCCTGCTGCTTCTGCATAGCTGAGTAGCAAAATAATTCAGCTAGGAAGACCGAGAGAGCCTTACACCATGCTTTTCCACAGGGAAGGGAGAAAAAAATAGAAATACTCATGACCAATGGCATGGCTGGAGGCTAGAAAATGCTTCCAGTGGGCCAAGAATGAAATGGATCAAGGCAGACATTGGCCATCACTGTCTTTGAACCAGCTCTGGAGAAATGCCTTGCGGGTTTTCTAACATCAGAGGCTCTGCTTTGTGGGCAGCTGATGTTGCACGTCCATTTCTCCCCCTCCCTGTTCACCCTTCTGCAGGTATTGGGCTCAGAAATGATGTTGCCGGCTGATGCTCTTTTCCTGGCAAGAGACCCCATGCAGCTGGGATGTGTGTACTAAACCATAATTAAGAAAACTGAGACTAAGTATAGAATCCTTAAAGGAGCGTTCCTTCAGGCTGTTCACTGCCTTCTCGGCTCCCTCCGAGAAGCGAGCCTCTATATTTCCTCCTTTTGAGGAAGGCATTGAGTAACCAAATGTGATCAAAAGCAGTAGCAATGAGATGCAAATGCACAGGTGGTGGGAAGAGAAAGCAGAACTGGCCTCTGGGAAGGATGAAACAAATCTGCAATGGTTTCATGGAAAATGGCTTCCATCATTGCAGATGTGCCAGGGGATAGGAAGCACAAAAATCTCCTGACTCCTTATCTATCTGCTTTTGGGGAGTTTCCAAAATATAGCTGTTGCATCTCCCTTCACAATAAGATATGCAAGATGTTTCCACTACTCTATATATTTGAAGTTTTATTTGATACTTAGCTTCAGATTATTTATCCTTCAGTGTAATCCTTCAGTGTTATCCTTCAGAATAATCCTTCATTATTTATCCTAACATCCACTCACCAGGGATCTTCCCACGTTCAAAGTTTTGACTTCACTCAATAAGGCCTTTAAAAAAAAATTATTTATGATTTTCAATTTTATACATTTCAATAATTTTACAATCATTTAAACATTTCAAAACGACTTCCTTCCCCCTCTTTCTGCGGCTCCTTCAATTTATTTTAAATATTTTCTGCCTATCCAAATTAACTTAATTTGCTCATTTATTCATCTACTTGAAATATATATTCTTATTAAACTGCAGGTTATTACAATAATCCTGCCAATGCTCTTATCTGTTTACAGTTCATTTGTCAATATCCAATAAACAAACAAAAAGTTTGTTATCTTGATTTCTTATTTTTCCGGTACGTTTTGCCATTTCTGCATACTCCATAAGGTTTTGTTAGCATTCTTCTTTCGCTGAGACTTCTCCTTCTTTCCATTTTTGGGCAAGTAACATTCTTGCCACTGTATAAATGAATAAATTTCTATACTTTGGGTAGTTCTGTCTCTATAATTCCCAAAAGGAAGGCTTCTGTTTCTTGTTATTTGTTTTTACAAATATTATTTTAAGCAACCTTTTCATTTCATTATATATCATTTCCCAGTAAGCTTTAACGTTATTACAAAACCACCACATATGATAAAAATAACCTTCTTTCTCTTTACATTTCCAACACTTATTTGATTTGGATTTATACATTTTCACCAATTTACTCGGTGTTAGTTACCATCAATATATCATTTTCATACGCTCAATAAAGCCTTAAATGGCCTAGAACCCTAGAGTACTTTGCTCATTACACTCCACGCTGAGTCCTCACAGGGGTCAGCAAACTTTTTCAGCAGGGGGCTGGTCCACTGTCCCTCAGACCTTGTGGAGGGGGCTGGACTATATTTTGAAAAAAATATGAACAAATTCCTATGCCCCACAAATAACCCAGAGATGCATTTTAAATAGAAGCACACATTCTACTCATGTAAAAACTGATTCCTGGACCGTCCATGGGTCGGATTTAGAAGGCGATTGGGCCGGATCTGGCCCCTGGGCCTTAGTTTGCCTACCCATGCCTCAGAGTGTCAGGGGAAGCTTTGCTAATGGTGCCACCAATGGGCATTGCCTGGTTGGCAGTGACAAAGGACAGGGCTTTCTCACAGTGGCACCTGACTGTAGAATTCTTTCCTACTGGAGATGTGATTTGCTT
The DNA here is from genome assembly GCF_964106645.2 of Podarcis pityusensis. Taxonomy (NCBI): domain Eukaryota; kingdom Metazoa; phylum Chordata; class Lepidosauria; order Squamata; family Lacertidae; genus Podarcis; species Podarcis pityusensis. The sequence goes on along the minus strand of NC_138032.1, from coordinate 76,388,998 downwards.
TTCCAGTGTCTTAAAAAGTATTTATTTATTCAGGGTCTGGAGAAAGTTGAGACACTGGGGTGTTTTTGTTTTTTTGTTTTGTTTCTGAGATTGGCCTTCGTGGATGAGTTTAATGGAATATAACACAACTGAAATTTTATTAGTGTCTTCAGAATTTTTACATTCATATTGCACATTTCATTTTGTATACTTCCATGTGATCCATGGACAGACAGTTTAGAACAACAACAACAACAAAACGACAAATTATTTTAAGCATTGTCAGTATCAGGTTTTATTACCTTTCCATTTTTAATTGCATCAGCAGTTGGCTAATTAATGTCAGAGACCATTGTGAAAATTACTTACCCCCCCCCCCAGTACACACAGCACTTTAAAATAAGAGAGCATAGTACAAATATGCATCTTAAAATATCATCAGGAAATAATGATTCCATAGAAAGTTGCCACTTGGTTTTTTTTAACTTTGGCACTAGCCAATTAACCTTTGGATATAAGGAGGGGAGGTTCAAATCTGAAAACAAGACATGCTATTTGTACACATCTCCAGTCTTTCATATGCTAGTGCACAATCACATCTACCACTATAGAGCACAATATGCCATTTATTTAACAATGAGTATATTCATATAGGGTAGCAGCCAACAACTGTGAATTCATTTCTTCATGACTCTGGTTTAACTAAGGCTTACATTTACCCCAAGTGGCTTGTTCATGCAACCCCGCCCCATATATGAAGGCATCACATGGGCAGGGCCAATTATGTGTTTTCCAGTGAAATTCTCCTCCTTCCTAAGAAAGCAACTTTTAGGCATAGCTGTCAACGTTTCCCTTTTTTTAAGGGAAATTCCCTTATTCCCAATAGGATTCCTCACAAGAAAAGGGAAAAGTTGAAAGGTATGCTTTTAGGAGGGAGGGAACATTGCCATTAGCTCATTGCCCATTACAGACTTCATACCCACAGCACCTTAAAAATTAGAGACATCACCTTGCCCACAAAGGTCCGTATAGTTAAAGCTATGGTTTTCCCAGTGGTGATGTATGGAAGGGAGAGCTGGACCATAAAGAAGGCTGATTGCCGAAGAATTGATGCTTTTTAATTATGGTGCTGGAGGAGACTCTTGAGAGTCCCATGGACTGCAGGAAGATCAAACCTATCCATTCTTAAGGAAATCAGCCCTGAGTGCTCACTGGAAGGACAGATCGTGAAGCTGAGGCTCCAATACTTTGGCCACCTCATGAGAAGAGAAGACTTCCTGGAAAAGACCCTGATGTTGGGAAAGATTGAGAGGACAAGGAAAAGGGGACGACAGAGGACAAGATGGTTGGACAGTGTTCTCGAAGCTACTAACATGAGTTTGACCAAACTGTGGGAGGCAGTGGAAGACAGGAGTGCCTGGCGTGCTCTGGTTCATGAGGTCATGAAGAATTGGACATGACTAAACGACTAAACAACAACAACCCACATTGGTAGTCAGGTCAGTCACACAAGAGGGAAGCAGTTCCCACAACACTGGTTGTGCATTTGGTGTTTAATGCTCTTGTCTTTCCACAATCCACAAATCAACCCACAAATCCACAACCAATCCACAAATAATATGTAATTGGTTACTTGTGCCCTGCCCTCAGTTGCACTGTTTACTTTGCATTGAAATGAATAAGGTAGACTAAAGTAATGACAATTTAGCTTGCATAATTACTTATGTAAATTATGTGAATTATGTAATTTCACCACAGCAGGCAGTGATACAATTTTTTGGGCAGAAGATGGATGGCTGTGCAACAGAAAGAGTACTGACTATGAGGAATATAGGGAAGAGAAAAGAACTATGCCTTCTGACAACCCTACTTTCACCTACCCAATTCAGTTTTGGGGAGGGTTTCCTACCCCTTCCAAACCCCACAAAATTCTGAAAGCTGAAAGCCTCAGTTCTAAAACAGTTAGCTACCCCCTAGACCAGGTTTTTGAATTCTGTCTGTCCACCTGCCCCACTGGTATTCTGAATGTAGATGCTGTTGAGTTTGTTCCCTAGCAAAGGGTTCAGTTCTTGTGAATGGCATCATTGGCAATGATCACATTGGTCCAGGACCATTGGTTCCATAGCTCAGCTAGAGTTACTCTGAAATGGGGTGAAATAAAAGCCATGGAGTCAGTGGCATCTTGGACTTCGGGGAGACCACTTCTAAACATTTTTTTTTTCAGTCTGTCAAACACCTTCTGGAAAGAGAGGCTGCTGCAACCCTACTCTGCATTCACACATACTCCTTGGCTTCTCTCTATCTTCAATTCTCTAATTTGTGTGGTTGAATATTCATTGTAGCTTAAGATATTGGTGGGATATATATATATACAGTGGTACCTCGGGTTACATACGCTTCAGGTTCCATACGCTTCAGGTTCCAGTCTCCACTAACCCAGAAATAGTGCTTCAGGTTATGAACTTTGCCTCAGGATAAGAACAGAAATCGTGCTCTGGCGGCACAGCAGCAGCAGGAGGCCCCATTAGCTAAAGTGGTGCTTCAGGTTAAGAACAGTTTCAGGTTAAGAATGGACCTCTGGAACGAATTAAGTACTTAACCCGAGGTACCACTCGTGTGTGTGTGTGTGTGTGTGTGTTTGTATATATATATTACAGCCTGGACCAATAAATAAGCTGTGGGCAAGCCTCCCATCAGATATCAAGGAGATTAAGAACTACACAACTTTTAGAAGACATCTGAAAGCAGCCCTGTACATAGCTGTCAACATTTTCCCTTTTTTAAGGGAAATTCCCTTATTCCGAATAGGATTCATCGCAAGAAAAGTGAAAAGTTGACAGCTATGGCCCTTTATTGGGAAGTTTTTTATGTTTGACATTTTACACACACACACACACACACACACACATATATATATATATACACACATACACACACATATATATTGCTGGAAGTCGGCCAGAGTAGCTGGGGAAACCCAGCCAGGTGGGTGGGGTATAAATAATAAAATTATTATTATTATTATTATTATTATTATTATTATTATTATTCTAAATCAGAAGAGTTGGATTTAAGATGAGGCACCAAGCACACGTACTGAAATCAATGGGACTTATTTTTAGGCAGGGAAGTACTCGAGGTGTGCATGTAAGGTCCGCAGGGCTTCTGTCATAATAATAAAAATACAAAGCTGAACATTGTTAGTTCTCCATGGTAATTTAAATTTCTACCAGTATGACACAGTTTATAGTGAGATGATTAAAAGCAACACTTGGTGCTTTGAGAGGTGAACCTCTGTTCTGTCCATGTTAAGGTTAATTGACTGGTGCTGCTCTTGAAGACACTGACAACTTTCCACCTGATGATTGCTCGCTGCTGCTTTGGTTACGAGCCACAGTCATTTAGAATGCCAATGGACATCCTTACTGTGAATTTGTGTGTGTGTGTGGGGGGGGGGGGTCTACTGAGATGGCAAGGTGTGAAATAAAAAGGCTGAAATCGATCCTAGAGTCTGTTTTGATGCTAGTCAGCTGCAAGCCATGCATTTTTGTTCCAGGTATCCTGCCGTTCCGACTGACTGCAAAGATCTTAGAAGGGGACAGGGTATCAGAACTTCAGGTTTATTCCAACTCCCGGGAGTGTACTTTGCCAGAAAACAGCAGCCAGCATGTGGTGGAATTGGCACACATCAAAAATGGGGCTCACACCTGGCAATCTCCCCATTTGGGAGTTTGTCCTGAGGAGGAGGGGAAATTTCAGATGAGTCTAGAGTTCAGCTGCGAACATGATTTCTGGGAAATTGCTGATGCAAAGGAGATTCCTAATGACAGCTGCAGATGTTTCTGATGAGGTTATATTTAATTGAGGGCTATTTTTTTTTTTTTTCAGTTTCTTGGCGATCAGCATTAGTTGCCCCTAACCTTCTGCTCACATCACTTTGTCAACACAGTTCCTCCTGGCCTAGAGAGGACCTGCAGAAGATAAAGCAGGCAGATCGACAATTTGGACAAAAAAGAGTTATGGTGCAAAGTTAAATTTCACATTTAGTGTGCATAAAAAGTGAATTGCCTTTAATTCAATGCATAGCTTTAGGTTTCTGTGCTGTAGCCCACCCTGGGATTGACGGAAGAACTTGAAACTGAATGGATAACTGGAACTAAATAAATAAATGCGAAAGAAGCCATTCGTGCCCTGTATATGTATACAAGTGGCAGGGGAAAAAATATATCTGGAAATATACTCTGTGATGAGCATATAGCAGCATCTCCTAAATGGCTCAATTATATTTTCTCAAAGAGCCCCCAAGGTTATCTGAACATCCCTACAGTGCTTTCATTTTGGCCATCTGGAATACACAGCATGGGACGGGATCCCAAAGCTGAAGATTCATCGGGATAATATCACTGCTGCATTATGAAAGGTTGCTCAGTTCACAGATATCCTTGTGGGGAAAATCAGAGCGGGGCGAACCAATCTTTCTGTCAATCTAAACGTTGGCAATGGAGGCCCTCCAGAGGAGGAGGAGGAAACCACAGTGCTGTATTGCGGATTGCTTTCTCAATGGTTATTATGTCTTTGGCTCCTCAGTGTTAAGATCTGCTGTTACCTTCAAAAGTACAGTGCCCTTCAACCTTATGCCTTGTTCTGATGACATTAGAAAAGCCCTGTTGGGAGGAACTAGGATGACCTTATCTCAGCTGTGTCTGCAGCTCAGCACCCCAGTTTACTGGTGGGGAGCAAGGTGAGGTTGGGTTCTCTCTGGGCAGTGGGGCCCAAACCAGTTCACTAGTTCAGTGGGGCTGGGGTTCTTATTTTGTGGTGGGCAGCAATATGATAGCAGCTTTATAAAATAGTTTTAATGCTGTATCTGCAACAATCGGGGTACAAGGCATTGCTGCCACCATATTTCTAAGACTGGGGGAAAATGATGACACCACAGAAAGAAAGGAAAACTGCTGTTCCTTTAATCTGAAGTACTGTGGATATGGGATGCGGGGGCCTTGTGGGTTAAACTACAGAGCCTAGGACTTGTCTTTCAGAAGGTCGGTGGTTTGAATCCCTGCGACGGGGTGAGCTCCCGTTGCTCGGTCCCTGCTCCTGCCAACCTAGCAGTTCAAAAGCACGTCAAAGTGCAAGCAGATAAATAGGTACCGCTCCGGCGGGAAGGTAAACAGCGTTTCCGTGCACTGCTCTGGTTCGCCAGAAGTGGTTTAGTTATGCTGGCCACATGACCCGGAAGCTGTACGCTGGCTCCCTCGGCCAATAAAGTGAGATGAGCGCCACAACCCCAGAGTCGCCCACGACTCGACCTAATGGTCAGGGGTCCCTTTACCTTTTACCTTACTATGGAGGGATGTAGGAGGATGAGACAATAGGAAATAGCCAGTTCCTTATGAAGTTTCCTCCTTTTTCTTTTTGTTGTTTTGCTGTACATTGCTTAGATTTTTCTATAGGAGTTAATATTATACAAATCTTTCAAAAAAATAAACACTGTGGTTTAAAGGAAAAGAGTCAACATGCTGCTTCTCACTGCTGATGAAAAGACTTTCACATCCAGTTTGTTCACCAGATTTTCTAAAAACCAAGAGAGATGACACCTCTCTGTTCTGGCAGTGAATTTAGAAGGATATCTGTCTGTGCTGAGAATAGAGATTTGGAAGAATTTCATTTGGACAGGGGTTTTTTTTTTATGTGAGCTAACACAATTCATGCCTCCTGTATTAATACATGCTTGGAATGTAATTATCCATCAGATTTTGCACTTCTTTGAATTTTGTAATACAGTTCTCAGCTCAAAAAGGACCAAAATGTATAAAAAGAGACAGGTTACTTTAGGAATTTTACATTGAGATAAAAGGAACTTGAGGAATGGAACTTTTAGTTGTTGGGAATTAGCATATGTATGATCACTTTATTACATTTATTGTACTGTATATATATATTATGGTGTGGAGCCAGTGTGGTGTAGTGGTTAAGAGCGGTAGTCATGTAATCTGGGGAACTGGGTTCGCGTCTCCGCTCCTCCACATGCAGCCGCTGGGTGACCTTGGGCCAGTCACACTTCTTTGAAGTCTCTCAGCCCCACTCACCTCACAGAGTGTTTGTTGTGGGGGAGGAAGGGAAAGGAGATTGTTAGCCGCTTTGAGACTCCTGAAGGGGAGTGAAAGGCGGGATATCAAATCCAAACTCCGCTTCTTCTTCTTCTTCTTCTTCTTCTTCTTCTTCTTCTTCTATTTTGCTTTGTATTTGTTGGAAATTGCCTTGAGATTTTTGTGGTATAAGGTAAACAATTGCATTAATAATAATAATACATATATTGTGATTAAACATTATTTAAATACAAGTTTCTGTACAGATTTTTGTAACTGAAAAAACACATATTTTTCTTTTTATCTGCAACACTTGTTCCTTTGGGCCAATGACTTGTGATTTAATAAAATGTTAAATGTATTCACTGTGCTCTTTAATTTTGTTTGTAACACAAAAATTATAGCGTCTTAATATAGAAAGTAATAGATTGTCATAAACAAGTGTAGCAAAAGATTTTGAACAACAATGTAAACTGATTTGTTTCAATTAAGCCCATCTCAATGAACAGATCCCCCCCAAAATTTTAAAAAAATCAAATATATGACAAAACATTTTAGGTGAAAACTTTCCATTAAAACAACTAGGTGTCTATGTTTATCTTTAAAAGTAGTTTGTTGCCTTTGTTCTTGAAACCTGACAGTATGAGTTAATTGATATAAAGACTTTTTCAAACTCTTCTAAACTGTCGTCAATAAGCAGATAATCCCGCTTTTCCCATTTTACTCCTATACTAATGGTAAGTGTAATAAAATGTCAGTCACGAGGATTGTCCCTCCTTGTTAGGAACAGAGTTATCAAGCAGCTTTCATGTTGCCTGAATGGAATACAGCTTTGGCTCAAACAAGTATCAAAATAAGTTAGAAACCACTTTTTCATGGGGGTGGGGGAGTTAGAAAAGCACTTTTCAAGATAAGATGTATTAAGGAACACATGTGCTTAATACATCAAATACATTAAATATTTAAATATTTTAAATTTAATGGTTAATTTTGGTGTGTGGGTCTCAAGGCAGATTACTGAATTAAAGGTGAACCCAACTGAAAATGACACAACATGGGAAATAGACATTTTCACCCATCCTCACCTGCATACATGTCCCAGAGACCAGATTATTTAAAATGGGGGGTGGAAAACCCATGGATTTATTCAGAGCTGCCAAGCTGTACAAAGTCACACTTCTTTTTTGGCGATCACTCATGGCAGAGTAAGATTGTCTTCCATGAATATGGTCTTAACAGTGAATCCGTAAGTGACTGTGGAGGCCAATGCTGGATCCACACATCCTTCCACAGTGGGGACATACGTTTCTGGGTGAGAGTTGATCACGGTGAGGATTTACCAAGCATGCCTTCCTCTTAGCTTGTTTCTCCTTTTCATCCTGAGTTCATGCTTCTTCAGAGGACATGACACCTTTGGTAGAGGGTGTTCTCCAATGGGAGCGCTCGCATGCCAGTGATTCCCAGTAGTCAGTGTTTATACTACCTTTTTTGTATATAGATTTGCCACACCCCAGTCCACCTTCCTCCCCATCACAGCACTGCCCTTAGAGGAGAGGTTTAAAACTCGCTGTGGAATGCAGAGCAGTGATGGGGGGGGTGTCTCCTGAAGGAGCATCTCCACCCCCCTCGTTCTGCCCGGACACTGAGGACCAGGGCTGAGGGCCTTCTCGGTAGTGGCACCCACCCTGTGGAATGCCCTCCCACCAGGTGTCAAAGAGAAAAACAACTACAGTGGTACCTCGGGTTACAGATGCTTCAGGTTACAGATGATTTAGCTTACAGACTCTGCTAACCCAGAAGTAGTACCTCAGGTTAAGAACTTTCCTTCAGGATGAGAACAGAAATCGCGCGGCAGTGGCATGGCGGCAGCAGGAGGCCCTATTAGCTAAAGTGGTACCTCAGGTTAAGAACAGTTTCAGGTTAAGAATGGACCTCCAGAACGAATTAAGTTCTTAACCCGAGGTGCCACTGTACCAGACTTTTAGAAGACATCTGAAGGCAGCCCTGTTTAGGGAAGCTTTTAATGTTTAACAGACTATTGTATTTTAATATTTTGTTGGAAGCCACCCAGAGTGGCTGGGGAAACCCAGCCAGATTGTGTGTGTGGGGGGGGTATAAATAATAAATTTTATTATTATTGGAATGAGGAGAGATTGGGAGGTTGTGTGCACTCTGAGTGCCTGCGTGTGTGTGTGTCAGAGTGGGTGTTGTGTTTCTGCATGTGTATGTGTGTGGCCAGCACATATAGTAAGTAAGTGTGTGTACTGTTTGTGTGTACTGCATGTGTGGTGCACAACCAGGAATGTTCGGCACCAGTTCTTACATGGTCAGTGCTGGCATGCAGCCCTCACAAGTGCAAGTAGATAAATAGGTACTGCTGTGGCGGGAAGGTCAACTGCGTTTCCATGCGCTCTGGTTTCCGTCAGGGTGTTCCGTTGCACCAGAAGTGGTTTAGTCCTGCTGGCCACATGACCCGGAAAGCCGTCTGTGGACAAACGCTGGCTCCCTCGGCCTGAAAGCGAGATGAGCGCCGCAACCTCCATAGTCACCTTTGACTGGACTTAACTTGTCCAGGGGTCCTTTACCTTTACCTTGCAGCCCTCACAAGATTGGCCAGCTTTGAATGTGACTCTTGGGTCAAAAAAATGGTTAGCTGCTCCTGATTTAAAGCATCCAGATACATTTGATTCCATCTGTAGTTGTGCAAGAATGGTGGGTCCCAAAAACAGGTTTCTTGTTGCAGCTGGTCTAGTTTGGGGCTATTAACTTTATTGAAGAGATGCCCCAGCTGTTTAAAATAAAACTGGAATTACTTTTTCTCTCTTTCCCTCTATGTTCTGCTCCGGCAGCACTACAAACCCTTCCAGATGCCTTTTTCCTTCCATCACACAGGGCAAGAGAAGCTAATGAGTCTCAGGAAATTTGGAATGGTGTGCTTGAAAGAAATAAGGTAAGAGATTGAGGAGCCTGAGATATGGAAAAAGCAAGGGGGAATAGCTAGTTTCACAGACACCCCTCACCAGCTTTCCCTTACAGTGTTCAAACGAAGCTTCCTACATTGTGCAGAAATCAAACAGAAATCAATTGAACTTGTATTCCCTGTTCCCCTATTAAGCAAGTGGGAGGAAAACGTGCATTACAAGGGAGTTTGTAATTCAAAATGAATAATATTGCAGACAAAATCGCTTCCCCTGCCCCATCTATCAGATCCTCTCTAGCCCTGCTCCCGCCATATAATCTGGCGAGCTATCCTGAGACACAAAGAGCAATCTTCAGGTCCTAGCTATCATACTATCCACATATTTAATTGACCTGCATAGGAACAACCCTCCCCAATGTTGATTGTTCTGTGTTTAAATAAATATTGCAGACTGACAGAGGATTAATGGAGAAGGATCACAGTTCAGTTTCTTCTGAAGGAGCAAGTAATAAAAATAAGAGTTAAAAGGGTATAACATCTTCAGCCTAAAAGATGAATTATTATTATTATTATTATTATTATTATTATTATTATTAGCCACCCATCTGACTGGGTTGCCCCAGCCACTCTGGGCGGCTCCCAATGGAATATAAAAAACCCCCAAAAACATCAAATATTAAAAACTTCCCTAAACAGAGCTGCTTTCAGATGTCTTCTAAAAGTCAGATAGTTGTTTATTTCCTTGACATCTGATGGGAGGGCGTTCCACAGGGAGGGCGCCACTCCCGCGAACCATGCATTACTCCATGCCAGGTATGCTAATGCTTAAATCATATGAACTCTATATTCATCTCATTGCTTCATCTTTAATAGGAGAAATCACTATTATCCAAAAGTCATACTTCAAAACATAAGGGACTAGAAGCGTGATACCTCAGGTTACAGACAGTGGTACCTCAGGTTACAGATGCTTCAGGTTACAGACTCCACTAACCCAGAAATAGTACCTCGGGTTAAGAACTTTGCTTCAGGATGAGAACAGAAAAAGTGCCACGGCGGTGCAGTGGCAGCGGGAGGCCCCATTAGCTAAAGTGGTACCTCAGGTTAAGAACAGTTTCAGGTTAAGAACGGACCTCCAGAACGAATTAAGTTCTTAACTCGAGGTACCACTGTATTGTTGATCTCTGACAGCAGGGATACCCGGAGAACAATAGAAAATCTTAATATGATCCAGCCATGTTTTTCTTCTGATTCCAGTTCTTTCTACTGTGTTTTTGGTTGTCCATCTGATGTTGATCCCCTCTGCCATGCATCTCGCAGAGGCTTTCCACTGACTGGCCATGCACCACTTCACAGTGTCGCTCCCGCAGGGCCATTCAAAGGGCTGGCAACTTGATTTTCCCCCTCCATAGTTCTTTCCTTCACATTCTCTCCCTCTCACACATTCTGAGTTCCGAGCTAGCAAATGCCGCAACATGACAGACTTTAGCTTTCTCGGTGGAAACTGAATGGAGTGCCAGTTGAAATATCCTGAGTGGTGTTTCATCAAGCAGCTGCTATGCATCATTACCACTTAAATGACAGACTGCAGCATAGGATCTCCCAGAGGCCTCCCAATTGCACTGGCCTTGAACTCTGTGTTTCTCCCTGCTCTTAACATATTTTGCCTTAAGTGCAAATTATTGTCTAGGAAACCAAGCTCTGGAGGGCCTTGTTTTTCCTATATATAATAATCTTTGGGACTTGGGTAATCGCTCCCATACTCCCAGCTCCTCTTTTGCTACAGGATGGATTTTCGTTCATTTTCTCGGAGAACACAAGAATGGATTCCTGCTTGGAGACTGCTCAGGGGGGAGCTGTTTGAGTACAGCGGCTGACCATGTGAGTCTCTGATCTTATACTATCTCTTCCTCTTGTAGGCGTATTATGTTGTGATGATTCCAAGCAGTGAGCTGGAGCATAAAGCATCCCCTCTCCCCAGCTATGCATACATACAAACCTGGTGTACACATCACGTTCAGCCAGACTATAATTTAGTTTGAATGTGCAAGCATGCAGGCTCCCAGATAGGAGACCACAACTACTTTTCTCCTTCCTGATCTTGTGCTGAGCTCAGCTGTGCTAGACTCAGGATCATGGTTCACCTCTCCCAGACAAACCATGAGCTGTACTCTGCTGGACAAACTTGGGCTACAGCTTGTGATTAGCTTGGAGAGAGGTTAATCCTGAGCCCAGGCTCAGGCCGCATGTTACGTCAAGCCATGGTTTAGCTGAGCACAGTGCAGCAGCAGAACAGACCAGGGAGGAGCAAAGCAGCACCACGCTGCTCTCCAGGAAACCACAACTTCATGGAAGCCATTGTTTGGCTTAGCATGATCTGCAAATCATACATTATATCCTCAGCCTGTAAAAGGAGTGCTCCAGTTGAGGGCTTGGGCCACCCTGAGAGAAGATGCTTGGACTGAGTGTGCAGCATACTAGAGGTAGGGAGACAAGAGGCAGAGATGATTCAGGCTAGTGAAGAAGCCAAAGTGTCATCCTGTCCTGCTGTGACCCCCTCCCCGCTGGTCTCCCAGAACTAGAAGAGGTATGAAGATGGTGGAGCAAAGAGTATGGTGGCAGAGTCTCTGATTGTTTGGAAAGGACATGGGAGAGGAGGAGACTTAGACAACTGTGGCAAGGTCTCCACAACTATCTCACAGGGGCAAGATCTACCAGGATGAGTTGCTGCACTGATGCTGCATGATTTATTCCTGACCCCTGGTATAAGGCAGCTTCCCATCTTAATTATAGATAACCAGGTTTTGTTTCATGGTGGCTTATGGGAAATGCGGGTTTTAATTTAGGATTTGCAGGAAGAAGCAAAGTTGCAGACCTAAGGGGAAGCCATGCAGGACAAGCATGGAGGAGAGCAGACGGTTTTAGGGGTGAGACAAGGCCATGGGGTGCTTTTGAATGAAACAGGCCAGCTGCTTAGAAGGTAGGTGTTCTGTTCCTTGCCAATAATTTTCTTTTGTCTCTACTGCATCTGTTTGCACTGCATTATTCAAAGGCCCACAAATAAGGTTTATGTCAGGAGCTATGCTATTTATGGTGCATGAGGGGGAGTTTGAGGTAGATCTGCCCTTACCTGGGAGTTAAGTTCTATTGCACTCAGTGGCACTTATTTCTGTGTATGTACACTTGGCCTTGCCTTTTCAAATTCCATCTCCAAGCAGCTAAGAGAGACAACTGCTTTTGGAGGGCGAGAGAGGCTACGGCTTTTGTGCGGAATGGATTTGGAAAGCATTCGACTAGTGATAAAATGGGCCCTGTCAGCTGCCAAGAGTCATATTCCTGTTCCATATTCTCACTTTACAAACAAGGGTGCTTTTTAACTGCATAACTTGGGCAGGTTTGTTCCTCTCTGGCGCTGCCTCCACTGGGTTTTCGTCTGGAGCAAGACCCTTCCATCACTTTTGGAAGCATCTTAAGGGAGAAGTCACATTTAACATGACAAAATGTTTCCCTCAAGACACCTAGAGGGAACCATTCCACTGTTCAAGAGGTCATGTGCCAGGTTGTATGAGTAACAAAAGTTGACTCACTTTGAATAATTAACTTGTAAACCTGTTTTCTGGCAGGCAAGAAAAGGGTTTTCCTCCCTCCCTTAACCTGCTTCTGACCCAGTCAAATATGTTCAGTTCATTGGGGGGAGCTGAGAACCTGCTTGTTTTTTGCTTGGGCTTAGTTCACACATGCAAATACAGCCCCTTGACTTATATTCACTAAATTAGTGCATATTTGATACTTGCTGTTCGATGTGAAAAATGTATCCATTGAAAACCATTGGATTTGAAGTCGTATGAGGCCATATGAGTGTTTTACTTTTGGTGTTCTATATGTGCAATGACCTGTTCCCCACATGCAAATCATCACATAATGTTGCAGTCATCAGGTGAAGCACACCTTTGTAAAGCATCCCAGTTTAGGTAGGTCATCAAGGCACACCTCTGTAACATTCAAACTGGAGGGACCATCCATCTGTCAAATGCAGCCTGGGGAGAAATATTTGAAAGTGGTGATATTAAAATATATTGCTTTTGAAATGCCATTGCTTCCCACAGCTGTCTTATTTTGTGACATGTTGTGGAACAAAGTGGAAAAAGCTGGTTTGTCAGTATATTAATCCTATCCTGGGTAGTTCTATTCCTTCTTAGGAATCTAGGATGTGTTGCCATAAATTTAGAACTTGACTTCCACATTCTACTATGTGGCAAGTCTACCTCTGAATGCCTGTTGCTTGTGGGCTTCCCAGAGACATCTGTCTGACCACTGTGGGGAAAAGGATGTTGGTCTATAATGGGGTGTCTTCTTTTTCTTCTGGACCCGAGGGTGTAGGTATCGGTGTTATTCCAGGCAGTGGCGGTGGCCAAGAGGCTGCTGCTCCCTTCTGAAGATCTTCTCCGTGGTCGTGCAGGAACTTCTGGTTATCTTCTGGTGTTTTGATCTTAATTTTCTTTCCTTTAAAATTAAAAGATAAACCTTGGGGGAACTCCCACCTATACGGAATCGCGTTTCCTCTCAGTAGTCTTGCTAGGTCTGTATATGTAGCTCTGAGATCCAAAAGTTGTTTAGGGATATCTCTATAAAATTCTGCTCTTTTACCTTGGATATCAAGTGATTTCTTAAAGTGGAGGCCTAGTATTTTATCTCTCTCCTGCTTGGATCTCAAAATAATCAAACAGTCTCTGGGCTTATCCCTCCTCACAACTCTTCCCAATCTAAACGCAGTTGTGATCTTGAAATCTTTGTCCTCTTCTATACCCCAGAACTTAGAAAATTCTGCTGTCAGATAACCAATTAAATCTTCCTGTTCAAGCTCTGGAATAGCTCTTATTCTCAGATTATTTTCCCGGTTTCTCAATTCCACCATAGACAGATAGGCCTGTTGGTCACTAATATGCTTGTGTAATGGCCTTACCTCCCCTTTTATAGCCTCAACTTTTTGATTTGCTTGTTCTGCTTTTTCATTGGCTGCTTCAGCCAGTCTCCGATTTTCCACAGTTGCTTCCTTAAGGTTCCCAATAACTTGTGTATGTTGTGCAACTTGGTCAGACAATTTAGTAATAGAGGATGTGGCTTGGTCTATTTTTGCCGATTGGTCATCTACCTTCTTATTCAATATTGCAAATTGTTCTAGCATTTGTTTTAAGAAGGTATCCGATCCTCCCTCCGCCATATCCTCTGGTGCAAGCTGTGCAGTTTCTTTTTCTTGTATTCCCAAAACAGCTGGGACAGATGATCTACGTGACTGAGTAGTCAAAGTTGTTTGCACAAGTTGGGCTTGTCTTGCTTTCGTTTTAGCAGATCTTGTTTTCGGTTGGCCACTCATTCCACACCTGTCTATGAGTCAAGGTCAAATTATATATTGTCCCATGGGAAGGGTAGTTCCAGAGTGTAAATAACAAAGCAGCAGATAGTCAAAATAAAATTTGTTCCCAGGCACTTGTAAATCCAAAACTCCACTAGGGGGAGTATTACTGTAGTTCATAAAAAGGAAAGAAATTTATCCGCCATTAAAGTCCCTGCAGCCCCAAACAGTCAAATTTACCAAAAGTCCTTCATAAACTTTTTTAACTTACAGAGCACTTCCCAAGCTGTCACAAAGTTTCAGATAAAAGGTGCCAATAACAGTTTCTTTAATTGTATCTTGCCAGTATCACTCCACTGCAACAGTCTCTATTTTAAATACAGTTTCCGCAATGACAGCTCTCTTTTTCTCCTGTCAGTCCGAGATTTGGTTCTTAATTCTTTGTAATCCATAAAGGGGAGGAAAGTCCCATTTAAAATCCAAAACACTTAAAAATAAAAGTCTTTACTCCTTCTTTTTAAAAGCCAATTCTGTCAACACGATAGTCCCAAATTTTTAATCTTTTAAAGCTGCTTCCCGCTTGTTAAAATCTTTGCCTTTGATCTTTAAAGCACTGCCGGAAGACGGACTTCCTGTTTAACGTCTCCCGCTTTCAGCCAAATTTAAAGCTTTTAGTCCCAAAATATTTAATCCTTACTCACGAGTAGGTAGTTTAGAGCCTGATGTTCCAAGAAGAAAGGTCGGCGCTCATCAGCAGCAGCCGCGCGGCTTCGCTCCCGCAGAAAGAGCGATGAACTCACAGCACCGCTCCCCCTTCCACGTTTCCGGAGCCCCTTACGGGGTTCCTTCTTCGTTTTTGGGGTCGCTCCTGGTGCCCGCCGAGTCCCACGGCCACGGGCTCACTCTGCCCGTGGTTTTTCTTGATGGGTCACCGCTGTGCCGCAGCGGACGACCCTTTTCTGCGGAGCCCCTCTTCAGAGACCGAAGAGGACCGCCATTGCCGTTTCGCGCCGCCTCCGGAAGTGTCTAGGTGGACTTTTGAACTGACCCAGCAGCGATCTTCTGTACATTCAGTGAGGTGATGGGCTGAGGTGGCAGAAATCTTGACTCTAACATTGCAGGGTTTGTATCTTGTATATATCACATCATTGGTTCCCTTCAGAGAGGAATCTGAAGCCCTTTTTTTTGTTTTCTTTGCTTGGATTTGACCCCTCAGGGCTATTTCATTCAAAATGGCCATCAACTGCCCTAGGCCTTTTAAAATTGCAAATTATTATTATTATTATTATTATTATTATTATTATTATTATTATCCTGCCCATCTGGCTGGGTTTCCCCAGCCACTCTGGGCGGCTTCGAACAAAAGATTAAAAACACAATAAAACATCAAACATTAAAAACTTCCCTAAACAGGGCTGCCTTCAGATGTCTTCTAAACGTCAGATAGTTGCTTATTTCATGGACATCTGATGGGAGGGCATTCCACAGGGCGGGCACCACAACCAAGAAGGCCCTCTGCCTGGTTCCCTGTAACTTCGCTTCTCGCAATGAGGGAATCGCAAGAAGGCCCTTGGCGCTGGACTTCAGTGTCCAGGTTGAATAATGGTGGTGGAGACGCTCTTTCGGATTTTTTTATGTGGTCACAAATTGTTATGTTTTCATGGCAAAGATAGATAGAGGCAGCACAAGCAAATCTTTAGCTAAGTGGCTGCACAGTGCTCACTGAGGATGCTTTGCCTGATTGCTCTGAAACACTGAAGCTGGCATGGATCCAAAGTGTTTATTGACTCCCATTGCACCCACATAAAAATATTTTTCCTAGCCAAAAATAAAAATGCAACAGTTTTTAAAGGTTGATATCAAGTTAAAATAAACACTCCCCTCCAATCCAAATGGGAAGGGAAATCTACATACAGAGCACCCTTGTGCTCTTCTCTTTCTTTGATTTAAAACTAATTGAAGTAAAAAGGAACAATTGCTGATTTCATCTACTGTATTATAATTATTTTACTCGTAGATTTGGACTCGTTAATTAATTTGGATGCAGCCTATGCCCCGTTGAAGTAAATGGCAAAACTCCATCTGACTTGAATGGATCAGAAGGGCATTCATGCATGGAGAGGGAAGAAGAGTATAAATTATTTGAGTGGCCTTTCACTTAAAGGAACATGTAGAACAAAACAAAACCTTTTGAATCACTTATCGAACACTGGCAAGATACCTACAGATGGCATGAATAGGTATTAAAAATGTGGTTTTGAGAGTGGCTGAGCCATTGCATAAGTGAGTCAGGTATTTTATTTGTTCTGCTTTCCCCAAGCCTTAAAATTTGCCTCTTTAGGTCCTGCACAATGCCAAACAGTTGTGTTTCCAGAAAGCAGAAGTGCTAAATGCTGCTTACCTGTGTATGCACACGTTAATCATTGACCCTTTCCCTGCAGACTTATTAAGAATGGCTGTATTTATTTATTTCCATAAGGTGAGGAGTATTGTCTGCTAAGATACAGCTTACTGGGATGAGGCAGCGGTGAGTTTAGGGCTGTGTAAACACACTGGTGAGAGTGCCAGATGGACTTCTGGAGACCTGCTTAGTCCTGACCTTGCTGCCACCCTGTTCTATCCATGGCAGTGGCAGGAAGGCAGCTACATGTCTCCACCCCATCAGACACTACCTCTGCACTTGGGAGGGATCAGCTGAAAAATCAACATGGGAGTTACTGCATTGCAATAAACTTTGATGTACAGTCGTACCTTGGATCCCAAATGCGCCCTGGAACTCTGACATTTTGGCTCCTGAACGCCGCAAACCTGGAAGTGATTGTGCCAGTTTGTGAACATTCTTTTGGAACCCAAACATCCAATGGGGCTTCCGTGGCTTCTGATTGGCCGCAGAAACTTCCTGCAGCTAATCGGAAACCACAATTTGGTTTTCTAATGTTTTGGAAGTCGAATGAACTTCCCGAATGGATTCCGTTCAACTTCCAAGGTACAACTGTAATCCTATAATGATTTCGTACGTTGCTTCTAAACCCAGCAAATTACCTGCAGTTGTGGGTTCTTAACTATCCAGTTTCTTGGTTCCCTTTTCTTTCATCTTACGCTTCTCTTTTTTCCCTGTAGTCTCAGGTTGTTTCTTTTTAAAAATAGGTTTATTCCCAACATTGTTCTGAGCCTCCCAAGGCTAAGTGTGTACTTTTGGGAAAGTGGCAGCTCCATAGACAGAGCTTGACGTAATGTGGCTTTCCCCTCTTCCTCCCCCCCCCACCTTTTTACGTAGTGTGCCAAGAAGCAAGGAGGCCTGACAGCAGATTGATGACTCAGCCGCAAGCACTCCTGCTTGTTCCTTCTGTACTCACATGTGACTTTGACACTGATCTTGAATGACCTGGGCCATTATGGAACTTGCATGCCGTATACTTTGGGATGGAACCAGAATGTGCCTTCTATAAGTCCCAGGGCACAGATATCTCTGGATTCAACCTTTACAGGCCTCTGGTTTGATTTCAGCCTTTCCGGCACCATCTGCCTCTGATAGCCATTTCACACATCACATTTTAGGTGTGTCCCTAATACATTTTAAGGGTAGAGCTGCGTATCATCTCTGCAATTGGACTATAAGGGAGGACATTTGTGGTTCCCTCCAGCTGCTCCTCACCCCCAGCCAGGCTTATTTCTTGTCTTGAAGTTCACCTTGAGGGGGGCAAAGCAGGTAAAAATCACCTGGTGGAGACAAGGCTGTTGAAGGGACATGATACCTGCGCTAGAAGAGCATACTGACCACCAAAGTGCTACCAAGACAGGTTTGAAGACTTGGACAACCCGGCCAGATGAGCAAGGTAAAAATATTATTGTTACTACTGTGGTACCTTGGTTCTCAAACGCCTTGGTTCCCAAACGGCGAAAACCTGGAAGTAAGTGTTCCAGTTTTCAAATGTTTTTTCAGAAGCCAAATGTCTGGTCAGCTATTGTTTCTGGGGCACCTGCACCAATCACAAGCTGTGCCTTGGTTTCCGAACATTTTGGAAGTCAAGCGGACTTCTGGAACGGATTAAGTTTGGCACTTTTGTTTTTGCTATTTATTTTGCATTTTTGAGACTTTTCCGGTTAATTTGTTTTTGTGACTGTGGGGAACCCAGTTCAGCTACTGATTGATTGATTGATTGATTGATTGATTGTGTGACTGCAAAAATGGATAAAAGCCCCCCATTCAAACAAGGACTATCATCAGTGCAAGCCTAAATGTGGGCACAGAACCTTCTCAGTGTGAGCATCAGGTGAAGCTTAGATAGAGAAATGTCTCCCCTTCCATACCTCAGCACTGGCTTTCACAGAAAATGTGAAAGTTTTCTGGTAGGTTGAGATTACATAGTTGCAAAGACACAAACAAGATGCCGGCTCTTTGAATTTGATGTCATTGTTTTGTTTTCGTGATATGACCAACCTGGGATTGTCAATTGATGAAGGACAAGTGAGAAATTTGATTTTTAAGAACCTGAATTTTCACTTTAAAAAAACCACATGGGAACTGGGTATTTAGGGTGGGCAGAGACAATGACCACTAGTGGTAGTGGCAGACAGAGTGGTGGCAGCATTATATAAAAAGAGCCATACTGGATCAGACCAAAGGTCTCTTGAGTCCAGCATTCTGTTCTCACTTTGCCCAACCAGATGCCTATGGGAAGCCCCAAAACAGACCCAGAGCTGAACAGCAGTTTCCTGAATTATGATTTGGGCAGAATTTGGAATAGATTCCGCCCCCCCCCCCTGCTTGGTCAAAACACCTGAGTGGATTGTGGAAATTGGAATTGTATGTGTCCCAAGGTCTTTGCAGTTGCATCCACCACCACCCAGTGTCAACCCTTTGCGATGTCATAGGCACATTGTTAGCCTACCTAAACCAAGGATGCCCTCAAGCTGTGCAAGGCCTGCCCATTTCTAAAGCACACTGTGAAATTCACCCTTCAAACTGCTCACTGAGTGTGCATTCTTCTGCCTCACTTGGGACTCTGGATTCCAGATGGAGCAGAACTCTACCCCCCATCCCTAAATTAGAGGGTCAGTGTAACAGTTTAATCCAGCACCCTTCCAACAGAAGGTCTTATTTTAAACAGAGGAACTAATCAGACTTGTTCAGCATCTGCTCTGCCCCAGTCAACACAGCAGAAAAAGATTGCATTTCCCCATAAATGCAATCCCCTTAAATTGTTCTCCCTATAAAGTTAGATGAAGTGGGGAGGGTGCTGTTCTGCTGTAGGTAACTTTAAATGCGCAGTGTCTGATTTCAACAAAATTATGGAAATGGCCCAATAATAGCATGAAATCAAAATGAGACACACATAAATCAGCATACAGCTACTCCCTGAGGATATGGACTTCATCCAAAACCAAGGGGGAGCAAAAGGGAAGTTTGAAATCAACTTTGGAGGAACTTTCCATGAGGCCCTGGTTGCCACGAGATAATATCAAGGCTAATAGTTCAGCACAGATTTTAATAAAGGATAAGAACCCCATTTAAATAAGAATGCCATCTGATTAGCACAAAAAGCAGCCTGTTCTTTGTTCTTAGTCTGATAAATCCCTTATCCTTCTGCAAATCTCTGCCAAGTTTGTGTGCCTTCATAATGCCTCGAAGCCAAGAGCTCTGGATGTTAAGCATGAGCTGCATAAAAAAAAATCCAATTTCAATCAGTCTCCTTTCTGTTTAAATATTGCCTCCATTATTGTGACCCAGCCTACATCGGGACTGTTGTGTTAGGCCATCTCTCTCTTCTCCAGGCAACTAAATTACATCCTACTTAACATTTCTTCTTGCCTTCTTAATAAAACCATTGATTTCTAGGGACCAAAGTTACCAGCAGTATCAACTTTTCTTTGCATAATAGAGGTCATAATGTTATTTTTGCCCTCCCTCTCAGCATGCCCTAAAACTGCAAAGGAAGATCCAATCTTCACGGAAAGGCTGCTGGGGAATTTGCCATATTTCCATGGCAAATTGTTCTAACGATTAATTATTCTCACTTGAAGGAAGTGGGTGATGAAAGCAAGAGGGAGGGAAACCTTCCATTATATCTTACACTTTCCCTTTTTTTGGATTAAATCAGAATTTACATAATCAGGTCTTCATCACAAGGTGACTTTGTATAGTCATCTTATGCTGGAGATGTATGTGAAAACCATCCTTCTGGTTCGGTTCAGCTGAATCTGCTTTCAACCTATCCTTATCTATAGGGTGCACGGGAAGCACATGGGATCAGGCTTTCAGAAGGTCCCAGATCAATCCCTTGCAACTTCTGACAGAGCCAAGAAAGACTGCTCACTTTTGCTACATGAAACATGATGGGGGAACCACATAACACCAGTCCTGAAAGACCTATATTGGCTCCCAATACGTTTCCGAGTACAGTTCAAAGGGTTGGTGCTGACCTTTAAAGCCCTAAATGGCCTCGGCCCAATATA
Source organism: Podarcis pityusensis (assembly GCF_964106645.2). Lineage (NCBI taxonomy): Eukaryota > Metazoa > Chordata > Lepidosauria > Squamata > Lacertidae > Podarcis > Podarcis pityusensis. The sequence goes on along the minus strand of NC_138032.1, from coordinate 76,368,201 downwards.
CCCGAAGGACCATCTCCACCCCCATCGTTCAGCCCGGACACTGAGGTCCAGCTCTGAGGGCCTTCTGGCAGTTCCCTCCCTGCGAGAAGTGAGGTTACAGGGAACCAGGCAGAGGCTTTCTCGGTAGTGGTGCCTGCCCTGTGGAACGCCCTCTCATCAGATGTCAAGGAAATAAACAACTATCTGACTTTTAGAAGACATCTGAAGGCAGCTCTGTTTAGGGAAGTTTTTAATGTTTGATCTTTTATTGTGTGTTTAGTATTCTGTTGGGAGCTGCCCAAAGTGGCTGGGGAGACCCAGCCAGATGGGCGGGGTATAAATTTTATTATCATCATCATCATCATCATCATCATCAGGGGCCTTTTCTGATAACACTGTCTATGAGGTGTGGGGAGAAAAGCTAGGCAAAACAGGCACTTGGCCAAGCAGATTTAACTGCGGCAAGGACACCGGTGCAGGAGGATGAATGCAGCCTTGGACCTCAAGCAGAATGTGTGTGTGTGTGTGTGTGTGTGTGTGTGTGAGAGAGAGAGAGAGAGAGAGAGAGAGAGACTGGGAGGCTACCAGCATCTGCCAATTAAAGAGCTCCCCTCATGGTACCTAATGCTAGGGCCAGCCCTGTGAAGGTATAAAGGGACTTGAGTGCCCAAGAGTACATATAAAAATGTCCACTGAGACCTTCCTTCATTAGGCTTCCACAAAGCGCTTGGAATTACTCCCAGGGCAGAAAGATCTGTTTTAAGCAAGCGGTACAACTTCTCCAGTTCAGAGCTGAACACACGTATGTTGCTGCTGACAAAATGAACTATTAAAACTTGAGTTTAAATGACAAGATTTTTTTTAATTTTTCACAAAACCCAGCACAAAACCATGTAACACATGGCCACTGAGTGTTTAGAGTAAGGGGCATGTGAAGTGAGTACTGACACTTATCTGGAACAACAAACATCAGGTATATATTTTAGGAAGTGGACAGGTTCTTGAAATATGCGGCAGGTGGTCTGCCTACATAGATCAAATAAGCTGAAAATAAAAGAAAGGTTCCTGGATGCCATAAAGTCTCAACAGGCATCCACCTGAGGAATTGTTTTTATTCTCCATCTGTTCAAAGTATTTGGAGAATATTTATTATTTGTTACCCAAAGTAGGGAAGATTAAGATGGCCTGAGATATCCATCTTGGGATTTTCTTTTTTTTTTTTTTCCTTAGCAGCATTGGGGACACCAACATTTTTTTGCAAATAGTTTTCTATTCAAGACACTTGCCTTTTTAATCCTTGTCTTTTTATAGCACTTGAATCTCAAGTTGTTACAACTGTCGCCTACCCTGAATCCCTATTAGTGAACATTGCCTGCAGCTGGTTGGTCTTAATCATTACTGTCAACCAATGTCTGTGCTTACAAAGAGGATCATATGGTGATTTTTGAAACCACGTGACAGCATCCCAATATCAGGGCTTGCCTGATTGCAAAAGGAGTTTTTTGTGGTGAATAACTTGTTTCCCTGGTTTCAACAGGACTTAGTAAAGCTTAACTTGAGACGAGTTGTGGGCCCTACAACGAGTCATGCAAAGCCCCCACAGGGGGGTCCCTTATACTGGTTCATTTAGTGTTGGACCCCCCCCCCCGAATAGTCTACTCTTACTGAAATCATGGAGAGTGAACATCTGACAGGGAATCCTTCTCCTCCCTACCTGGAGATGTTAGGAATCGGACCAGGGTGTTTTGCATGTAATGCACTGAACTATGATGAATAAGTCCTTTTCTCAGGTATTAATGGCAGCGTAGTGTGTGAATTCCTGAAGTCCTAGCGCCTGTGACATTTTCTTGACCAAAATGGGGCCTCATAATTCTTCTTGCGCCTACCTCTATGGCTGCAGAATAAAATGCAGATAATACTTCACCCCCACACACCTTTGAAATAGTCTGAAGGTGGCCTTCTCTTTTGTCCTAGCCCAAAATGTCATCCCTGCAGCAGCTTTGAACAGTGGTGATTGATTTCTTTGGCTTTTCAAGTTGGCAACATGAAACTTGAGCTTTTAGCTTCATAGACCTTCACGTTCCATATCTGGATATCTCTTCTGTGAGCCAGCTAGTTCACAGTAATATCTGCATCCAGCTACCAATTTCTATTGCCCTGGAATATGTGCCCATTTTCCACATCCAATCACATTTTCTCAAGCTCCAGTCTTTCCTTTGTAAATATCCATGCAGATAAATAACTGTATTGAGAAGTTGTCCTTGAGCTTGCTTCCCCCCCTCCTTCCCCTGCATTCTTTTTTCCTTGTGTGTCATTTCTTTTTAGATTGCGAACCTGAGGACAGGAACCATCTCAGTACAGTAGTACCTCGGGTTACAGATGCTTCAGGTTACAGACGCTTCAGGTTACAGACTCCACTAACCCAGAAATAGTACCTCGGGTTAAGAACTTTGCTTCAAGATGAGAACAGAAATCGTGTGGCAGCGGTGCGGCGGCAGCAGGAGGCCCCATTAGCTAAAGTGGTGCTTCAGGTTAAGAACAGTTTCAGGTTAAGAACGGACCTCCAGAACGAATTAAATTCTTAACCCGAGGTACCACTGTACTGATTTTTGTAAGCTGCTCAGAGAGCTTTGGGGAGGTTTTTTTTTGTGTGTTTTTTTGCAAAAAGGCAGGTATAGATGCTCTAAGTGTAGAAGGGAGGAGATGGGGAAAGGGAAAGTTTGTAAAGTTTTCCCAAAAAAGATCGAGACACAAATGGGTAATTGACAATCGACTCATTGAACAGGTATCATCCTTTAAATATCTGGGCATAACCTTTCAGGAAAAGGGTTCATAGAATGGTCAGGTTAAAAACACTGTTGCCAACGCCCAAAGATCCTCTAAAGCTATCATAAGGGGTTTTTTTTATGGAAAAGGCAGCAAATATATTCCGTCAGCCTCCTGGGTCTTTGCTGCAAAGGTACTATCACAACTGACTTATGGTTCCCAGATCTGCAGCTCTCAAAAGCTAGATCCCTTAGAAACCTTTCAAACCAAGTTTTATCTTTCCCTTCTAGGGATCCTGTCTTGCGTGTATAATATAGCTGTCCACTTGGAGGTCAGCCAAATCCCTGTTAGCGCTTGGATATGGATCCTGATGATCCATTGCTGGATAAAACTCATCTTCTTTCCTGTTGGGTTGGCACCCTTAACCCTACTGGATCCCTATCAATCAAAATGGAAAACTACATTATACAAAAAGCTGAAAGGCTTGGGACTTTCGCCACAGGCACTGATAGCCGTAGGTTATGAGAAAGCCAGAGCAGCAATTCGTCAATGAATCTGGGACGTAGAATTTCAGTGTCATGTGAGTGAGATGAATAAGCACCCAGCAATCAAAGACAATGGGAGAGGTTTTACCCCAGAAATATATCTGTCAAAATTACAAATATTTAAATATAGACGGTTGTTCACCCTCACTAGATTCAACATGCTGCCATTTGTCTTATTGCAGGGCAGATATGTGGGTAAACCGTATGCAAAGCGAGTCTGCCCCTGCGGCCTGATAGAGGTGGAAACCGTCTCTCATGTCTTGCTACGATGTCGGTTTTATGAGGATTTATGCTCGGTCTTTATCACCCCTGTTATACAGAAAATTCCAAGTGGGTCTGAACCTCAGTGCTTAAAATCCCTGATAGAGGATAAGGATCCAGAGATTACGCTAAGGGTGGCCAAATTTTGCGTGGCTACCATAAAACTCAGGGCACAAGCTGTGCATTACAAAGACTAAGGCCTCAGATGCAAACCCTAGATAATATTTTAGAGACTAAGACCTAAACCACATTTCTAATGGCTGTCATATTCGTATTGTTTATGTGGGAGATGGATTGAGGATTAAAATTTAAACATCCTACCCCACATGTATGGGGAAAATATAAAAAGTAAGTGGGCTGTGAAGCTTTTTAGCACAATAAAACACATACTTTTTTGCAGATAATTAAAACGTAGAAATTAGGCAATTACACTTTTTATCTTCCATTTGCCGTCTGCTGACCTCCACTTCATCCCTATTGCAGAGAATGAACCAACCTCTTGTAGTAAGATAAACAAAAAAAGGTTTACTTATATTTCAGTGCAGGCAGCAAATACAATACAGGCGAGAAAACTTCTCAGGTGCAAAAATACAAAAGCTGGCTTCAAAATAGGCTATGTGTGTCTCAAGCTCTCAGACACATGCCTGCTCAGTTTGGAAGCATGGTGGAAAGAGAATCTCTTCAGTGGCAGGAGGAAATATAAAAGATTATCTCCTTTGTCACAGAATTCCCACCTGGAGGCGGCAGGGAAAGTGAGCTCACAGAATGTCCTCTCTAGGAAGTTCAAGTACTCTCTGTGTACTAGCCCTGTGCTTGTCTAGCAAAACATGCATTTGTGATTTGGCTGCAAACCCAACAAGGTCTGCTCCTGAGTTCATTCAGGGCTGGATCTGGGGTGGTGGTCAGCATGGGTTGAGTTGGCCTGATCTCAGGTTGGGGGCCTAAGACCTATTAGCAGGCTGTGCACAGCTGGAATAAGTACACAGGAACATATTTGTAGCTACCTTCTACTGAGTCAGACCACCAGTTCATCTAGCTAACTATTGCCTGTGCTGGCTGGCTGATGAGTGTTTCAGAGGCAAGATGTCTCTCCCAGCCTTACTGGAGATGCCAAGGACTAAAGCTAGGGCCTTCTGAATGGAAAGCAGATTATCTGCACCTGAGCTGCAGCCCTTCCTCAAATATTCTCTAATAAGAAATATCTTCCATCTACTGCTGCAGCAAAAGTGCTGCCCACTACAGTGGAAATGCTGCTTCTGCATGGTTTTGCAAGGCTAAACCTTCCAAAAAGGTAGAAAGAGAAAGCATAAGGTTTTTTATTTGCTGAACAGCTTGCTCTTACTCATTAATCTTTATATGAACAATGGAGCATTCCCCATGATATTTATATATAAAAAAATTATTTGAGCAAATTAAGTGTGGAATTTACCTCCTGATGAAATTAAATTCTTGTTCTTGAAGCAGCCCGGTGTGTATGGATTTACACTGTGTGATCTTTCACAAAAAAATAAGATATTGATTTTATTTAGCATGAATCTGAAAAAGGGCACCAGGCAGGAGAAGCAGAGAAAGAGATGAAATTAATAATGTAAGTTAATCCAACCATGATGCATGGATATTTACAGCAGGACAAAACCAGTCTAGCGCCACCGCTTCCTCCTACAAAAGGATATAAAGCTCTGAAATTAAATAACACTTTCCGTAAAGAATGAAATGGTAAGTGCTTTTGCCAGTGATAAGAATTGACCGGCTGAGTAGAACCTCTTCATTGAAAAAGAGACTGGATCCGAGAGAGAGAGAGAGAGAGAGAGAGAGAGAGAGAGAGATATTTAAATTTGGTCTTGGTTGATTGCAGAAGAAATACAGGCAAGATTGTGTTTAAATTTCGTTTTGGTTGACTGAAGAAGGAATACATCAGAACCATGTCATTTTAAAATATAAGCCCCACTTTTCTCTCTTTTTTTGATGTGTGATGAATAGTATGTTAGTAATTCAACTCCAGCGGAATGCTTAATCTAGGAATATTTTATATCAGGGGAAAAGCAAATCCTCCGTGTCAGGAAGATTTGGGCTGAAACAATCTCAGACGCTCCATCTCCGCGTGAAAACAAAACAAAATGGAGCTTCAGAAGCTGCAACCTGCCTAGGAAAACCCTCATGCTGGGAAGAATGACTTGAACCTTTCCACTCTGGCTATTTTTCTGCTGGGATTAATGATGATGATGATGATGATAATAATGATGATAATAATAATTTATACCCCGCCCATCTGGCTGGGTTTCCCCAGCCACTCTGGGTGGCTTCCAACAAAATATTAAAATACAGTAATGCATTAAACGTTAAAACCTTCCCTAAACAGGGCTGCCTTCAAGTGTCTTCTAAAAGTCTGGTAGTTGTTTATTTCCTTGACATCTCATGGGAGGGCATTCCGCAGGGTGGACACCACTATGGAGAAGGCCCTCTGCCTGGTTCCCTGTAACGTCACTTCTCACAGTGAGGGAACAACCAGAAGGCCCTCAGAGCTGGACCTCAGTGTCCGGGCTGAACAATGGGGGTGGAGACGTTTCTTCATGTATACTCTCCTCTAGCTCCTTTTCCCTCCTGTATAGTGGTTCAAATCACTATATTTCAGCCCAAAGCCCAAGGGTCAGTAGCTGGCAACAGTAGCGTCTGATGTCATGGGGCAGAGCCTCAGAGTCACCCTCCTGAAATCACTACATCTTACCTGGATAAGGCTGAAACACAGTGACAGTGAGGTGGAGGCTGTCAAGACGTACCAATGGAGCTGTTCCAATGCTCTTGTCCGCATGTCCATCCAGCCCCAGCCTCGCTGCTGCCTCACCTCACCACACTCTTCCCCTTCAAGTAAGCTATTGCTAGCAGTGGTACCTGTGTCAGGAAGGCAACTCTGTGACTCTGCCCCACCACACTAACTACAGTTTCCCAGCATCTTACACCAGCTGCTTCCAGGTGCCCTGCTCTACTCCTGCCATGCCAACTCATGTCCAGCTTCTGTCCAAAACAGTTAGAGAGGCAGGCAGATTTAGGGGAGCATGACTGGTTGGGTTGCACTGGGTGTGGAGCCTCAAGGGATGTTGCAACTTTGATTTAGAATGGATCGTGAGGGGTGGAGGGCACCGAATTTTCGTGTCACGCAGGGCACCGCTGAAATCTGAGACCCCAAGTCCACCATGGACAGAGGCTTTTACGTGCAAGAAAGAGTTCTTTATTTGGGCTAGTAACACTACAAAGTATACGAGCAAGGGAAGAGATTCAGAACCGAATGAAAGCAACAAAGATGTCCCAACAGTTTGTGTGCCTCTCTCACCCAGCTTTTGAAGTTGAGGTGTGGCAAGCTCACTCATGAGACTACCTCATTTTGGGGGAATGCCACCCATGGTTCATCTGGGTGGATGCGTCTGAACACATCTATGGAGACAGGCCCTGGTTCTCAATTACTGTGTCCTGCTTTCTGACTTTGGTTCTGCTCACACTGCCTCCTGTGCACCTGTCCCCATGAGCTGGTCAAGGTCCTCCCTCCCTCTCAAGGAGGCTCTGTGCTCTTAAGGAGGTGTGGCAGAGAGAGCCAGCAGATGGAATTCCCATTCTCTGGCACTTGGGAGTCAAAAGTGGAGAACCTCCACATCCCCATCCCTGGGTACAGCCTTTAACTTTCCCCTTTGCTCCATTTCCTTCCTCCTCATCCTCATGCTCATTGTCTTGGGGCTGCCAAACCGAGGGGCCCATGACAAAGCCGAGGGGCCCATGACAGTTGGCCAGAATGAAGCCACCATTTTAAACCTTCCATCATTACCAAGAGCATACTTGAGGTATCGTGTGAAATTTAAAGTAGCTAGTGGTTAGGTACCTGCTGCCAGGGCTTTTTCATCACTGCAATTAAATAGGAAGAATTTTACTCATTAAATACGCACATCACCCACATATCCTCCTCCTTCTTATCATAATGCAATACTTACGTATGGTGGTCCAGTGTGGGAGATGTTTTCAAGACCCATAATGGAGTCTGTTATATACCCCCAGAAGCCCAAATCCATGGGAATGGACCCAAGATTTTGCCCATAGATTCTAATTAAGTTCTGGAATTTGGCTGCAAATGCTATTGCATGAAGTAACCATTAAAATAAATAAAATGTTGTTCCTCTAATATAAATCATTGCAATTCTTTTGATGGCTTCTGATGACCTTGTAGAGAATGTAGGAAGGCTGGGAATTTTATTCTGAAAGGAGAAGAAAGGAAATGATTTAGATTACTATGCAAATATGATCACCAAACAACTTATTTAAATGTGACTGTTTCCAACTTTCACCCAAGAGGCTACTCTGGAAAGCCTAACAAGTGGCTCATCTTGGAACAATGGATTTAATTTACTCTGCAAATGAAACACGGAAACCCTGGAGGCATTGAGAAAACAAGGAATACTTTGGAGGGCAAGATTTGATGTAATTGGTTCCGCTCAATGTAAATTCAAATCCAATGTGGGGTGCATTTTTTTTCTCAATTCACCTTAAAAAAAAGAAAAAGAAATATATAAACGGACAGTATTTAAGTGTCACTGACATGTTCTGGAGCTCTGTTAGTATATTTTTTATCACTGAAAGCCCAGCTCCACCTTTATACAAACCTAATGCAAATGCACTTAATTTGTAAATTTGTACAATTATGGATCTTAATGAGCTCAGATGAATGTGAATTCTCTATCACCTAGTGGCATCATCACTTCTCACATCACCCATTTCTTAATTATCTCTAAATGTTTAATTTCAGGAGGTTTATCCTGTGCCACTTAACTTCAGAACCTGAGAGATATCTGAGCAGAGGCGGGAGCCAATGATATGTGCTAAGGCGACCAAACTCTTGGCAAAATCAAAACCATGGTGCCTTATTGAAGGGAATAAGGATAAGCGGATTGGTCTATTTCTGACCCATCTCAGTTTCACATGTGCTTCTTCATAAGTCCATTCCATTTGGTTTTGGCATTAATTTGGTTTTTCTTTAATAAAAAAATATGCAAACCATGTTTAAATGCGGATTACAATGAGTAGGAAAATGTGAGTACCCCTAAACGGTGGGGGTTTTTTTTAGGAAAAAAAGCACTGCTCTGATCTATGTACTTTGTTTGGGGGCTGTGAATTAGCTCAGTTTGTTTAAATAACTTGACCAAACAAAACTCTCCTCCATCCCTAGAGTGGCATTGGGGATGTACACAACTAAGTTTTACTCTGTATTGGATCATTTGAATTAAACAGACCCAAGTTAGTCATGTCCATTAATTTCAATGGGTCTGACTTCCAGGGTGGCGCCATCGGCAATGGCGGACTCCCTCTGAACTGGAGGGACTAGCTCCGCGGGAAACGGGTCTTCTCCGCTACGGCAAAGCGGGGACCCTTTCAAAAATCACAGGCGGATGAAGCCTGTGACCATGGGACTCGGCGGGCACCTTTAGCGCCCCCCCAACTCGCTAAGGAACCCACTAACGGGCTCCGAAGTGAAGAGGGGGAAGTGGCGCGGTGCTGTGAGTCAACTGCTATTTCCGTGGAGCGAAGCCGCATAGCCGTTGCCGGAGAGCGCTGCCTTTTTCCTGGGACAATTTGGACTCTAAAATAAGCACCCGTCAGTACTTAGATTTTGAACAACTGGACATTAGATGGGGACTTGAGAGCAGAAAGGAATTGGATCTTAAAAATCTATTTCAATTTGGTACGGAACGGGAAGGTCTAAACAGGAAGTCAGCCTTCCGTTCTTCTGTAGACAGAATAAAGCAAAGACAACGTAAACTAGAGCTCAGAAAATCGCTTTTAAAACCATGATGCTCGTCACCAGGCAGTTCTGGTGGCCCAGGGTGAGGGAGGATGTACGGGAATATGTACGGGGTTGCGACCGCTGCCAAAAGGCAAAGGGGGAGCGGGCTGCCCCCGCAGGATTACTGGAACCCTTACCCACGCTGGGGAAACCTTGGGAGGTGGTATCCATTGATTTTATGACCGATTTGCCCAAGTCCCGGGGGAAGACAGCGGTCATGGTAGTGGTCAATCTACTAACAAAAATGTGCCATTTTATAGCTTGCTCACATGCGGTCACGGCAGAGGAAACAGCCAGGTTGTTTGTAGATCACATCTTCCGGTTGCATGGGGCTCCTTCAAGGGTCATCTCCAACCGTGGGAAACAATTTACTTCCCGTTTCTGGAGGAAGCTCATGAACTTGCTGCAGGTCGAAGTGGGCTTCTCAACGGCGAGACACCCGGAAACCAACGGGCAAGCAGAAAGAGCGAACAGTATTCTCCAGCAATACCTACGCTGCTACGTCAGCGAGAGGCAGAACGATTGGGTAGAGAAACTAGCGCTGGCTGAATTTGCGTACAATAACGCTGAACATGTGTCAATGGGAATGAGCCCGTTCATGGCCAATTATGGGTGTCACCCCAGGGCCTTCCCGGGGAGTGGGGAGGAAGGTTGGAGCGTACCGGCAGCAGAGCAGTTTGTGGAAGAAATGGAAGCCCTGCACCAGCAACTTAAGATGAACTTGGAGCGGGCCAAGGAAATTTACAAGAGGCAGGCAGACAAGCAACGTAGGGAAGGGGAGACCATACGGGTGGGAGATCGGGTGTGGTTGTCAACCCAGGGGTTACCTTTTAAGGGGGGGTGCAAGAAGTTGCAACCCAGGCGGCTGGGACTTTTTGAGGTAACACAGCATGTGAACCCCGTGGCATTCAAGCTCAAATTGCCAGACAGCATGAAGATACACCCGGTGTTCCATAGGTCCCTACTCTCACTGTACAGGGAAGGACGGGGATTCCCGGGGCGAGAGGGAGAAGTCACCACACACCCGCAGGTAGAAGAGAGGGAGCACCACAACTTGGCCACGGAAATACTTGATTCAAGGTGGCGAGGGCGCCAGATGGAGTACTTGGTGGCTTGGGAGGGAGAACCCGGGTTGGAAAACACGTGGGTTCCCGCGGAGGCAATCACTGACGGGTATCTGGTGGAGGAATTCCACCGCCTGTTCCCGGACAAACCCAAACCACTAGCGAGATTCTGGGAGGAGCAATTTGGAACCACAGACGATGAAGAGGATTTTGTGGGATTTTCTGTCTCCGAAGGGGAGGGAGAAGAGGCTTCAGAGGAAGAAGAATCAGACTGGGAGGCCCACCCCGCGGGAAGGGATCAGAGCGGGTGGGAAGCGGGTTTTGAATCCTCAGAGGATGGCGACAGCTCCTTCCGGAGGTTCCCTGCATCGTCGGCTGAAGAAAGGGACGAAGTTGGGTCAACAGGTCGGGCCGGGGGTGGAGGGGGTCCTGGGGGGGAGGTGGATGTCAGGGAACTGACATCGGAGCTAGAGGCGGAGGGAAGGCTCTCAAATGATGCTGGAGAAGGGCCCAGCAGGGAGAGAGGCAGCTCCGCAGATGGGGAAGCAAATCAGCGCAACACCAGGGATAAAGAGGGGCTGATGGGGGAATCAGCGAGAGGGCTCCAGGACTCTTCACCGGACACCAGCGGGGAGAGCACGGGTCCTCCGCTACCCACGCCCTCCCTGCGCAGAAGACTTCCGCGCAGAGAGAGTAGGAGGAGACTGGGTGTCAAACAACTTTTATGTTGGAAAAGATTTAAGAAATGCCCACTGACGGATTCTGCTAGCGACTGAGGCAGCCACGAAGTGAAGGGCTGCCCAGACTGAAAGGTTTAGCAAGGCAACAAAGCCTGGAGAGGCGGCAACTTACGCACGAGCAACCCATACACATTACACATGCCTAATTGGCTGAATAGCTTGCTCATTCCCTATTCTAAAGCAGAGAAAGCAGTATACATGAATCTAGATTTGGCTCACTGTTGCACAAGACAGACACAACAAGCTTAAGTATACAGCAGCTTGTGCTATTAAGCCACTCCCCTTTCCCCCTACAGGTTCAATGGTAGTGTTCACAAACCTTCAGCCTGTTTTGAATGCTTATCCACAAAAGAGCAAATATATGGCTTTCATTTTGGGGAGTGGGAAAACCATAGATGTCCAGAGTCTCCCTAGCTGAGCTGTCATTCAAAGTTTCTTGGAGAAAAGAAATCCACTTCAGGAAAAGTCAGAAAATGTTCTACTGTAGAAGTGCATATCATCCCTTTTAAAAAATCACAGGTATTATAAGCAGGGTTTCATCATGCAGCCATGTATTTATTAATGGATGCATTGTTACCAGGGCTTTCATTGTAACGTGGTTGCCAAGTAAAGTGTTATGTGCACAATTGCTGCGCCTGTTTTAAAGAATTTGACAGAGCACAGGGATTATAACAACTGAGATCCCTTGCTTCCTCAGGAAAAAGCCAATATTTTACATACTCCTATGAACTGCAGTATAGCCTGTGCTTCATGACTGAATACAAAGATGCTTGCAAACAGAGAACACTTGTTTTAAAGTTGGATGAACTAGGTTTTAGTGAGAGGAAAGTGACCACAAAGAAATCCTTGATACCCTTTTGCAGAGATGAACGGGTTAAAAGGTATAAGCGCATAATAGTATAATAAGTTTCCATGAGAGAATAGAAAATGTCAAGCAGATTTGAGATACAAGAAGGTGAAGGCAGTTTCGTGCATTGTTCTGTAACCAGTCTATTAAATGCTTTTAGGGTTTCTAGAATTGCCACTGAACTTCAAATAACATGTATTTGAAAGGTCCAGTTCAGGTGAAACACTTGTAAGGATTCGGAAGAAAGTTTAAAGATTCACAAGGTCAGTTTCAGGTGAGCATTCAGCCTGATGGGTCTGTGGAGAGATTAGACAATGTTGGTTCTTGAATCAGCATTCACACCGATCTGTTTGTTAGGAGATGAGACGATGTTGCACCCAAGCAACTTTCCAATGCATTTATACATGTTCCAGTGCATTTTCTGGTCACTTTCCTCATAGGAAAAAGGACAATTTGGGTGGGAACTCCAAATCAGCTTTAATCATGCAGGCTACATTTGCCAGGATGTGATTAAATCCCACCCCACCCCCAAAATAGTGACAATCTTAAAGCACCCTAAGTTTCTCTCTGTGTTTTTTACAGGGCAAAAGCAGGTGAAGGGAGGAGTTTTAGGGAGAACGCAGTGAGATAGGAAGGGTTAAGTTTCTTCTCCCTTGCCAACCACATCTCCCCTCCAAAATAATGTGTCCCCCCCCATCACTTTGCAAGTGGCCTCTGGAGACTGAAGAGCCTATCTGCTGCAGAATGTCTGGTTCAGCTATAAAAAATGGAACCAAGAGATTAATATATCTTCAGCTTGCTGTTTATGATTAGGCTCAGAGACAGAAGAGTAACATAGCCAGGGAGATTTTAATATACACGGAGTCCCATGGCAATTCATATGCTGAGCCAGAACGGGAGCAGAGCTTAGCACAGTATTACAATGCAAAGGCCGTATCACGGGGAAAACAGCAACAAACCAACATGCAACTGTCTTCCTGCGGAAGATTGTGATTCCAACACATTTCTTAATAGACAAGCACAATACGAAACGCTCATTTTAGGAAGTGAGATTAGCGTGTGTGCTTCTCCCCTTAAAGGAGAAACTTATAGCCAAGTGGTTCTGCTAACATTTTGTAGTTTCTGTCTGTCTGTCACGGGAACACACGGGGTATCTTCACTGATTCAAAGCTTCTGGCAAATTCCATGGCATAATTTGAGCGTGTGGTCTCCCTCCTGAATTTTACAAGCTCTCCTTCAGATGTTTTGCTGTGATCTGTGTCCATCTCACACTGTGGATTTTGGTAATTTTGCATCATTTTGCTTGGCCTTTCTGCTTCCGCACAGCTGATGGTGTACACCAACTAAGACACCCCACAGAGATTCTCAGCGGGAAACATCTGCTGTTTTGCTCTTGTCACATTCCAGCTTGAGAATTCCCTTGCCCCCCCCCCTTTGCAGGCATTATTTCTCTTTCTAAGCTGCTATCCAGCGTGCTGCAGCAATAAGAGAACTCCATTTCCTATTTACAACCAAACAATCCTCCAACCTGCCTCCGCTTTGTAAAGTGTTAGATTGCTTTTCCTCCATCTTCTTATGTTTCTTAGATAAATTGTTTTCAGGTTCCCAATTTATTTGTATGTTACACTTCTATCCCAGCTTCCTAGCTTTGGGGAAGGGCCATTACATCATGGAAGACAATGTGTATTACGGCTCCTTTGCATGTAAAAGGTACCAGTTCAATCACCGGAATACACAGGTATGGCTGGAAAAGGCTCCTGGGTAGTATTCCAATGCTGATGTCCTGCTTGTGCATCAGATTTCCACTTGTACAATGGAATTTCCCTCTCCTCTCCACTGCAGCCTCCACCATGTACCCTCAAAAACTGTTCCAGGGGGTTGGGGGGCTCTCCAGAGAAGACGGGGGGGGCGTGCAGGGAGAGCAGAGGAGGGCCAAGTGGGATTACATGAATGGAACTTCAATGGGTGCAACCCTGTCTAAAACCCCAAAGAGCCACTTAGTGTAGACATTACTGTGTAAGATGGATCAATTATCCGACTTGATGTAATGTAGTTTCTTATGTTCACCCTTCATCCAAGTAATTAAAAATAAAATGAAGGGTCTTGTAGGACCACAATGAGGGTGCAGCAGGAGGAAGCATCCTATTTTCAAAAGAGCCCAACCAGCTGCTTTCAGGAAGACTTCATGTAGGTCTTGAAAATGACATCCCATTCCCATTGTATGTCCCCAGTATTTGGTTCTCAACCATATTGTTGTATGCCATCCACAGTCTCTGAGCAGAGATTCCATGGGTTCCTGGTGGCTTACCCAGCATCTGTGTTTCCTTTTCGAAAATGAGGCACAGTGGGGACTGTGGTGTCTTTATGCCATATAGTTTATTTACACATATATCCTACCTGAGCCTAGGAGGGAGGGGTTCACCGCATAATCACAGCCTAGGATCCAAGCAGAGATTCAACTTCATGCTCTGCCAGTTGCCTTTGCTTCTCTGCCACATAACTCGTACCCAATGCTTCTTTTCTAAAAATGTATATAATGTTTAGGGGTACTCTCATTTTCCTACTCCTATTGAAATACTGCCCCTCAATAAGACCAAACTTAGATTCACAAAACGGTTAGGGGAATGCATCCCCCTGTGTCCCCCCCCCCCAAAAAAGCACTGTTCCTACCTCTAGTTCACATCACAGCAACTCTAAATCTAATCTGTTTTAGTTTTGGCTTTATTTGTTGAGGGAGGGACTGGCCCCATCAATTTGCCATCTCCAACAGAGTCCCTTGAAGCTTTGTTCTTCTTAATGGTCCATCCCTCAGGTTATACCCTCACCAGGAATTTAGCCTGGCTTCATTAGCTTTTAACACTATCTGAAGGAGGGTCTCGACCCGCATCATTCTACCCCGGACACCGAAGTCCAGCCCTGAGGGCCTTCTGGTGGTTCCCTCACTGCGAGAAGCCAAGTTACAGGGAACCAGGCAGAGGCCTTCTCAGTAGTGGCACCCACCCTGTGGAACGCCCTCCCACCAGATGTCAAAGAGAACAACAACTACCAGACTTTTAGAAGACATCTGAAGGAAGCCCTGTTTAGGGAAGCCTTTAACGTTTGATGCATTACTGTATTTTAATATTTTGTTGGAAGCCACCCAGAAGCCCAGCCAGATGGGCGGGGTATAAATTATTACTACTACTATTATTATTATTATTATTATTATTACACTTGCTGAAATTTGAGCCCCCCAGGTCTGCCAATGATCCAGCTCAGCTCTCTCTATGTTCCGAGCAGAACTGATCTGAGCTCACTGTCTTTCCATATACAAATCTATACCTACTTATTACCACAAGCTTTCTTCATTTCAGCAGACTAGTTTCAGAGGGAGCATCACTTTATTGTTGTTCTTCTGCAACAATCAGGAGTCAGAAATCCTTGCCATTCTTCAGCAAATCACCCAGAGGTTTACAAGCAGATGCTAATCTACCTTCTCTCTTCATCCCTGCCCTATAAAACCAAAGCGCTATTAAAAAGGAGCAGCAAGCAAGATTGTAGCAGAGGCGTAAATCGCACAAAACCCTTTTCATACATTTCCATTCAGAAATCAACCTGCATATCTCCCCCAAGGGGGGGGGGCACATCAATCCCTTTCCTGCAGATGTTTCTGTGGAAGAAAACTTTAACTGTAATGAAGTACACAACAACAATGAAACATTTTGCTGTATCAGAAGATCACTCAGTCATCTGTTTGTTTGTTTTTTCACCTGTGTGACCAAAACTATAACTTCTTATTCCAAATTCCATCACAGAACCTGCCCATAGCTAGGTACTAATTGTAGGGTACATAAGCAAGATAATTAACGTGCTGGATAGCTCAGTTGGTAGAGCACAAGACTTGATGTCAGGACTGTGGGTTTGAGCCCCACATTGGGCAAAAGATTCCGGCATTACAGGACTAGATGACCCTTGTGGTCCTGTTCAACTACTAGAAGCAAAGCTATTTAGTGCATTGGTGTGTTTATAAGATGCTGTACTTTTCTTCCTACACAAAAGACCCTGATATATGCATTAAAGTGGACCTATCACAATAAAGCTCTGCCATCTCATTCCATATTCAAATATGTGCACACTGCACAGCACACCATCTGCAGAAAAGGTTCAAGAGAAAAATCAAGGGTCCTGAATCAATATAACCCATCCCAACAAAACAGAATGAAAGTGTCTTCTGGTTATCTTATAAATAGTGGCCCTGAGCCAGAGGTAGGCATAGGCAACTGATCACAAATAATAACTGGTGACTCAAGAAGTGCATCATTATCCCTATTATTTACCAAAAGACACATCTAGATAGTTCAGTAGGGCTTGGTAGAACATCACAATCTTTATGTGGGTATTTTGCAAAACTCACAGAAGCCCACTTATTTGTATGCACCTCTCTTGCTGGACCAATTCCTGGAATAATTTCAGATTTTGTTTTGCTTTTTTTAAAAAAAGAAACTTGTCATCTGGTTCTTCAGTTGTGAAGAGCTGTATCTCAGTGGTAGAGAACTGACTGTTCATAGATAAGGTCTCATGGAGTCCCTGTTATCTTCAGCTAATGCTATGAGAAACTCGAGTTTATAATGCTGGAGAGCCACTCCATTCAGTGTGGACCCATGGATGGGACCTGTTGTTCAACTCCCATCAGCATCAGCCAGAAAGACCAGTGGTCATGGATGATGGGAGTTGCTGTTGAAGAGCACAGGAGACCCACAGGTTCCACATCTCTCGTGTAGACAGAAAGTGATCTAGATGGACCAATGGTCTGCCTCAGTTTAAATCAGTTTCCTAAATTCCTAAAACATGTGTCTCCCATATCTAGTCCAAGCTCAATTGCTTATATAATGCATCCAGGACCTTTGTCTTTCTGTACTTGGTAAGATATGGTGGCTTCAGAAATAAAACTATAAAGTGCATTGAAATGCGATGAAGGTTGAAAACCTTCTATACTCCTCTGCCTTCTGGGAAATTGGCTGACGCCAAAGGCTATTAAATCGTTTGGAGAAAACCAGATTGATTTCATGTTGAGTCTCTTCCATTGTGCGACATTTCCCCCCTCTTCCAACTTACTTTAGCACTTTGGATTGGCTCTCTGTGTCGGAGATTTTATGACCTGTACTGGCAGTGCCTAATGAAGTTAGAAGCCATTAGGATTAGAACAGTTAAGTAATGCCTCCTGTTTTGTCAATTCCCTCAATTATTGCAGCAAAGGATATTGATCCAATCCCAGTTCAAAATGCAAAGGTGAAGGGAGACCTTAGAAAGGCAATTGAGTTTAAGCAACAACAACACCCCCCACAGGGATCTCTCTGTACAAGAACATAATTGCTCAATTTTGAGATCTATGGCCCTAGTTCTACACATACCCAGAGATGAGGGTCTGTGGAAATTCTCTGAGAAACACTGATTATTTAAACACCATTCCCACTTCCCCTTCCCTTTGAATATACAAAGAAGTTGTATGCAAGGTGCTTCTTGAAGGGCATTTGTCGTGCGACAAATGCTCCTTATACATTCAATTTTTTCCCTAGCACCCACATGATCCCAGCTTGTAGTTTCTCCTTTATAATATTAAACCTCTTTTTGGAAGCCTTTGTAGGAATATTTATGAAGGCAGGAGAGGATATTTTAGTTAGATATTGTCCTTCCTTAATCATGTTAGTGAGCATAGAGCAGAGCACATTCCTTTGCAGCAAACAGGAAGCTGTTGATCAGCTGGTTTCAGCCTTTTAATGGAGCAATCCAGGATGCCTTAGTGCAGCCGGTATTCTTCCTGCCCCCCCCCCCCATATTTCCCTCTTAAAACAATAACAATACAAAACAGTCTTATCAGAATAAGAATAGAGTTTACTCACAGTTCGCATTCAGTAGCAATCTGAAGGCAGGCTGAAGTTACAGGTACATTTGTAGATTAAAGTGAAGAGAAGTCTGAACACAGGGTGGATCCAAACACAGGAGGGAAACACTATAAATAAGTCAGAAATTGGATCGTTTTAGCAAAAGAAAAAAAATTCTATGGAAAATCTTGTTTTAAAATTTCCTGCTCTCTGGTGCCATCTGGTGTTGCATGTTTATAACACATTCAAATCGCTGTTTCTTTAACAATGTACCTGAGTCCTAAGTCTCAGACTGACAACATGGGCCTACATCCATTGTTATGGATGAGAAGGCAGGAGACAAGAGGATCAAAGTGCAAAGAGACCAAGAGAGAGATAGCTAGATGACCAGCCCTTTTATGTGGGCCATGCCCATCTACCTGGTCACATGCAGTGGGAGGTGGCTTCCAAAGGTTTGACAGGAAGTCCTTCCTGTCTGGAGCCTCATTCCTCTGCGCGTTCTAGCAAACAGGAGATGTTGGACTTGACTGCTCTATCTAGCTATCCTACAGCCTTCCTCCCTACAGGACTTCACATGTGGTAACTGACTCCCATTTCTATTCAAAGACAGTTTGGCCCTGGCATGAGCAAACCATTCGTGGTAAACAATGCCAAGAAATGTACCATCTGGACTCATGCAATATCCTTTAGACCAGGGGTCATCAACCTTTTTCAGCCATGGGCCGGTCCACCGTCCCTCAGACTATGTGGTGGACTGGACTATATTTTGGAAAAAAATAATGAACGAATTCCTATGCCCCACAATTAACCCAGAGATGCATTTTAAATAAAAACACATATTCTACTCATGTAAAAATACCAGGCAGGCCCCACAAATAACCGAGAGATGCATTTTAAATAAAGAGACACATTCTACTCATGTAAAAACACACTGATTCCTGGACCGTCCATGGGCCGGATTGAGAAGGCAATTGGGCCGCATCCGGCCCACGGGCCTTAAGTTGCCTACCCCTGCTTTAGACAATATTTCCGTTTCAATCTCGAAAACCTTGAAAGAATGTCTTCATTTCATTGATCTACTACATTGTTAAGAAAAACAGAAGGAGGAGGAAGGTGGTTGAAATTTCAGGTCTGCAGGGCAAATGTTTTCATGGCATAAACATGCACTTGTCCACAACAGAGATTGGGCTTTTTGCTATGATATCATATTCAGTAAATGCCTTTGAATCTATATGAGTACCTGAAGGCTTCTAAAGAGACAAGGAACACAACAGCCTTTCAGCACTGGGAAAGCGGGGAGGGGAAACACACGCCATAGCTAAATAAAGCCCTTTCTGAATTCATCTTGCACTCTGAATATCCTGGGGGAATTAAGTTGTCTGTGCTCTTGTCTGTCTTGATTCCCTGACTGTCTGCCTATGACTCTTTCGAACAGAAATTTATAAACATGTGAGCTGCCTTGCAGTAGGCTGATGAGACCTTTTAGGGCTCAGAGAGAGAGAGAGGAGGTCAATCCTCCTTGCTGTTTGAAGCAAAGCAGGGTGAAGATCATATTTTTGTCTGCTGTCTGGTCAACAAATAAATTGGTGCATTAAGAAAAAATCAGAACAGAGCTGGATCTCTTCCATACTTTTTCTGCCTGTAATAAACACAGTTTAGTCACCACGGAGACAAGTGGACAAGTGCAGGATTCATTTACATATTGTCATGGAAGGCTTAGAGGACACACCAGTCAAAAAAGCAGACAAGGACTTCATTATCTCGCCTGAAGAAAACCAGGATGGTAACATGACATTCCGGACTCCACCCAGATAAGTTTAGCACCATCTAGTTACTAAACTTTATGGTGACAGTATCTCTCCCCCTCTGATTTAAAGAAACAATAATTAAATCGGTACTGTTGAAAAATATGGCAGTTCGAGTATTGAGTCTCTCATCTCTAAATCTTGAAGGATTTCAAATTACTCAACCAGAGTGAGCAAGACAATCCAACTTACATGATAGCTTGAGCAGACTCCGAAGATGAAGCTGGGTTTTTAGATACTACTTCTAGATTTTGTGATTATACCTTTTGAGAGATACAAAGAAGATATTGCCAGTTTTTGCTAAGTCTCAACAGAATATGATCTGGGTGTTTCATTTTAACTTGTGCAGTAGCTGAAGTTTGCCCTGCATTTTCTTCAACAAGTTTGATATAAAATATCTCTCCTGCCTCGAATTGAGGTAGTTCTTCCCAGGAACCATGCCAGTTATAAATGTTCAGAATCCTTTCTCAGTTTGGTAATCTGATCAATAAATTTCTTCGGGTTCAACCACTTGGGAATGAAAATTCTCCTCTAGGCCTGGGTTTCCTCTCCCAATTCTGTTGGGCTAGAGCCAAACGTTATCAACGGTGTTGACCCACAGCATATCTTTTATCTTCATAAACGTATCCTCCTGGTCAAGATTCCAAGACTGTGAAGATTTTGCAGTAATAGATTTACGGGCTCTGCTTCCATTGAGATGTCTTGCAAATATTGATTCAGATAGTTCAACCTGCCCCAGAAAGCATCTCAGTTGGTGTTTTAGCTCTCCAATGACATTTACTTTCTCTGGGAATGGCTTTGTTCCATGCTATATGATTGTTTGTCCCAAGCACTATATTTCATTTTGGCAGCTGAGAGAAGGTGTGGCTGAGGGAGGGGTGTGGTCTAGATTGAGTCCTGAGAGGCCATTGCAGAGGCTTGCAGTTCCCCACCTCTGTTTCAAAGGCAAGTGGTTTTATTTCCACACACCTGTTTCTTCCTTAAGCAAATGCTCCTGTCGTTCATTACCAAGATACATGAAGAAAGTGGTTTTTTAAAATTATTTATTTACAGCAGGGATGGCCAACTTTTGTGTTCTTGCAGACCAGGCTGTTTCCCAGAAAGCAGTCTATGGGTCAAAGTTGCATTTGGCTGCACAAACCATCCCCCTTGTGAATGGTCGAGAATAATAATAATAATAATAATAATAATAATAATAATTTTATTATTTATACCCCACCCATCTGGCTGGGCTTCCCCAGCCACTCTGGGTGGCTCCCAACAAAATATTAAAATACAATAACGCATCAAACTTTAAAAGTTTCCCTAAACAGGGCTGTCTTCAGATAATAATACTGATGTCATCTAGCAGCAATTACTTCTCCATTACCTCTGATCTCACTCGTGCAGTCAGACATAATGTTACATACAAATATGCACACTTTTATCTCATTCATTGATTCATTTGTATGCCACTTTGCCAAAGCAATACACAATATATCAAATAAGCAGCAGTAAATATTTTAATACATAGCATGAACCATTGCAAATAGCTGTAGAATTACTAAGTAAATGTATGATTTAAATGTGAATAAATTGATGCACAATATTTCAGGCATTTTATACAGAAAATTCAAAAGAGAGGTGTTACATTCAAGGCCTAAATATGTTGTTGTTGTTGTTGTTAATAATAATAATAATAATATTTCAGATGCCCTGTTAACAGTTGCCTGGTGGCTGAGCTGCTTGTGCCCCACGTCTCTTTTACCATATTACTGATGGGAAGGGAAGAGCACGGTTACACTTTCAACTATTGGCGAGAGGCAGCAGTGTGCTCCAGCACAAAACCATCTTCCTCCTTAAATAAAGCAATCTCTTCCTTGTCATTTCCTGGGGAAGAAAAAAGACATTTGCCTCTTTGTCCATTTATGTACAGAATGTCCTCTGCAAGGCATTGGCCATTAAGTAAGAAAGGCCCAGAATGCTGCAGTACTCAATTGATTTCACGCTTCACAGTGGCTTTTTATCCAGGGTAATTTACAGCTGTTTCCCCATGACAGGTAACTGTCTTGTGTCTAAAGGTGAGGCTCTTATCAGGACTTCGGATTGGCGATGTGCTAAATATTCCCCTATCATAAACTTTTTATAAGTTTATAACTGGGCAGTAAATCTTGAGGCCGAGAAAAGCTTCCATACATTACCCTGTTTTTTTGCCACTATCTCTTCCATTATTTTTTAATGCAATTCCTGTCGGGGAAACGAAAGATGAATGATGTGGATCACCTAAGCACATTCCTCCTTGTCAGCAGTACAAAGGGGATAACTAGGACAAAGCCTCTGCTCCAAATGGGCTTCATTATGCTAATTGACATCTAAGCTGAGGGAAGACCTTTCCCAAAGCATTTGATATTGACGGGAAAGTCAACTCGTGGGGCACTGCTGTCGTGGGGCAGCGACCTTAGCCCAGTCTCAAAATATCAAATTCCTTACCCCAAGGAGCCTCCAAGCCTACTCCCCCTACACTCGCCATCTTGAATTGATTTTTTTTCCTGAAGATGATTAAACTAAACTAGTTGTATGCCTTTTTGCAGACATTCAGACACTGATGAAGTGAGCACTCACATTTCATAATGTGGGTGCCCTTTGCGGGATCGCGCGTGGGACTACATTTCCCAGGGAACATACTAGTAGTAGGGGGCTGGCTTGCTTCTCAGTGTTATTATTTAGAGCAGCGGTTCTCAACCTGTGGGTCCCCAGATGTTGTTGGACTACAACTCCCATCATCCCAAAGCTCTGGCCTTGCTAGCTAGGGGTGATGGGAGTTGTAGTTCAACAATATCTGAGGACCCACAGGTTGAGAAAGGCTGATTTAGAGGTTCACGCCCAGCTTCAGTAATTAGGCTTCTTGCTGGGAGGTGGGGCCAGCCCCATTTATAAATAGGGGGTGGAGCCAACAACAGCCAGGCAGTCGGCTCTGGGGATTCACCCTCCCTACCCTCTCTTTGTTTAATGTTTTCTTGTTTGCAGGTTAACTTTTCCTTCCTGTTTAGCGGGCGCTGCTTCTGTCTTTGACTGGTCGCTGTTGAAGGACCAGGAAGATATTTTCCTGCATTGGCAAATTTTGTCTTCCCTGCAGCAATTCGTCACAACTTTAGTGGTTATGGCCGTGGGTGGAATCCTTTAGTCTTTTCTTCCCTATAATGGGGGGGGGCATGAAGTGGTGATTCACCCCCCCCCCTGCAGTGGCAATTCCAGGGTCCCCTCTTAAAGGGGTTATATAATGGATGTCACTGGCCATGCACTGAAAGGTTGTCAGTGAACTACTCTGCGTGCAGGGATATGGGCTGGGCTGCCTGCCTACACTTACGTCTCTCAGAGCACCCCCATATCCCATTTACCCTGATGTGCCCCAGTTCCCCCAGCTGGGGGGGGGGCTGGTAAGGATACACGCCCAAGGCGTAAGCCTAGGTCTTCCTACATTTGGAAGTTTAATAAAGTTGTGGCCTAATTTTAAATCCATAACGTTGTCAGAGTCCTTATTCCTTTCTTATGATACCTGGGGGCTGGGGCTGTCGTGCCTGGTCACGCAATAAGCAGAAATAGAGGAGAACTGATCAGGAAAAACCCTTCTCACTGGCACACTTCCTTCTAACTTCTCCCGAGAAAATGTGGTTGACATTTGTGTGTCTTTTTTATTTTAAAAGTTGCATCTTGATTCGAGGAGATACTTCATCTTTCTGCTCTGTTGTTGTTGTTGTTTTGTTGTTTTGTCATGTCCGACTCCTGTCCACAATAGTGGCCCCTAATAAACCCTTTGCAGAGAGGTTTCTAATATGTGGTTTTTTATTAGGCTAACTCCAGCTAATGCATGAGGGAAAGGTGACTTATCCACAATTTGGCTGGGCTTAGTAGCCATGCTGATATTTATGACATGAAATGCATTAGCAGTCACACTGTATCATTGGGATCCACTGAATACAACAAAACAAAATAAAAAATTATATGGCTCAGCTCCTTTACAGTAACAAAAACCCAGAAAAACACAACCTGATATTTGGAGCCTAGACTGTCTGTCTGTGTTAAAACTTCCAAGCCCAATAATGACATGATAAAGGTAAAGGGACCCCTGACCGTTAGGTCCAGTCACGGACGACTCTGGGGTTGTGGCGCTCATCTCGCAGCTTCCAGGTGATGTGGCCAGCATGACTAAGCCTCTTTTGGCAAACCAGAGCACCGCACGAAAATGTCATTTACCTTTCTGCTGGAGCGGCACCTATTTATCTACTTGCACTGCATGCTTTCGAACTGCTAGGTTGGCAGGAGCGGGGATCGAGCAACAGGAGCTCACCCCGTCATGGGGATTTGAACTGCCAACCTTCTGATTGGCAAGCCCTAGGCTTAGTGGTTTAACCCACAGCGCCACATGATATATCCTCCTTATTAGAATGTATATTTGAATGAAGATCTTAACCCTTCTCTTTGCCAATTTGATGTCGGTTAACGAAGCCAATCTTCCTTTGGATCCTCTTGTACATTCTATGTGATGAACTGGTTCAAAGAAAATCTTGTTTGAACTAGGGTGGTTTTTGCTTTTTGCTTTTTGACTGAACCCTTTCATAAATAATGACATCAGTTTGTGATTCATCCCTGAATATTTCATGGAGTTCTCCCCTTTTCCAACTCCCCGTGATTCCTCCCTCCCACCTGAAAAAGTGTGCTCTGTTTGTTTTGCTAAATTGACATCCTGACAAATCAATCTCTCTGGTGCTGCAGGTATCTGTTCCTGTGGAGCCTGCTCTCTCCAACCTAAAAGAGCGCAGAGAGAGAAAGTGCCTGATTTAATTAATGTTATTTGATTCTTTTTTTTCTGACAATGCAATTAAAACCCAGGGAGACGTTCAGCGTGGCAGTCGCTCCAAATGGGGTGAAGAAATGTCAGTCTTAAATGGCTACCTGCACTGCTAAGACACAAGCAGAGACGTGGCAATCAAGGGTATTCTGGGAGACAGCACGTAGGTTGCACCCAGACAGCAGCTGCTTATAGTGGCCTCAGTTCCAGGAAGATGGAAATGTAGGCTTTGAACAACACAGCTTGTGGGGGAAGCACATAGCAGTTTTCATGAGTGGATTGTGCAAAAGCACACAGCTGCTGTTGGTATCTCTAGAAATCAGACAAAAAGAAGAGGAGGAATTAAAGGGGGAGTATTCGGGGGGTTAAACTAGGAGATGATTTGGGGTAAGTGTGTGGGAGCAAATTTTCTTTAAAAGCTTCAGGGGTGGGGGGTTATCATTGCCAAGTGTTGTAGCATTACTGGAGCTCCATTCAGCGGCTTGGCAACCAGCTGGCATTTTCTGCCCCCTCAGCTATATCCCAGGACATTCTAAGGACTCAGCTACATCTTGAAAGAAAAGCGCTTTATATGCGTTATAACACTGTTATAACACAGATGGCTCTGTCGAGTCTAGATCCAGCCTAGCACAGCTAAGTGGCTGCCTCAATACATGGTGGTGGCTGCAAGTGGCCCACCCCTTTCCTGCAAGATTGAGGCGAGAGGTTGTGGAGAAGATTGTGTGAGAGAATCCTTTTTATTTCCTTAGAGCATTAGAAATATCTACTTTGTGACAGAAACACCGCTCTGGGGTCTTCAGAGTGAAATCAGACTTCAGAATTATTCCCCGCTTAATGCATATGTGTATAACGGGGTGTTTTTGAAAGGAATGTGTGTGAGAAAATGACCACAGAAGCACCACAGCCTAATTTCGAGACAGAACACATATTTCAGCCTTCAGTATTATGAATGATTATCCAAACTGTGAAGATTTGCCCTGTCCAAGTATTGCACCTGGTTTATTGGACCCTCCGAGTTGTGCTGCAATCTCAGTTAAGGATTTTTTATTTTTTATTTTGTGGGGAAACATTCTGCATCAGAGTTCAATTTTTATGGAACCAGCTCTCTTCTGGGCTCTGACAAACACCCACACTGATGATATTGTGACATTTGCTAAAAACATGTTTGCTCAGACTTTTGCCACCTTCTAACAGGAATGGTGCCCTTATACACTGCATTGCGATGTTCTTGTTTTGATCACTTCACTGATTGAATGAATGTGTTTTTCATTTACGTAAAGTACCTTGAAAGACATTGTAACAGACAGTATGTAATAGTAATTTTCAGCAACCTAGGAAAAGTCTGTGTCAATTGGACTTAGAAGCAGGAAGTCCTCTGGAAATGTTGCCATTAGATTCAGGGCAGATTTGATGGATTTCTGAAAATGTTTACTCATTGCAACTTGGAGGGTTCATTCTACACATCAAAGGGGGAAAGATCAAGTTGGTTCTCACAGTGTTTGATGTAGCTATGTTTGGCCCATTAAAGAAGGGACAAAATTCTTCAGGTACAAACTTTAGGGCTAAAGTAAAATAAAAACTAGGGACCACAGAGCCTAGGACTTGTCGATCAGAAGGTCAGCGGTTTGAATCCCCGTGATGGGGTGAGCTCCTGTTGCTCGGTCCCAGCTCCTGCCAACCTAGCAGTTCGAAAGCACGTCAAAGTGCAAGTAGATAAATAGGTACTGCTCCAGCGGGAAGGTAAACGGCGTTTCCGTGCGCTGCTCTGGTTCACCAGAAGCGGCTTAGTCATGCTGGTCGCATGGCCTGGAAGCTGTACACCGGCTCCCTCGGCCAATAAAGCGAGATGAGCACCGCAACCCCAGAGTTGGTCACGTTTGGACCTAATGGTCAGGGGTCCCTTTACCTTTACCTAAAATAAAAACTGGGTGAGGATTCCTTCTGATATTGAGGCAGGGTCACCTTCCTCTCCCCCCAACTTGCCCTCAGCCCCCTGCACTGTCAGAGTCTAGGTGCTCAGCAATGCTCACTTATCAGACATTGCTAAACAGATAGTTCACACCACCCAGACCTATGCAGTTATTCACGACCCTCCAGGCTCCTAGTGCACAAGCAACCCATCCAGTTTTGGGGAGTGAGTTGGACTCCACAGTCTGCCTAAGAAGATGGTCTCTTCTTGCATGCATGAGGCGGATTGTGCTGCTCCGGATTAGGTTGGGTGCCTTATAAAACAGCTTCTGACTCCAGTCATTATTTTTGAGACTCACCGTGGCTTTGATAAATGAACATAGCTTCCATAGTTATATTTAGCATTTCACATGCACGGAGGTTCTATTCAAGGAAGGCATTTAAAATAGTACAGTTCGCCCACCAGAATATTAGCATGAAATGCGCAATTCCTCCTTCCACCCCACCATCCCATAGTATGAAGTTTAACTCATTTTGTTACGGTTATGTTACATTTGGCAAGGCAGGTCTTTGAACCCACTCATCTGACTTCTTCAAAATACCTTGGGTTGTATCCAATTTAGTGTGCAATCCAAACCTCCTTTGTGCTGGGCTGTGAGGTGTGTGTTAAGATTTGGCGGAGGTGTCCCTCCACCCAGCCTTGCTGGCTTCTGCTTGCAGAATGACACCGGTGTCACTCAGCTGGTGTGGCACTCCCCCTTCCCTCCACTGAATGCCTAAAATGGTGCATTCTGGGAGTCAGGAGGGAAATGGCGTGACCCAGGCCCAGAGCCATAGGATTCCAAGTCAGCCCCAATGCTGTTATGTGATGGCATTGAGCCCAATCATTGCACCTGCTGCAGGCTGCTGCAGAGATCTGCCTACCCCCAACTCTGCCCCAGGCAGTTTGCACAGCAGGGCAGCAGTGACCCCACAGTTCCATTTAGCATTTCTGGCAGTGGCCAAGGTTAGGATTGTACCCTTACTTACTGAGGTCCATTGATTTTAATGGTTCTCCTCTGAGTATGACTTTATTGGATACAACAGATATTACTTAAAAGAGAACATTCTAGTTTTATAGGACATCCTTTCTGTATAAGATTTTAAAGTTCTAGAACACTACAAGTCAACACCCCTGCAGTCTGCATAAAAATATGTACATATTAAAATGCATGTTGTCTAAAGCAAGAAGTCTACTGATATAACAACAGAACTGCTCTTCAGCAGACACAAATATGGATAGCTGGAATCTAAGATTCTATTAATCACATGGGATTTTGCTATTTGTTCAATTGATGAAAAAAAATTGTTTGAACAACTTTGTGAAATGACCAAAACTAGAACTGGATGATATTATGTGATTGTTATCTATTGTTATTTCCTAGGAAATTAAACCAAATGAGAGATGTGAAATGGACAATGCAAGACGTTTGTGTTTTTATTGTTTTTCAAAAAGGATTCTGCTGTCATCCAAATTGCAAATTGAGGATGTGGAAAATCAACATCACCCAGCACAACACAAGCCTAATTAAAGTGAGGATGGGCAACAGCTTTGGAACATTTGCATACCCTCCAACATTTCTCCAATGAAAATAGGGAAGTCCCATTCCATAGCAATAATTTTACTATGTATACTCCACACATTTTACTGGGTTGCCCCAACCACTCTGGGAAGCTTCCAATATATATAGAAACATAACAAAACATTAAACAGTTAAACAGTTAAACAACTTTCCTATACAGGATTGCCATCAGATAGCTTGGGGGTCAGATAACTCCATACCCTCCAACATTTCTCCATGGGAAATAGGGACATCCTAAGGAAAAGTGGGACACTCCAGGATCAAATCAGAAACTGGAATGGCATCTCTAAATTAGGGACATCCCTGGAAAATAGGGACACTTGGAGGGTCTGCATTGCACACCAGCCTTAGTAATGGCGACTCACGTCCTGCATGACTAGGCTGACTGCATAGCCAATTTGCTGGAGAATGCCCTGTGATGTGGCATTTGACTGTCCTGCCAAATCATAATGCTTGTCAAGCATCCATAAGGCATATTTGGGTCCAAATAGCTTCACATACTTTGGGTCAATAATCTTTACAATAGGCCCGTAAAATACGGTAGTTCCCATACTGCAAATGGAAATCTGAGGCTGAGAGGCTGCTGTTTTCCTAATCTCTCCTTGTGAGGTGGTAGCTAAGATTATATTTCAACTGGATATTTCCTGGCTCACAGTTCAGACTGTTAGCTTCTACATCCCAACAGCTTTAGTGTGAAAATCTCAAAAGGCCGAGAGTCCAGCTTCACAGCACCTTGGAGAACCCAAGAATGCGTAAAAATACTGTGGGGTTTGTGTTTGTTTGTTGAGCAGAAGTGTATTTTGCACGCTCTCTCTCTATACATATATCTGTAAGCATTTCCAAAATGCAGATATTATTTATGAGCTAGAAAGCCCTGATACTTTTGAGCTCTAGTAGAAGACCATTCTGATGTCTGAAAATTACATTAAACCACTGCAAGGAATCTATCTAGCATGAGTCATCAGAATTACATTTAAAGCAAGCCTTCGCAAAATTAAGTTACAATGTGCCCTGAAACTGATATTTTCAGACTTACCCCACACTCTGGAGACAAGCAACCTCCACTGTATTAGTTCATCATTACTTTCAACAAATCTGTGTGGGAGCAGGAGCTGGAATGAGCATCAGGCCTATGCATTTTTTCTCTTCCTCCCCCATGTAATCAGTACCAAGGAAGGGCTTCAAGCAGAGCAGTCTCAGAGGAAAAGAGAGAATAATCAAGGGGAAGAGAAAAGAAGTGGTGTAACTCAGGGTCTGAGTTACATTGGGGCAAGAAGCTGCAAGGTTGTGATGGAGAAAAAATTCTGTCTGTCACCCATCACATTGGGCCAGGATAACGACTCTCCCTATGTTTCCTAACCACTACAATTATTCTGTAGGTATACAATAATAACTGTTTTAAGAACCATGCCTGCTTAAGTTCCATTCAGTGTCCTGCCTTGATCTAACCACTGGCTGAAGTGGTTAACTATGTCAGGACTATACCACCTGAGAATGCAGAGGGAGGCTCTCATTTGATTTGATTGCTCCTCCATACAAAACATCCCCTCACCATAGGAAAAGAACTGGACCTTAAGGGGAAGGGATTTTGCAGGAGCATTCAGGTATATGGGTCTTCACCTACAGTCTGAAGTGGTACAGACCAGACACAGGTTTATCATTCCTGTGAGAAAGCAAAAGCTCTTGCCTTGGTGGTGGAGAAAGTGGTGGCCACTTCTTGGTCTGACTGACTGACATGCAACACTGTGAATGATGGATTCACTTCTCTGCGGATGAATATTTGAGTGGCTCAGTAAACTTTATATTGGTGCTGCGGAATTAGCAATTTGTTAATAAGATGAAGACACAAAAAGGCCACCTATTTTAGCATTGGCAGATGTTGCCGCAAATCCCTTATTTCAAAATGCTGGCTCTAATATCCAAGTATTACATACCCCTCATTTTCTCAATATGCCCTCTGTGTTTTTCTCAACACTGCTGTTGATCACAACTTTCTCTATCCAAATGTTTCATGCATCCCACAGGCCATTTGGCTAAGAAGACCATACTGAGTGTGGCTATTACACACACACACACACACACACACACACACACACACACCCTCTCTAAGCTCCTGGCCTGTGTGTAGGTCTTGCATCAGAATTACAAGAAAGAGCAAATGTTCATCAAGAGCATTTTACTGCATATGGTACTTAACAGCCTCTGTTAATGAACAACTCTCCACAGGCAACAGCTTTGGATTTTCTTGGCCAGCTGGAGGGATGGTTCTTCTGACCTTTTGTCTTTCCTTGTTACATTACAAGGCTTACTCAGCAGGGCATTAGAGTATCAAAAGAATAATGCTGCCTCATACCCGCGATTGCTTTCTAACTGTTTCCAACTTGGCCAATAGTAAAACTGTCCATATGTCCCTCTGACCATCCTCAGAATTTAGAACATTATTGCAGGAAGTTCTGTCTA
Source organism: Podarcis pityusensis (assembly GCF_964106645.2). Taxonomy (NCBI): domain Eukaryota; kingdom Metazoa; phylum Chordata; class Lepidosauria; order Squamata; family Lacertidae; genus Podarcis; species Podarcis pityusensis. The sequence continues at coordinate 76,337,694 of NC_138032.1, read as the reverse complement.
GGGCTTGTTTTGTCAAGTGTGGGACTTTAAGGCACCCACATAAATAGCTTCCTGGAAAAATGGTGTGTTTGTTTACCAAGCCTCCCTGCTTGTGAATTTCCAGGATATATTTTCTGACTGATACAATTGCCCTATGATACAGAATAAGTACATCATTAAGTGAGCAGTCTGAGCAGAAAATTGACTGCATGTTTTAGAAATGCCGATGTATACATTTCGGAGGCATTATCTTCTCACCAAACAGATGTGAAAACATAATGGTCACAGCAGCGCCTTTGCCCTGCAAGTAAGAATCCCAAACACTTCCTCTTCTTTGTGTGCTCAGTGGCGATGGGCGGATCTGTCAACTTGGGTTTCTCTTTTTCCCAGGCTTAAGTTGAGTCCTTCACATTCCCAAATCTCTTGGTGTGTTAAAAAAAACACCATGAAAATTCACAGGCATTTTAGTGCTGTTTCTGTTCCGTGTTTGCATGTAGCAAGTTTGTGTTTTTCTTTGCAACATGTTACAATGCATGTTTGTATGTAATTTTGCCCATCATACACAATTCTGCAAAGCAATTTATCTGGGTTTAATTATTTTGTATCTTGTTTTATTAGAAAACAGAAATGCATATTCATAAAAATATATGTTTTAATGCAAAATTGTACACTACCATATGCAATTCTGTACACTTTATGTGGCTGCAAAATTCAGAGAGGTGTGAATTTAGGGTGGCTGTATTTCGTTTTGCCTCTCATTATGGAAAATGCCTTCAAATGCAAGCTGAATCAAAGCTCTCCCCCTTGCCTAGTATTCAGCAGTGGGAACAGTGGAGGGTGTCAGAAAAAGCCTCATGAAGGCACAGAAGATGAGTCTTATATATTGATTTGAAATAGTCAGGGAAGAAAGGGGGAAAACCCGGTCTGTACCAATACAAGTGAACGGGAACTGGCCACTTTCCTGCCTTCTCCCTCTGGAAGGCTGTACCTGCTCTTTGCTCTTTGGGTTGTGTGCAAGGGAGGTTTTGACCTAGCATGGACACCCAGATGAAATGATCAAGCAAAAGGAGGCAGTGGCTGCTCTGTGGGTAGAAACCTGCAGTCTTTGACTGCTCACCTTGCAAAAGCAGAAATCTACACCTGGCAGCCTTGATTGGCTCTGCTGCTGAACCCACACTACGCCAACCTCTCTGCCACCTCATTCCTCTCCATTCCAGTGACTGGGTGTAAGCAACTTTATGCCACCCCACCGCTCTGCTATCCATGTCTGCATTTAGGAAGCTCCCTGATTCACACCTGAACTGGAGAGTGATGGGAACAACCACAAGAGGTTGTTCCCATCACTCTACATCTATCTACAAGGAATGCTAGGAAAGTTGGGCAAACTGTACCGAGAACATAAAAAAAAAAAAAAAAAAAAAAAAATCAGCCTCAGACAGTCTTCTAATGAATGGGATTTGAGGCTAGATAGCTCCTAATGCAGCCATAACCTGCAACTTGCCATAATTGAGGAGGGGGAATGAACTGTCTGCACATTCATGCTGAGAGTGCTGATATCATGTCAGATTTCATAAGCAACACACCCAGCGATATGTCAGCTTCTTGCTGAGGGATAAAATCGGTCCAGGGTACGCACACAAAATTAGAGTTTTTGGACACTCGTCTTTAAAAGGAGGACAAAGGAGGGCTTTGACTACCAGCATGCAACTTATCTAAAGATATAGAAGTAGGTCTCATTTCTTCTTCACATATCTCCTTTGCTCTTTGCTGACAGCTGCAGAATCACTGAATACTAGCACTTGCCTGTTAATTAGGGATGTGGAAAGCGGAGCAAAAATTGGCGATGTTCACTTATCTGTCCTGTGCCTGGAACAGAAATCAATCTAGCAAATATGATTGGTATCCATTGTTGTTGTTGTTTTCAGCCCAATTGCATGACATTTCTTTTGCAATAAAATAAACAGGGTGCAATTTATGTAATTTGATACCTAGCATATTTAATTTATGCAATATTGCTACAGTGGACAGCAAAAATTTAGTTTTTGGCTGAAGATGATGGTCCTCAAAAAGTCATCACAAAGTGGTGGTTTGCAGAATGCTGCCTGTGACACACTAAAGAACTCTGTAAGATTATTTAACAAGAAAAAGAAAAAAGCAGAGCAACGTTGAATTAAAAACAAACAAAACAGTTAAAGGAAACTTCTAACTTTTTTTTAAAAAAAAATCTGTTTTGCGCTCTCTCTCTCTCTCGCTCTCTCTCTGTATTCCAGAGTTCTTCAGCACTCTGTAAGCAGCATCCTGGAGAGCATTACTTCCTGTGAAGCCCATAGACTCAGAGAAACATACAGAAAAAGTCAGTACAGAAACATAGAGGGTTTCTATGTCTCTGTGTTTCTCTGTGAGCTTCACAATAAGTGAGATGGCCTAGGAGGCTACTTGCAGAGTGCTGAAGAACTCCAGAACAACCACCACCAGATCAACGGAAAATAAGGTGTGTGTTTTTTTAAGTTAAAATATCAATTTAACTTTTTTTAAAAAAACCAACAAATCCTATGTTCCTTAGCGTGTGTGTATGTGTGTGTGTCTCCAGAGCTCTCCTACACTCCTTAGGCAGCCTCATTTTTGATGCATATAGCATAATGTTCATCTTCCTTCTATTCATCTTCCTTCTATACACAGACAAGCACTGGTAAACTAAGAAGTCAGCTTGTGATAAACTGCTGTGTTAAAATAATGTACCAGAAAGGACACCCACCACTCTGCTACCTCTTAATCACTTTGAATTAAGAAAACAGAGTAGGCAAACCCTTCCTCCCCTTGCTCAAAAATTATTTGAAGTTATTGCATTAATCTCTCTCTCTCTTTGCAGCCAGTTTCTTTTTGCCCATCCTTCATACAAATAGTCCAAACACCTGGTTGAAGATATTGGCACATCACTAGTGCACAAGGTAACGATTGACAACAGCAGTGGCCTAGCAAAGGGATTTTGGCAGGCAAGATCTGGATATTGGTAGAAAATGGTAGTAAGTATTTTTAGAAGTTAGCAACTGGGTCTTCCACTGACTCCCCCACCCACGAATCCAAGAAATCTTTTAGCAATAAGCTACAGGTGTGATCCTTTGGCATCTACTGGGTAGAGAATTTCTCCTCCAGCTCATTTGATTTTGACAGCCCTGCCTTAGCCCATGGGCACTTTTACATGGACTGTAAAGACATCAACCCTGTCAGAATTTTATGATCAAACTATGTGAAACAGATCCGACAGTAAATCATGATTAGGCCGCCTGGCCTCTGTGCCCTTCTCTGTGAGCAACCTGTCTTTTAAAAGTCCTTCAGATTCTTCTCTCCTAACAACAAGAAAGTTCTAAAAGTTTATGATGCATTTGAGTGGGGGGTTATTAATATTTTGAGCCTGTCAACTCCAAACAGACATGGTGTGTGTGTAGGACATACAATTAGCATCAGGTCTAAACACTACTCCCTGGTAGTATACTGTACCCTCAGTTAGCCTCTAAAGCAGGAGTCAGCAAACTTTTCAGCAGGGGGATGGTCCACTGTCCCTCAGACCATGTGCTGCAATATTTTTTTTTGGGGGGGGGAATATAAGAACTGTTACCAGCAGAAAGCACCACAGTGTAGTATTTCATGTTGTCCTGAGTAGCTTTTATCAATTTTGTTTCAGTTTCTGTGGATCTGAGCCTGCAGTTTGCTTGCTTCAGCAGTAACTGTTCTTGGTAAAAGTACCACTATTTTAATATTAAAAAATGTATTAAAAAAAAGGATATATATGGAGAAGCAGCATCAAGCTCCTATTTAGCAAATTCAGCTGTGCAAATTGTATCAGGCAGATACTTTGAGGGGAGAAACACACACACACACACAGAGAGAGAGAGAGAGAGAGAGAGAGAGATTTGCTGACATATAACTAATATTGCAGCCTATACTGTTTGGATAGTAAAGAATAATCCTGCTTTTTTCATAAAATAAAAACTTATTTAATATTCAATACATATAATCAATAAAGAGCAACAACAATTGAATATGTTGACCAAAATACATTAATATATACAGTAGAGAGAGATGTACATGCCTTGTTCCCTCCCCAAATCTGCTCCAGAAGATTGGAGAAACCCATCCCAGAACAGATTTAGGGCTGTACGGTGGGAGCAGATAGGAAGGAAGTTATCCTGTGCAAGCAGAAATCCTTGCTTTAATGGAATGAGTGACTTAGCAAGTAACCTAAACATTTTCATATTTTTAAAGACCACTGAAAGTTCCATTTAACCAAGCATCACGTGACAGAAAAGAGGTTAATATCAATCATGTACTGAAACTTCCAGAAATCAATACAAGGTCAGCAATGTTTCTGCAAATCTTGGTTTGAGGCATAATGTTGCTTTACAGTAGTTTAGTTGCCTCATGATGTTAAGATCTGGTGTTGTCGACAGCTATTCTTTTGGGAATCCCTCTCAGCTTTTCTTTGAGTTCCTTGAAATTAGCTTTCCTAAAGTCCAGAGTACATGTCTGGCTCTGCTTAGCTTTCATATCTCTTGCTACCACAACTTTGAAGATGACACGGTCACTTTCCCTCAAGGTTCCTGCCACTTTCACTTCATCAGTCCCTTCTCCCCTGTTGGTCAGGATTAAGTTCAGGTTAGGAGATCCCTTTGTTCCTTACTCCATCTTCTGTAATATGAAGTTGTCAGCAAGCCAAGATAAAAAATGTGTTGCTCCTTCCATATTTAGTAGAGTTCAACTTTCAGGACATGTCAGAATAGTGGAACCCCCCCCCCCATTACTACTACTACTAATACTACTACTATTGGGTAAAAAGGTAAAGGTAAAGGGGTTGGGGTGCTTATCTCGCTTTCAGGCCGAGGGAGCTGGCGTTTGTCCACAGACAGCTTTCTGGGTCATGTGGCCACCATGACTAAACTGCTTCTGGTGCAATGGAACACCATGATGGAAACCAGAGCGCATGGGAACGCTATTTACCTTCCTGCCTCAGCAGTACCTATTTACTTGCACTGGCATGCTTTTGAACTGATAGGACAGAGCAATGGGAGCTCACCCCATTGTGAGGATTCAAACCGCCAACCTTCTGATCGGCAAGCCCAAGAGGCTCAGTGGTTTAGATAATAATAATAATAATAATAATAATAATAATAATAATACCCTGCTTATTTGTCTGTGTTGCCCCAGCCACTCTGGTCAGCTCACATCTATGAAAGTTTTGGAATGTATTTCATAGAATCATAGATTTAGGGAAAACATAACCCATGACCCATGTATTCAACTTGGCTGAGTGCCCTGTGATATACTGCCATAATATTGTCACATTTGTTTTCTCTCTCCTTCTATCCTAACCCAGATGTTTTCAACATAATTTTTATTCCCATATTCTGAGTGTTTCCCACTCAGCTGTTTCCAGCAAATGTTTTGCTACCTCTTGGAAGCTACTTTGCAATGTCAGCAATTGCTACTTCCATGGGTATCAAAGTGATTCCCAGTCCCCTCTAAATAGGATCTACAAACAGCTGTCTGACACTCTTTAATGTCCATCTTGTCACTTGCTGTAAATATGAGAAGGAAACAACACAAAACTTCCGTATCTTCCACTCCTTCTTACCAGGAGTAATTATTACAGCTTGACCTTTCTCAAGTTTTTTCTCCCTGTGTATATCTTGACTAAGTGCCAGACCTGGCATTATTCAACATGGAATTGAATAACTGTGTTGGATAAAGTGTCTAAATTACAATATGGGGAGCTACGTGCAAGAATCTGTTTTCCTTCCTGAAACTCATGACTAGACTTTAATTACTTTGCAGGTAAAACTAGAGAAATGAATATTCACATTTCTATGCAATATATTAATTTCCACGTGGAAAATGCAATAAGAATTGATTTGCACATGTTTTATAGACATGCAATATGTTATGTTCAAAACTGTGAATGTTTTCAGATAGTTTTAAAATTAATCACATGCCAGCAAGTTGGTGAGAGCCAGTCCCAAAACACAACAGCTGCTATTCAGACAAATAGGCCCAGCTGACTTATAAGCTTTAAAATTAGGAACAAATTCAATTTCACACAAGAAAACAGTTAAATCAAAGCCTATCAGTTCTCAAAGCAATATGAGCTGTAACATATACATTAAATGCACTGCCAAATAAAACATAAATAACAATGTAATAAACCACTTTAGGCTGCAAAAACGAAACTCTTCAAAATTACCAGATATCAAGTCCTAATACATTGCCATACAGGATCAGTTTACACATTATTAAGCTTTGATCACAGTTATGATAAAGAATGTAGCCAGTGGGGCAGTTAAATATACATTTGGGGGGAAATGAGGACCAATGTTTTCTGAGGGGAGGGGGATATCTGGCATGGAAGGGAGAAGGAGAGAAAGATACTGAACACCTGGTGATATACAAACCCCCATTAATCTCAACAAGGCTGATGGAGAATCTTCTGCTTGTATAGGCCTACTGGGAGAGGTTTGATGTGCACAAAATTTCAAAGACCCCATATTCAGAACCGAGGGCTGCACATGTCCTGCTGATGGATTTGGCTTGCATAGGTGTAGGTATCCTCTAAGATGGTTATCACAGTAAGCTTTATCAGCCCTAACAACGTGGGGAGGAGCTGAAAATAGAATCAGGCCCCCCCCTTCCCTCTCCTCCTAGATAGAAAACTGATATTTGATCACAGTCCATTCAGCAGTAATGCATAGAGTAATATATCCCACTGCTAAGTGTCAGGATCTTTGGACCAGAAGACATGTTAAGTAAGTGGATGCAATTGGACTCTGCCACTTGATCACATGCCAGATTGCTTTCATGCACCCTGGGTTCACCATTAGCTTGTTAGATAGAGGAAGGAACTGAATCTGAAATGCTAAAGCCTATCGTTTTTAACCGAAGATGAATCAACGCAGACCTAAATACATTTTGAGTTGACTTGACCAACTATATGGTCTACCAACCACACCTGGGTTGACATTATGGGTTCAATAAGCATCCTGGGCTTTTCTTCTTCTTCTTCTTCTTCTTCTTCTTCTTCTTCTTCTTCTTCTTCTTCGTCTTCCTACCTAGAACTACTGATTATGCACTGGCACATGCCAGTCGCAGGAGCAGGATTTAACCCCTGCTCTTCAGTTTCCTATTGGGAAGAGACCGCTGAACAGCACAGCACAGCACAGCACAGCACAGGGCTATTTGAAAACCCATATTCAAGCAGCTCTGCAGTGCTCTTTAAATCTCTGGTTTTCAGAGGTTCAAAGAGTAGCATGGCACTGTTTGCAAAAGGCCTTTCAAACAGCCCAGCTCTGCTTTCTGAAGTCCTGACCATCAGGGGCATCACCTGAAAAATCAGCTTGATTGAATTTTTTTTTTGCTCCCCTCCCTCAATTCCTTCCAAAAGTAAGAACTTCCAGATTTGTTTTAGAATTTCCAATTTCTGTGAAATTTTGTAGCAACCCAATACTCCCAACCCCTATGGCTTTTCAGTTAATAGACACAGTGACAGAAATTAGGTCTCTGTGTGTTAAAGGGATGAAACCAAATGTTGGTGTTTCATAGTACAAGCTTTTTCCTAGTCCACTGGCAGAGGCAAAATAAAAATTAGGAGAAAAAGAATGGCCTATTGTCATGCTAATGGAATTTCTTTAAGGATTCTTTTATGAAATGACATTAAATTATGGTAACAGCTGATGGAAGAAAAGGAAGAGACCTTTCAGTCATGGTTATCTCAATATGGTACGTATGTGTTTCATTTTCCCTGGTTTCTTCTTTTCTTTCAATATAGCAGGAATCCCTCAAATTATAGACCCATCTCTGTGGCCTAGCGCTGCCATTGTCTGAAAACCACTTCTGCCTCCCCAGAGCCATTTTATTTAGAACTGCTGTTCTTTTGATTGATGGTTCATGTTGAAAGCAATCTCTCCTCCAAAAGCCGAGCTGAGCTCATAGCCTGGCTTGATGCGGCTTCTGCATGCCAGCTGCTGTATTTCCGTCCATTAAAAAGTGCTATGAATTGAGGGGATTGGCTCTGGGTTAGGGAACAGGGAGACATTTTATTCAGTTTGCATTTAAAGGCTAACTTACCCAATTTGCACTTTCTGAGATAATATGTGAAGTGGAACAGCCAACCTTCCACATTCACAACTCTTTGAATTTTGCAATGCGACACATAATGTGTACAAAATTGCATATACTAAGGTGAAACATGCATATGAATGCATACATTGGTGAAAATGACATACACAAGTGCATTATATATATATATATATATATATATATATATATATATATATATTAGGGGGAATTGTTTTGCCAAAATGTGTATATTGTGGAAAATTGCATACAAAGTTGTATATTAGCAGACATGCTGATGAATTTTCAGGAGACTGGTGTTGAAATGTTCCTTTGTTTCTTTGCTAGAACCCTGAGATCCACCAATTGGTACTGCAGTTCCCAGAATTCCATGGGAAGAGGGACTGATTATTAAACCACTCCAGGAATTATAACTCTCTAATAGGAGTCTCCTAACAATTCCCAGCACCCTTTGCAAACTACCGTTCCCAGGTTTTTTGGGAGAAGTCATGACTGTTTATAGTGGTATGATACTGCTTTAAATATATAGTGTAGATGAGGTCTAAGCATATAATTAGTTTAGCTCCCAGTCCAACAGTGAATATGTACGGGACATTGTGATGGAGAGGAAAGGGACAAACCTGCCCCTCACATCTGATACTGGTACACACTTTGCAGAAAGAAAGACCGTATGAGGATGCAATGTGTGGATAGCTGTGTTGGTCTCTCGCCTGCATTATCAGAACCCTGGACTTTCCCCTAACACAAGCAATTGCTGCTGTTCCCAGCTGAGTTCCTAACAATGCTTTTGAGTAGCAGCTTGGCTGTGGTTGCTACCAATCAGGCTCACTAGGGCTAATGCATCTTCCCAAAGAGAACTCATTCCTAAGGGACCCTTTCAAAAATGAGCCTTGTGCAAAAATAGGTATCCAAATTTCAGTAAACAACATTGTGATTTCAGAGCATAATTCCCACAGCGATGCTCTGAAACCAGTGTGCCTACCAGTTCAGCAAGGCACACGAAATAATATATTACTGCTTTATTATTTGTGGTAGCAGGCGGTTATTATTTTCGGGTGGATCTCATCTTACCAGAGGCCTTCCCAAACAGCCCTAGTAGAAATTATGAACCCAGCAAGCATCCAAACCTGAGACAGATTGCTGTTAGCCTCCCCCTCTTCGTGAAAATGCTCCAACTCAAATAAAGCTGATCTATGGGCCTCACAGCTCAGGGAGTTTTACAGTGCAGTCAGCAATTTCTCCTGTTTCTTGATAGAGAAGTCATAGATTTAAAAATGAGAGATTTAACTAGACAGCATAGGAGGGAATATAAAACAGATCATTTACGTATGCAGTGTTGTGTGATCAGTGTGTTGCGGAAGGGCAAGCTGTATGGAGGCGGGCTCTGTCAGCGAGGGAAGGGCACATCTCTCTTAGCAGCAAAGCAAAAAATAAAAAGGGAAAATTTTAACAACAGAGCCTTGAGAAAATTTCATTGCTTTAAAAAAATATTTCTATACCTTTCGAGTCTGAAAACAATTGCACCAATTCAGCAACACAAAGGTGCATATGGAATCAGCCTGCCATATTGGTGGCCAATGTCATTGTGGTATTATTATTATTATTATTATTATTATTATTATTATTAAAGCTGTGTCTGGTTAGTTGTTTCCAACTAGAATTGGAACGGACCCCTTAGTGTAGGGACTGGGTGGGGAATCTTTTGCCCTCTGAAGGGGTCTTCCTTTTGAAGAGAAATGTCCATTGGACAAAGCCTGAGCCAGGACCAACCCAAGACATTTTGGCCTGTGAGGTGAACCACTGAATGGTACTCCCAACCCTACCAGGGATAAAGGTGGGAGACAACCAGCAGCACCTACTTCCAAAGAGGCTACTGTATAAATGGCATGGGGAGTGCTGATGATGAGGAAATGACAGATCTAGTCTCCAAGGAGCATGCCGCAGGGGTGTGTCACCATTGCAGTAGCAGCAGGCAATGCATTCCTTGGAGGCTGGATCTGCTGTCCCTGTGGATCCTGTTGTCTGGGGAGGTCACCTCCCCTCCCCCCATGTGTAGCCAGAGCCCCAAATGGCTGGTGTAGCTTACATCATTGTATGATTGTATATGGTGCTCCTCATGTATGTAACATTTTTCTTCCCTACACCCCCATACACATAGTTCACATCAAAATGCCAAACTGTTTTCTAAAACACCATTTAGCCTGATTTCGCCTTTTTAGGAAAATATTGGTCATTAAAAATAAAAACAGAAAATCAGCAACTGTTTCCAGCTACCCATTTCTGGTTGCTGAATGACCCTTTTTTAATATTAAGCTCACGGCGAGTCCTTGAATTTGTGAAAGCAAAATGAATATAACTCCAAAGTCACCAATATGCCCATATAGATGGCCTAGCTCTTTTGGGTGAATGTTTTTCATTCCCCATTTCATTTCGGTGCTTCAACTGTCATTCCTTTTCTCTTTTGGGTAAAAATATGAAGTAAAGTATCAGACTGAGTACATGAGAGACTCAAAGGTAACATTCACAGAGGGCTTTCTGAAGCACTAGGGGTGTTATCCAGGTAGCCTAGTCTAACCCCACACACATCCAAGTGTTGTTTTATGAGTTATATATATTTTAGTGATATATTTCACCCTCTGGTAAAGTTCCCCAGGATGGCTTTTAACCACAATAGCTAACTGGGAAGCGGGGCTGGGGCCCATTGGCCTGCTGTAGGTTGTGATATGTATCATCTCCTCTATTTGCCAGAAGGTGGTGTTGCAAATAAGCATTCAGCAAGGATCAGGGGACAAAAGGGGACAATGGGTGCTCCAGAGAAGAATTCCATTCAAACTTCAGTCCTTCAAGCCACCTTCCCTTCAAACCTTGTTGGCTGTGTGGTCCCAAGAAGTCGCTGGGACAAAATTCACTTATGTACAAGAGTCAAATAATCCAACCCTTTCAAACAAAAGAAAACAGACTTCTCCAAATATATCAGAGCCATCCATTGTGTTGTCAGTAATAAAGCTTAACTTTTGGGAGATGAGTGAGGGTACCACGTTTTATTTATTAGCCAGGACCTGTCATGCATTGCAGCTTTTCGAAATAACTTACTACGAATGCCCTTTTCCTACCTCATTCCTCATAAACTCTTCCCGGTGCTTTCTGATACATTAGATGCCAGGCACATAAAGTGCATTAATGTCCTTGCCAGTTTCTCAAAGGTACACAAATCATGGGGATGCGCCAATGCTTTAAAAAATGTTGGGAGTCCTTTGATATTCTGCTTATGTTAGCATATGTGGGGAGATCTCAAACCACATCTTTTTGGATGTGTTGAACTTGAACTGGTTCCTTTTTCAAATGAAGTTTCTAAGCTCTGGTCTGTCGTGGACATTCACTGGAAAGCTCATGTTGTCAATAACACTGACCCTCCACCTAATCTAGGCTTATATTTTAAGTTTGTCTTTGATTGTGTCTTACCAATGAGGAGCTGTAATCCCCACCAAGTTCTTCATTACCATGTGCTTCCAATTTGACAAAAGGCAATATTTGGAGAAGCAATTTTCATTTGGGGTGGGATTTGATTGCTTAATAGGTTAGGCTCATGTCAGAAATGTCATTTCCTCCCCCCCCCCCAACTCCCCTTGCCCTCAACTCAGCAGCTTTCTGTTACTTCTGGCTCAGTCCCTTTCATGCATATGTTGACCCAATGCTATCCCCACATGTGAAGAAGCAAGGCCAGTCAAATGAGCTATTACCAGAGGAATATCCTCCTTCAATGCAACTGACCCTTGTGAAAGGGGGGGGGGGTGTCACTTGGAATCACACAGAAAAACAACCATTCTTTAGCTGCATACAATTTTTTAAAAATAGCTGTGAGGCATTGCATGGAGCGGGGGTAGGAAAAAGAAAGACATTGATCTCTGTGTTTGATTTGATTTATATATTTACCAAGACATGAACAAGCCTTGCAACAGCCTTTGTGCTAGCATATATCCCTTCCTATTATCAGCCTCTAAGACAGCCTTCATCAACCTTGATGGGGTTGATGGGAGTTGTAGTCCCTACCACCTGACAGATCTGCTGCCAGTCACAGGGGATTGAGGAGAGGAGATTGGGTTGAGACTGCAGACCCTCCAAATCTCCCTATGTTCCAGGGAAAGTTCTCCTCACGGAGCTACGGTGCCCAGGGTGGTTTTACAACCAATCGCTCTTCGCAGGGGACTCTGGGAATTGCTGTTCTGTGTAGGGGACTCCTAACAGCTCTTGGCACTCATAACAAACTACCGTTCCCAGGATTATTTGGGGGGGAATTATGATTGTTAAAATGGTATAAATGTGCTTTAAATGTATGGTGTGGATTCAGCCTTTGTGAAAGTGCACTTCAGGTAGTCAGTAGGTCAGGGTGATGGTGAGGTGACAGCGACAGCACAGGGACACAGCATAAACACTGGATTGGCTCCACTAATGCATCTCTACAGCCCTGAGCTCACTGCTGCCTTGCCGTGCCCAGGTAATCTACAGTTTTGTTGGTGCCAGGAGGATGGTTCAATGGCTCCACCCCACCAAAGGGTTGGCTACCACCAGAACTATATAGGAGAGCCAGGGAAGTCACCAATATTTTTGAAGAATCATTTTTTTCAGTTGCCATCAATTGCAGGGAAGACTTAGATGTTGCTTCTTGGGCCAGAATGCCCGAGGAATTTTACAGGGATTTTGATAAAAACCTTTGAAATTTCCATGGGGATTCTGGTCAACCCACAATGTTATTGCTGAATTTTGCCTAAAGTGCAGTTCTGAGGTGAATTTGGCGGTTTTGTCTTGGGTAAAACATCTGAAGAATACCAAGAGGGGGGGGGAGAGTTTTGATACCGCTATCATGATTTCTCAGCAGTATTTTATACATCCCTCATTTTTATTCTATTTTGTCTGTCAAAATTACAAGAAAGTGATTGCCAAAGCTGTTATAGCAGCCGAATTTTCCCTATCAGTCTGCTCTTCTGGTAAACACACACATTTATCTATCTGTTCTTTCCCTTTTTAATGAAAAAAGAGGGGAATTAGGAACTGCATTATTAATGAGTAATTAAAGACAGATTAAAGATCTATTAACCCACAGTTTGGCTACGGAGATTTTTTTGATATTTTTTTTTTAAGCTGGAAGATGAAATAAGAACTGTCTCTCTTTTGGAAAGGGTCTGATGAATGCAAGTTCATGTGAGGTTGTCAAGCAGAGCTGGGCTTAATAGATTTATCCATCTCTTCTTGGCAGACTATAATAGGGTGTGGAGTCAGTCTGCAGATCAGCGGATAGCTACAGAAAGCTCATCACACAAAAGCTGTTGTTAGGGTATAAACAGTTTTGGAATACCCAGATATGATTAAAAATTAATCTGGACAACTGCATTTAGGGGCGCTGTGTGAAATAGTTAATCTGTCGGTCCGTAAGGAGGGATAGTGACAAATGGAGCATGCACTAAGGGATATAGCTAAGCTGTTTCTTGAGAAATATACCCCCTCCCACTGTCCACTGCACACCTATGGTCAGATATCTTGTTCTGTGACCGAGATCCTTTGTGTCTGTCCATTTCTGCAGCTGCTCACCACATACTCCTTTACTCTTCAGTGAGAGGTTTATTACAAAATATTATTTGATCGTTGGCAGATCACAAGCAACCAGTTGCTCTAATTTCTTTCTTTAGTTTTAACATGTGCCAGTCATGCCATTCTCCTCTTGTCAGGGACAGGCACATTCAGACAGCAACTGGGACATCCCCAAAGACATGCAAGGCACTGAGTAGCATGGATTCCTTCAGTGACTTGGAAGGACTTTACAATCCAGAAAGGATGGACTGAAATGCCACGGATGACGGAGTTTGGCTCTTGTCCATCAGCTTGGGAAGTGGCGACAAAGACCATTCTCTGGTAGTGTGGCCTTGTGGTGGGGGGGGAATCTGAATTTGCAGCGTTAAGCCTTGGTCCAGAAGTCACCATGAGACCTGCTTACTTACATCAAAGTTCAAATGTTGAGAGATGTGCTTCAGCAGGAAGCTGGTGCTCCTCATAGCTCTTTCACGCTCATACATATTTTGGGAGTCAATGCAGAAAGGCAAGATTGGAATGCCACAGATGACGGAGTTTGGCTCTTGTCCATCAGCTTGGGAAAGGGCATTGGAAACCATTCTCTTGAAGCGTGGCCCTGTGAAGGAAGAAGGACTTGGTATCCTCCTGGCAGACGTGGGGAATGGATGCCCAATGCCCCAGCCCTGACATTGCTCCCAAAGAAAGCTTGGCCCACCCACTTCAGGACAAGAGCATCTCCTTTCTGCTCTCATGCATGGGACTTGCAGGGGAGCCGTGTGGAGGAAATCCCAAGATTGCATAAAATAGTCTATGTCCCACAGAAGCACGGCAGGCATTGTAGGCAAACTCAGCCAGCGGTAGCAGATCCACACAATCGTCCTGGGGATAACTAAGGAAGCAGCAGAGATACACTTCCAGGACTGCTCTGTCTGCCTGTCTCCTCTCTCCAGGGCCTTTTCCCCTTTGGCAGCAGCCACAGCGGTGCATACAGCAGTTCCTCTGAGACAAGAGGCCTTTGTCTGGGCTCCAGTCCCACCCAGGATGAGGCGGCTCCCAGGCTGAATCTTTCTCTTGTACAACTTCCAATATGTCCTTTTTATACATGGTGGCCTCCCCTTCTTCATGGCACCACAGCAGCCTCTGTGCCCTGCTTGTCTTAGGACTGGCGGTTTCAGAAACTGACTCCTGTAGAAGAACGCAAGCTGCTTGTAAGGAAAGGGCAGTTGCTGCCTCTGGTACTCAGCGGGGAAGCGGAAGCAGCCCTCGCAGGTCACAAAGCCATGGGAAACCACAGACGCCGAGGCGGCAGTGGCGGAACCCGGAGCCACGGCTTCAGTCAGAAGATGCGTTCGAGTTTGGGAAAGGGATTGCCGCCCCAACCAACCTATTATCCCACTCTTTTTCCTCCTCAGTGAGAGGTTGTGACCACGTTTCTGCTTGAATATATATGGGTGTGTGTCAGAGAAACAGGGTTGTGCCCCAGTGCCAACTGGGGATGATGATTAGCCTGCTGGAAGGAAAGGGAGTGTGTGTCAGGTACTGGGCAGAGGAGGAATGCTGGAGGAATGCCTCCCCATCTTGACCCTTCCGGGGAGGAGGAAGAAGAAGACAGTATAGATTTACAACAGGGGTTTGAGGGAGGTCACAGCTCAGAGGCAGATGAGGGGGGGAAGATGGGAAATAATGGGAGAGGAGGAGACAGAACCGGAGCGGCAGCTGGCTTACACCTTGTATTAGAAAGCATCCCAGACCTTCCATCTCCCAGAACCCGGCGAGCCTTAAAAATAGGAGGAACAAAGTGCTCAAAGACAGAGGGCACATAGCAGCAACCATAGAAGTGACAAACGAGGAAGTGGGAGAGATGGGGAGAGGAGATTCACTTGCCATTATCTAAGAGGCTGGGTTCTATAGCCTCTCTTTGTCAATATAGAAATAAAAAAGGATGGCAAGAAACCTTTCCTTGTCTTTATACTTTCCTGGGCAACCAGCTGGGAGCCTCTGACAGTTGTGTCAGTTGTGACCTCATTCTGATGCTGTCCACCTGAAGAATAGGCAAGGCCATTGTGACCTCATGTTGATGCTGCCTGCCTAAAGGAGGGAGACTGGCCATTGTGACCTCAGTTGTTGCTGCTAACTGAAGGAGAGACTTCCATTATGACCTCATCTTGCTGATGCCCAACTGAAGGACAAAGACTGGCCATTGTGAACTCATGTTGATGCTGCTAAGCTGAAGCATACTGACTTTTGTGGACTTCATGGTCATGAAGCCCACCTAAAGCTGAGAGAAACTGGCCAGGGAGCCTTTCAGTAGCTACCGCCCATCCAAAAGCGAGAAAGATAACATTCCTTGTGTCCACATTGTGTCAGCCAAGGGTCACTGATTGTATATTTTGGTGACTCATTGTTAATATTTGCAGGATTCCCAAAGCTAACTTCTCATGGAATCAGCTGCATGCGTGAAGTTGGGGTTATGGGGAAGGAAGGTCTTCCAAATGGTATGAGCTGATCGTGTCTGAGAAATGGCACCTCTCCTTTTACAAATTATGCAGTACCAGTCAGATGAGATGTTATTTGGAAGATGTGCCAATAGTCTTGACTCACTATGATATGTTCCTTACAAAGAAACATAGGAAGCGGCCTTATGGTGAGTCATTAGTCCATCTACTGTAAGTCAGGATTGTCAGCACTGACTCTTCAGACTTTCAGATAGAGGATCTTTCCAAGCCTTACCTGGAGGTGCCAGGGATTGATCCCAAGACCTTCTGCATGCAAAGCAGCTGTTCTGCCACTGAGCTATGGCCCTTCCCAATCTCTAAATACTGTTGACAACAACAGTGTTGGTTTCCTATTCTCCCCATGGTGGCAGTAATCATGTGAGAGTTAAATGAAATGTACTTTCCCTGCCAGCTATTTTCAACAAGTGAAACTGAATTATTCTAGGTTTGTTCACATAAGAGCAAAATAGACTAATTTGAAATCCAATGTCCAAGGTGCTGTCTGTCAGATGAAAAATGAAACCAATGTGACTTTTTCTAGTGAATTTCAAGGCAGAAGGTTAGGGTGCTCCAGCTTTTTAAAATGACTGAATCAAACACTACAAAATGGTAGGAGGATACCTATTTACTGAAAAAGGAGAACAGAATAGAATTTTCACCACAAAGACTGTTGCATGTTGCTAATTTGAATGGGTTGGGTATAGAGAAGGAGCTTTCATTTTCAAGAAATGAGTATCACAAGGAAAAGGTCTTACTGTAATAACTCATAATCAATACTGTTCAGTGGAGACAAGCCACGGATTCAGCTGTAGACCACTGAGAGCTTGTTCAAACTTATTGGTAGGGAGATCTCACAGGGAGAGAAGGAAGGTAAGAGGGGAAAGGGTTAGGGGAAGATGCAAAGGATAGAAGGAGCAGAGGCCAAGGGAGGAAAGGGAACCTACAATTTATCGGGTTTGATGCTCTGTGTGTGTATGTGTGTGTGTGTAAAATTTTCATTACAACAATACTTCAACAATCATTCTAACATTTTGAACCTTGACTTCCTTCCCCCTCTTTCTTTGGTTCCTTATATTTACTTTCACATTCTCTGCATACTCCAAATTATCTTAACTTATTCTTTTAATCATCTGTTCTCATATTTATTTTTCAAACGGCAGGTTTTAACAATAATCCTGCCAATGTCTTGATCTGTTTTCAGCTTCTTTGTAAATATTCAATAAACCATTTCCATTCCTTTATAAAAAAAGAGATTTCTTATTCTTCCGCTAAACTTCACCATTTCTGCATAGTCCATTAGTTTCAGTATCCATTCTTCTTTTGTCGGGACATCTTCTTCTTTCCATTTTTGGGCAAATAATGTTCTTGCAGCTTTAGTTGCATACAGACACATGCCCTCCTTAGCTGGAATGGGCCAGGACAGAAGGATACTATGTAGATCCACATTCCACCTAATTCCATTCTATGTTTGTTTTGCAATTAAAGCAAGTTCAGATAGTTGCTTCTATGTTACTTTGCTTGAGATCCTCATAGGAAAAGTGATTGCTGACACATGTTTCCCCCCTCTTCTAAGTTACCACTGATGCTAATTAATAGTGGAGTTTGTTCATGAGCAACCCCCTCCCCCCTTTCAATCTCACTATGACTCAAAAGTGCAATTAGAAATTGTTTTTGTAAATTCCCAACTTCCCCTTTCAGTGAATCTAATGAAGTGGTGATTAATATTCCACAGGGCTAGGTGGAAATAAGCTTCAAGGTAATTTAAAAGAGTTGTAAGGGAAGAGGACGGTGTCAGTCAATTACCGACATTGCCACAATAGACTTTTAACTATGCATAGCATAGTTGAGAAGCAAGTTGATCATTGGTCCATTCTGAAGTACTTTGGGCTATTGTTGTCTTTACATGCATAGCTTTGATGAATAAAGTCAGTGAGTGTGGGTGTAGTTTGGGGGAAATGGCCTGGCAGGATAAGATGGGCCCATGGACCAGAGAGCCTCATCCTGTAGTGTAGACAAGAATGAGCTAGATAGACCAATGGCTTAATTCAGTATAAGGCAGCTTCCTATATTCTTGTATTTTTGTTCTTAAAAGAAAGGATGAGGGCTCATGCCATCTTGCATTTGAAGTAAAGCAAAAATTCTTCAAATTTGATGAATCATGATTAATCCAACATTTATCCCAAAAATAGTGGGATGAATGCTCTGGGTCAGCACTACTATGAGTTCAGATGATGTAACCTTAAAGGTAAAGGGACCCCTGACCATTAGGTCCAGTCGTGACCGACTCTGGGGTTGCGGCTCTCATCTTGCTTTATTGGCCGAGGGAGCTGGCGTACAGCTTCCGGGTCATGTGGCCAGCATGACTAAACCGCTTCTAGCAAACCAGAGCAGCGCACGGAAACGCCGTTTACCTTCCCGCTGGAGCGGTACCTATTGATCTACTTGCACTTTGACGTGCTTTCGAACTGCTAGGTTGGCAGAAGCAGGGACCGAGCAATGGGAGCTCACCCCGTCATGGGGATTCGAACCGCCGACCTTCTGATTGGCAAGTCCTAGGCTCTGTGGTTTAACCCACAGCGCCACCCGCGTCCCGATGTAACCTTAGCTGGATATTAAACCATGTATGGAAATTGGATGTTATGTAGCAAAGCACAAATCAGTCTTCTTTCCATTCCATATCACTTTTGTATGCATTCACATATAAGCTGATTCAGTTTGCACAATAATATGCTTTTTTAAAAAGAGAGAGAGAGATCTGCATGAAGATTTGCACTCAAATGTCTATTTGTGGTTTCTCTCAAAATTGCATATCTAAACAGATCTCTCTCTCTGAAAATATGTACTTGTGACTTACATTCTGATACATATTTGATCTGAAAACTGGAACTGCAAAAGCCAGGGATAGTGTGGATCAGGTCAGTTTGTATTGGAATTCACAAAGCTTAAAATTCCACAAGCATCCCTACTGCCATGTCCATGGCTCACCTTTCTGGTCCAGCTGTCAGTGCTATGGTTCATGATGTAGCCCTCTTCAAAGAAGCAATAATTGTGCCCATCTGCTATTCAGGAGAGGCACGCAGGTTGGATTGACTCTGTGTTTTTCTTTTGTTTAATTAGTGTATTTAATTTGGGGGGTTGTCAAATAATTAAATCATGTTGGTTGATCAATCACCTGACTCTAACTCAGTAATTTATTAATTAATCAATTAAACTCACGTGTTAAAAACTTGCATATTTATAAAGCCACAATTTGGTGCAACTTTCAGATTCTGGATACAGTATATATGGAGCAATCCCAACCCTTCAGAACTGCTAGCTGGAGGGAGCTAGGATTGAATAGGGCGCCTCTCCACCTACCAAGAAGTGTCCTGCTGGCAGGGAGGCCCTGTCCACCATAGAAGGTCCCACAATGCTTACAGAAAACTCCACCAATAGTGATGGTGATGTTTCTGTAGGTGGTAGCTGTCATTTGGCCATGAAATGATGGCATTCACTCCCTCAAGAAGTAGCGATGGCCACCAACTTAGATGTCCTTAAAAGTGGATTAGACAAAATCATGGAGGGCAAGGCCATCAACGCCTCCTGGCCATGATGCCTATGTTCCCCGTCCAGTATAAGAGGTATTATATAACCATTAGGGCTAGGAGCTATGAGGTCTATGCTGCTGCAATTCACCACAGTGCCCCACCACAAAAGCATATGTTGTAAAGGGTAGATGGTTGTGTCGAAACATATGCTGGATTGGATATTGGCCAGAGCTGCAGCCAACCCATATGGTGGCCCCATATTTTGAGAAAAGTACGCACACCCCTCAGACTTTATATGTTTCCCGTGGGAACATTTAGAGCATCACTGCTGTGGCTGCAGAAAATGTGGTCATCATGGCAAGATGGGATATATCAAATGGCTTGTAGCATGGACCACCCACCTCACAGAGGGCAGTCCACAAGGAGGCTATGGGGTGATTCATATATTACTGGAATTGCATGGGGGCTACATTTGCATATCTGAATCCCATGCCACTCACTTTAGTAACATCTGTCAGGAAGAACAGTGTGGTTCAAATGAACTTCTCTGGGTAATACATTTCTGAGCCCTGATTCAAATCGATCCCTTTAGCTGTGTAAAGTCATTCATTAGGGTGGAAATATTGGGCCTCTGGAGTTCATACATACACACACGATTTAGAGTTAATGGGAATTCTTTTCATTGGAGGTTTTGTTGCATATCAGTTTCACTTTATGCTTTAAAGCGTGTGCATAGCAACTAGCAAGGTTGATGTTCGCCTTCTAGCTCTCATCTCTGGCATTCAATTTGACTTTTCTGAAGTACAGCCATTGCCCAAGGTGTCGCCGCCTCCTTGCTGCAGCAATATTTCCCCACAGCTGGTCCAAGAGGCTGGAATCAAGCAAACGAATGTGGCATCACTATTGAACCATTAGCAGAGGAAGCTGTGTTTTCTTGGCACAATTGTACAAGGGGTGAAAATGGGTGAGTAGTTCCCTTAAATGATGTGGCACTGTGAAGCTGTTTTATTATAGGGAGAACAGTCTCTAATATTTTCCCTGCGGCAGGTGTCTGCAGTGATTTAGAAAGCTGTTGGACCCCAAGAAGTGTTGCCAAGTTTAATTTTTAGAGTGCTGTGCTTGTTAACTAGGTAAAAAGTGTGCCGCTGTGGCAGTGCTGAGGGAGTGGGGCAAAGAAACTTAAGTGTCACCTAGGAACATAAAAATGTTCATTGATGCAGTGGAGGGTGGGGAGAAATAAAGGCAGAAAATGCTAACGATATTGTAGAATAAATAGATTAGAGTCAACAGTGAAAATGGAAGGGACAAGCTCATGAAAAATTCATGGGGCGGTTGCCAAGGGATTGATGGGTTATTTATGATGAAAACCTTTGTTATTTTAACATGAATTGCAGGTCATTACTACTGCTAAAAGCAACTAATGTGTGTGCTCTCCTTAAAACATTGTGGGGAGGGAGTTGGCGAGGAAACCTGTTCCTTAAAAACACACAAAAAATCTTATACTCTTAACACACACCTTTGCATTTAATCACATTTAAGGGGTTTTTTGATGTTTGCTGCAATAGACTAACACAACATCAGGAAGCAGTGTTATCAGTGTGAAGCCCCACCAAAGGAGGATATGAGAAAACTGTTTAAATGACAATGGATGTGATGTAAGTAAAGGCATTACTACAACACATTTTTTTGTTTTTGTTTTTTGTGTGGACAGAGGCTGTGAGGAGATCTGGGGTAGTTCCAATTGTGAAGTTGTGGCATCATTCTCCACAGTCACAACATGACTCTCTCTCTCCACACACACACACAGAGAGAGAGAGAGAGAGAGAGAGAGAGAGCGCTTTCTACTCAGTCAGCTCATTGGTTTCCTCCTGACCTTGTAGGCAGGCTGCAACCAGATTCTGATTTTGAGAGGGCTGCCCAGTTACACTCAAAGTATCCTCAGCCTGTTGGCCTGTGTATTCCTCTAGTATTCCTCTTTCTGAATCTATGCTCCAGCTCCTCTGGACCCCTGACTTGGCATTTTTATTGATCCTCTTAAGGATTATAGCAGCAGCAAAGAATAGCTAGTACAGTATTAAAACAGTGGACTGAAGAAATATAATGTGTGACATTATTTTGTCTGCTTACTCAGAAATTGCTGTGTTGGCCCCAGTGACTTGTTTTCCAACTGTATATTTAAATGGTTGGTTTTTTAAAGTTACAAGATTATCTTGATACATGGCTGCCGGAAGTTTTCATTCTTTTCTTACTGATGCAAAAAGTTTCTGAATTGCCGATGATCGGCCAAGTGAAAGGTGGCAGCCCTATGGCTAGGGATGCTTATTTATTTTAAATAATTACATCTCTCAATCAAATGATCTCTAAGGTAGCTTGCAACTTATTATTAAAATACAAGAATAAAATGCAATTAAACACCGTAGTGGGGCAGCTAAGGGATACTGTGGTGTGTGTGTGTGTGTGTGTGTGAGAGAGAGAGAGAGAGAGAGAGAGAGAGAGAGAGAGAGAGGTGTTAATCTAAGGTTACCAGATTTTTTTGAATGAATCCGGGGACACTTTTCAACTTCAATGGATTTTGTATGGGGGCTGATTTGTAAATCCGGGGACTGTACCCCGGGAAACAGGGACGTCTGGTAACCTTATGTTAATCTTCCCTCTTGCCACTGCTCCTGCTGCTGCCTTTGTAGGACACCTGTGGGTATCAGTTGAGGGTGCTGTAGACTTGCCTCCTTTCTGAAGCCATCCATGCCTTTATTTGAGTGAACTTCGTGGAGGAAGTTTCACAGTAAAGTTAAAAGAGCTGTTCTTTGACGTATTCATCACTAAATTACAAAGCTCAAAATCTTTGCAAAAACTACCATTGTTTGGAGGCTTGGAGCCACTGCTCCCTGGTTACAGTTTTGAAATATACAGTACAGTTTCTGTATTTCCTATTGAGCAAAATTGATCTTCCCCTGCATTTCATGCCTTGCAACAGTCAGCCCCGAGTGGTTTCTCTGTCTTTCCCTCTGTCTGACAGATAAAACGTTTACCTGTATGAGATTTTGTGGTATTCAAACATATATTTTGTGCTAAATAGTCGTTGGATGTTAATTGCAAGGGGAAAAAATAGCCTTCCTGGGTAGATGTCACATCTGTTTGCCATATGCAAAATTTAATAATGCAAGCCAACCAACACATGCTAAGGTGTCTTCTTTTTAAAAACACATTGTTATTTGGCAGGTAGGTTGTTTTCAGGTGGGTAAATGATAGAGCAAGAAGCCAAGGGAAGAAAAAGGAAGTGCTAATGATCAAGGGTGTGTGAGGAATGACAGGGATTTAAAAAGTAAAATAAAACCCACTTCAAATGAATATAGGCACCCCCAATTCAGCCCAGAAGATCCATCCACAGAGTTTTCACTCACTGAATGTTACATTTCAATAACTCTGGGAGTGCGCATCTCCACTAGATAGTTTACAGATTGTATTCTCATTGAATTTAACATGTGAATGCCCCTACTACGTATGAAAATGAGATGATGGTGAACATGTCTCAGGGTCAAAAGGAACTTGGGAAGAGGTCCAGAAGAGTTGACAGAATCCTGGGAACATGAACTTTCTCCTGGTTTTTCTATGTACATTAGCATTCAAGGGAGAGCAGCAGTAGGGATAGGTGGAGAAATTCAGTTCAGTTCTCATTTAAAGGTGAATCTGTTTAATTCAAACTTTACAAGACAATACACAAACTGAAAGACACAATTCGCACATCTCCAAATTTGCAGCGCAGTTCTCCAGCCACATCCTGTGTTCAGAAATGCTTATATTAGGGGAAAGAGTGCATTGAAATGCACATCTTAGTGAAAATATCATGCAAAAATGCATTCTATTAATGAACATTAATTTGCAAAAACATGCATACTAGGGGAAATAGCATACAAAAATGTGTACATTAGGAGAACTTTGAGCTGCAATGCTGAGGGATTTCATCATTTTCATTTTCATTTTCATTTTCAAATTGAGGTGGAGAACAAGAAGACAAAGTGGACAGATTTGGGACAGCAGAGACCAGTGCTAGCACTGCCCCTGCCCCAGTCCACCTTCCACAGTTGGAGGGCAATTGCGTGGCCAGGCATCCTCCCCTACTCTTCGATCCACCCCAATACCAAGAAAAAGAGACTTGACAACCAATATTTGGGTGAAATCAAGCTGCAACTTTATTGACAACAAATGCAATATATAAAGGGTGGGAGTGTGGGAGATCCAACAAAAAAATTGGCTGCAGAGCAAGCCACATGCCTATGCATATTTAATATATGTAGGCAAAGCACTGATGTCTAATTTGAGTGATAGAATACCTGACCTCTAGTGGGCGGGGCTTTTATGCTGTACTCTAGAATTGGCCCCTCCCTTCAGCTTGTCAGTTAAGAGGCTAACTGTCACCTGCCTCAAGATGTTTCATTTCTCTCTGTCAGTATGTAACCATGTTACATTTTTCTACTATTAAAGCTTTGTTTCAAAGATATACGCAAGCTGCTTACTTCACTGCATGAGAAGACAAACTCTGCTAAAGAAGGAGAAGGTGGAATATCTTACACTGGGTGAGTGAGGAGGTAGTTCCCTGACAGGAGGATTGATTTTTAGTCACTCCCCTGTGCACAATATATACAGTATATGTAATATACTGGAGGAGCGGGCTAAGCACACACACACCTGGTGGCCCATGCTTGTTCGCGATTCGCTGATTAGCCAATTATCCAGAAAGCAAGCTCAGCCCAAAGGCTTTCTTTGCCTCTTGGGAAACAGTCCCTGGGACTTCCCATGTCAGATCACGGCGCATGAGGTAATACCAGCCCACAATCGCACGCACCAGAGAGGGTGAGTGGACTTGTGTGAAGTGGGGAGTCTTCTATACTCAAGGAGACCTCCCTCACATTTCAGAACCCTGAAAGACTCCCCACACCACACCATCATTTTCCAACTTTTACAGAACAACAGGAACAACAGTGTGAAGGGCAAAGCTGATGTCGTTACTGTGCTCCATTACAGAACGGCTGAGGGAAGCATTTTGGGTGATGAAACATGGGATGAGGAAAAGGTATTGTTGAAGCAGTTTGCCCTCACACAATTCCATCCACCCCTTGCCTCTTCCAAGGGCCTCTTGATTTCATTTCTCCCAGAGAGGAAATTTGAGCCCAGAACTTTTACAAGATCCGTAGTGCCATAAATTCTCCCCTTGCTGGGGTCGTTGTATAACCAAATGGCATAAATCCCTCACACCTTCTGTATAATTTCGTGGGAATTTCTGAGTCAGTGAGATTTCATGTTTATGATTTAATTCATTTTATGTTGCCGTTTCCTTTTTACACGCTTGTATGCTGTTATAAAAGTGATTGAAAGAAATTGGCTGAATAAAGTGAAAGATAAAAAGAATCAAGCATTAAAAAACAAACAAACAGGAAGAAGCAAAGGTGAGTGGAAGAGATGCTGGCCCAGTACTGAATGCGAATGAATCATTTCTACAATGGAGGCAATATTCTGAAGGACTGCACAATGTGACATTAGAGAATTACTCTAACAAGAGTATCCCTCCTACTCCAATTGATCTTTCCATCAATTGCTGTTCATTTGCTATGGATGAATTCACTAAGGTGGACAAGCAAAGCTAAGAAAAAGCACCTGGCATAGATCCCTGAATGACTGCTGAAGTGCTTTTTGGCAGAAGGTATGAAACCAATTGGCAAACATAATTTGCTTGGGTGGTTTTTTCATGGAAGGATGGAAAGGGCAGGCACTGAATTAAATTCATCCTTAACAAAATCCACTGGAGGACCTCCGGGTAGATATTGAGGAGTTAGGAACAGTCACATTTAAAGTCAAATATACTTAAATAGCACTTTCTGAAACAATACGTACACAAAGGACAGCTATCCATCAAAATGCACATTTCTTCAAATTTCGCAATACAATTTTCCAGCCAAGCAATATGTAAAATAAAAAAGGCACATACTAGGCTTAAGGTGCATAAAAATGTATATATCGGTTAAAACAAACAGACATTGACATGCATTATATTAGGGAAAGTCCTTTGCAAGATGTGCATATTAGGCAAAATCACATACAATGAATATGAGGATGATGAATTTTCATGCAGATGTAATTCCTCCCTCCACCCCAAACTGATGTGGAAATGTGGAGAAACAAATTAAAGGTTGCAAAAATGAAAAACCAAAACTTAGAGATTTCTTTACCCCTACAGGTAGAAGATTGATCCGAGTGAAAGGGGCCTTCCTCTCATGCCCTCACGATTTCTCTAAGCCAGTCCGTCACCCATCTCTTGCCTTTGTATTTGACTCAATCCTCCACCAATCATCAGATGGGATGCTGTCCACTTGCCAACTTCCATTTCCCCAGTGGAGGAATCATCTCAGCAAACTGTGCAAACCAAAGGAGAGAGATGGATAAGCTCCTTACACCCCTCTCCTGGAACATTGCTTCTTGCGTTTATAACTTATTAAAAAGCGTTGACTTTTTTATTATTAGAAATCCTCTCCAGCAAAAACTGGGGCAGTTTAATATAACCTCTAAGCCTGCCAAAGCCACATGCAATAAGTAAAAAGCAAGTTATCCCCGGATCTCCAGCTTGCTCACTTTACTTGCACTGATTACTTATTAAGTATTCATAGTGAGCTTGGCACTTGAAAGCTGGGGAAAGACAACACAACTCTTGCTTCCCCTAATACAATTTCATCATCCAAAGAGACAAGAAACCCAAACTGTACTGCGCAACCCTGAGGAGGACTGTAACCGGGCAGATTTTCATAAATATCACTCTTCTCTTGACTGTTATGGTAACCACATGTCTAGGGTTCTACACTGAGAAGGGAGCCTCCATGAGTAGAAGCAGGCTCCCTGCTGCAGATAACCACCCAGGGTAAGGAGAATAGCGGGCAGAGCTAGCACACTCAATTCTATCCATCCCCACCATACATGTGTTGTTTCACTCCATTTCCAGCACATGTAAACAAAGACTATGAAGGCATCAGAGACAGATTCGGGGCATTGTGACAGGCCCACTCACCTTCCCCAGTGGGCGGTGTTGCGGCGGGGCATCTGGGACCTCCCAGTGACTCGGATAGAGGGCAGAGGTATGCCAGCCACGTCATAGGAATTCCTGGCTGCGTCACATCCCTGGCTGACTAATTGGTGTAGCCGGGGGCGTGGCCACTTGCTGTTTAAACAGTGGCGTGGCTGGGGGGGCATCCTCCTTTCGCCTCCTCGCCGGATCTCCCAGCCCACCCTCCCTCTTTTTATGTGTTCCTGTGATTTTGGCCTTGCTAAGGACTAATGTCGGCCGCCATATTGTTGGGAATTTTTCCACTTGGTAAATAGGCACCAGCCATTTGGTTTTTGCCTAAGGTAAAGGGCCCCTGACCATTAGGTCCAGTCGTGGCCGACTGGGGTTGCAGCGCTCATCTCGCTTTAGAGGCCGAGGGAGCCGGCGTACAACTTCCGGGTCATGTGGCCAGCATGACTAAGCCACTTCTGGTAAACCAGAGCAGTGCACGGAAACGCCATTTACCTTCCCGCCGGAGCGGTACCTATTTATCTACTTGTACTTTGATGTGCTTTCGAACTGCTAGGTTGGCAGGAACAGGGACCGAGCAATGGGAGCTCACCCCGTTGCAGGGATTCGAACCGCCGACCTTCTGATCGGCAAGTCCTAGCCTCTGTGGTTTAACCCACAGCGCCACCTGCGTCCCAGGTTTTCATCTACCTTGTAGCAATTGTCACAACTTTGTAAGTTTAGGCATTGGGTAAGCGTTTGTTTATGGGAGGGGAGGTTGTAGCCTTCGCCTGCCCCTCCTCAATAAGGGTATCCTGTTAATGGGATCTGGGTGTGTGGATCCTGTCTGAAGCCTGGGCATGGACTAGGGCCGTGCCATGACCCCATCGGGGACCCTGGGGGTGCCCCAATTTGACTTATTTCATAGGGCTCCCCCTACCCTTAGTGAGACTCCCTGCAGACGGGTAGGAGTCAGGATATAGTCTGGTTTCACCCAATGCCTAAGCCAAACCGCTCACATCTGTAACCAATAAAGTTGTGGCCTATTTTATCCCATTGACCTAATATATTTGTGTCCATGTGTTTATTATCTAAGGCAACTGCGGGGCCCAGGGCGTCATCATGGAAGTTCCACTGCACTGGGCATCAAGCCTAGGGAGTGTCACAGGACTTCATCAAAGCAATGATATAGTGACTTGAGCAGAACAGAAGATGACAAGTTGGGGGCACCAAATTTTGGCCTTGCACAGGGTGCCACTGAGATTTGAAAGACCAAAGTCTGCCCCTAGAGGCATGCGAGAGAGAAGACAAAGAGCAGGGAGATGAAAGCAACATGAGGGGGTCATTGTAGGACTTGCCATTAGAGTGGAGTTGAGAATTAGGACAACTGTGTGGTGAGAGAGGTGTATGAGACCTATGGCAGACAGGGACGAAAGAGGGGGGTTGGGCAATGTGCTTGTGGAGAGCATGGGGTTAGGAGTTACGAGGCCTTCACTTAGAGCATGGTGCTGATAACACCAAGGTGGCAGGTTTGATCCCCATATAGGACAGGTGCAGACCCTGAATTGCAGGGGGTTGGCAAGATGATCCTTAGGGTGCCTTGCAACTCAACAATTCTATGATTATATGTGCTTGGAATTATGCTACATTATTTTTGAAGGAGTCAAAATACATAAGTCAGCCTTTATATCTGCCACACAGGACAGCGTGCAGAAAAATACTGGATATTCCAAGTTTCCTTTTCTGTGGCCTGTTGGCCATGTGGAAAATGTTAGGCATGCTTGTACTTAGCCTTTATATAGTCCCTGTGAAAATCACACTGTGCTGTTCGGATTGCAATGCATGTAAGATGTTGGGCATTTCTCATCAAGCCCTAGAAACCGTTTGCATTGTTTGCCAAAGGGTATTGTGGTCGGAGAGTGAAATGTACTGTTTCACACTCCCTTGAGCAGTGGAAGTCCCTGGGCAGCTTTAAATAGTCAGCTTCCTTTCTACCAAGGACTTGTGGGTGTTTTGTAATATTATGCTTGCAGATGGAGAGAAGGCAATATGCAAAGAAGCACACATCTTGTGCCCGGGATGCAAAGTAATGTCACTTTCAAAGCAACATTAGCCGAAGAAGCCCTCTAGCTTTTGCCAGCAAGCTCTAAACAAATAATATAAAATCCCTCTAGAGCTGCTTCTCTCTCTCTGATCTTGTGCACCCCATAACTTTTGTGTACATTAATGTATGACAGCCATTCACTCCCTTAGGATACAGTAAAGGACAGGATTTTGGAATACCGTTGTGGTGGAGGCAAGTTCTTCGTCCCTGTGGTGTTTGCCAGTTCTTTCGAAAATGTCTGTACAGGGGGAGAGAAAGGGTTAATAGGTAGACCAATAGAAAAACCAGAGGTGGAGCCTACCTGTTTATAAAAGGGCTTAGTCTAAGTTTGAGAGAGCCAGTGTGGTGTAGTGGTTAAGAGCGGTAGTCTCGTAATCTGGGGAACCGGGTTTGCGTCTCCGCTCCTCCACATGCAGCTGCTGGGTGACCTTGGGCCAGTCACACTTCTTTGAAGTCTCTCAGCCCCACTCACCTCACAGAGTGTTTGTTGTGGGGGAGGAAGGGAAAGGAGAATGTTAGCCGCTTTGAGACTCCTTAAAGGGAGTGAAAGGCGGGATATCAAATCCAAACTCTTCTTCTTCTTCTGAGTTAGCTAGTTAGTGGGTAGTTTGTTGGTTTTAGTTGGTTGGTTGGTTGGTTGGTTGGGAAAGGCAGTTGTGAAAGCAGTTGGAAGACAGTTGGAAATAGAGAGACAGTTAGTGCAGTGGGTTCTTGTGTGAGGGGAGGTAGAAGAGTTAGAGACAGGATAAAATAAGACTGAAAAGGTAAAGAGTAACAACGTTTTGAATGCAGTTAAAGTTTATTTGTATTTGCAATAAACTACACTCTTCTTTGTTAACTTAAGAACCTGACTGAGACTAAGTGATTTACCGGGGAGGACCTGGTTGGTGGCAGCGGATTAGTGGTGTATGGGTCAATAGTCCGTGAGACGACCAGGGGCTCCGTACGAATGCCACAATCCCCTTCTCTGAAAATGGGCTGCCTGTAACTGAGTTGTCACACAATTCATATCAAGGGACAATGCCAGTGAACTGGAAGGTTCTTTCTGAGGTATAAGATCTGAGGAATTATCAGTAGCATTTTATTATTATTATTATTATTATTATTATTATTATTATTATTATTATTTTGTTTATGATTTTCAGTTGCATACATTTCAATAGTTTTACAATCATTCTAACATTTCAAAACTTGTCTTCCTTCCTCCTCTTTCTGCGGTTCCTTCAATTTATTTTTTACATTTCCTGCATATTCTAAATTAACTTAACTTATTCTTTTATTCATCTACTTTAAATATATTCTCTTATAAAACTGCGGGTTATTACAATAATCCTGCCAATGTCTGTTTACAATTTGTTTGTAAATATTCAGTAAACCATTTCCATTATCAGTAGTGTTTCAATAAGGCTGGTGAAATTCCTCTGGGTGATTCCTCTCACCCTAGTGGTTTTGCTGAGCCATTACAGGCTCAAGTGTATTCTTACCTCCATGGCTGGACAAGGGGACATGGACATGCCTTGTGGGGAAAGTCGTGAGGGGCTTGGAAATGCTGCTAAGAGTGAACTGGGGTCAGGGTGCAATGTCAGGACCCCATGCAGCCCTGCAGGCCCTGCTCAGCCCCAGTGGTGAGACCCTATGGTGAGAGTTGCAGTGAAGACAGCCAATGAGATGCCATCTTCAGGCTTGCAGGGCAATGAGAGCAGTGAGGGGGTGGGATGTGGGAGAATGATTCTCCTCTATGTTAGTCATGTTCTTGTTAGTTTTGCAACCCCAAAGCTGGTGTCTTAATTGGCTAAGCTTGCTGTCACTCTTGCCTTGGGGCCAGAACTGGTAAAAGTTGAAATAATGGGTAGCTGAGGCTGTAATTAGCATGGTGCCGCAACATACCTGACTTTTTGGAGACATGAAGCATGATCCTATGTATGGTTGCAGGGCCAGCTAAATACCAGTACATTTTGACACCTGAGGTGGACCACAAAATGGTGCCCTCTCTCTGCCAGCAAAGGAGGGGTGAGGGAAGACCTACCTCAGAAATAAGGGGGGAAAGAAAGATCAACATCAGGATCTGATCTACTACTAATCATCCAGATATCCCTCAGTAGATCCCAAACCACCTGGATGTAGATATTCAGCCTACTACTTATTTATTTGAGCCTTGCTTCTAACATTGAGTTGTGAGGGGCTGATCAGTTGGGTGTGACAGACAAGATTACTGCCTCGTTGAGAGATTGAGCTCTCCTAGCCTCTTTGAAGGACATATTTGTGTGACCACTGCTAAAGGAACTCTCTCTGGACCACCCTTCCCTAGCTTGGTGACCTTCAAATGTTTTCAACTGCAATGTCCATCAGCCCCAGCTAGCACAGTCAGAGATTATGGGAGCTGCAGCACAGGGCATCTGGAGGGCACCAGGATGAGGAAGAGAGGTGTAGATCTTGTGGAGTTGTAGCCACCTTGCTCCCTGGCATGCTCTGCTTCTGTGTATAGGAATTTTTTTTGTTTTCAGTGTAGACCTCAGTCACAGGACCTCATGCATGCAGTCTAAGGTAATACAACCCAGGGACATGTTTACAACCTTGCTGGGAATGAGGCTTCTGTCTCTCCTTTTGATGGGTTTCCTGAGCATATAGAATTTCAGAAGCAGAGAGAGTTCAAACATGGTGTGTTACTTTGATTTTAATGTCTTGTTTGATGTCTTTAAGCTTCCAGATGTTATGGGTTGTTGCTGAATCTTGTATAAGGGAAAATATTTCCCGGTGGACTTTGTCAGTTCTCTCATAGTCTGTGTTCAGCTCAGTGCGGGGAGGGAGGGAAGAGGAATTCTATCCATTTTTTCCTGTTATATAAATTACTCCTTATTGACCTCATGAACAACTGCAGTATGACTATAAACCAAACAGGGCAAACTGGATAGGTGAGAGTGGAACAGAAACAATTATTTTTGCATGAAAGTTCTCGTTGGGGTTGTACTGATAATATTAATGTTCTGCCTATCTCCCACGTATGCAGATTTGCAAATCGTGACTTTAGGTCGGAAATGAAATCCCTCCTCTTGCTTTCTTGTCTTCTAGTTTTTGCAATGTGCTGCTTCTCCGGTTCCTCGTTTTAGATTGTTATCTTCTGTGTGTGCATAATTTGTTAAATAACTATAATCCGCAATGAAAGCCTACATTTCCTCTCTCTTTATGTTTGCCATCGCAAATCAGCACAGGACTAAACTAGTTGTTATGCTCAGTGCAAAGCTGACCCCTACAAAACAGAAGCTGTAGGTCTGGCTCAGCAACATCTAGGTCAGGGCTTGGGGGCCTTTTTCGGACTGAAGGTCTCTTGGCCTTGCTAAATCACTGTCCCCATCACTAAATCATTGCCTTCCTGGACAGGCTTTGGGAAGGCTTTTTAGGCATTATATATGGACCAGACTTGCAATTCTTTAGATTTCAACTCCTCACCCCAAATCTTAAAAAGTTAATGCAATGGTGGAGGAGCAGGACAGTAGGCTTTTGTCAGTGGGTTCACCTCTGGTGTGTTCACTTCCCAACCTTTGAATCCAGTCCTGAATTCTCACCCTAGATATACCACTATCTTCCCGCCACTCTCTTTCCCCCCACTCCATCTGGCCTAACATTGCAGAGTTGCTATTAAGTATTAGTAAGCAGGTGGAAGCGAAGAGTTCTTAGCAAAAAAATGTGACACAAGGATTTTGATTCTGCAAACCTCTCACCTGAGCAAAAGACTGTGGTGAACAAAACTAAGAATACATAGGTTGGGCATCATCTATGGTAGGGATGGTGAAGTTGTGGCCTGCATATGCTTTCAGATTCCAGCTCTCACACTCCCATCTGGCACAGCTAGTGGTCAGGGATGGTGGGAATTGTAGTCATACAAAATCCAGAGGATTTCATGGTCCCAGTCTCTGACCTAAGAGGATGTTGAAGTGTAGGAATGAAAAAGAAGCAGAGCTGTTCTTGCTGGGTCATGTCCAGCTTCCCAGTTTTGCTTACCATTTTGAAAAACCAATTAGTTAATAGCTATCCTAGAAGATGACAGCCGAATGTTCATGTTGGAATCATAAATCAGCCTGAATTCTTTCTAGGATGATGCTTTTCGCATGTAAACCACCTTGGGATTTTTCATGACAGATGACATAAATGGTAACAAATAAACAAATAAACAAAGACACACATCACAATTTAAACACTGGAATAACAGAATCCATCATGCTGTTGTTTTACGCAAGGATCCTCAAATGCAAAATCAAAGCTGGAAAATATTTCCTTTCATGTGCCACTAGAAACTATCAAAAGCTTGTCTGCAGCAGCAGCTAAATTATACGCGGCAAAGAAATGGAAATCTCTAGAGATCCCACCAGTTCGATCCATAATGAATGAGATCTGTCAGTCAAGCAAAAATTAACTGAATAACTCCCAAAATGAAAGAAACCCCCCGCAATTGCATTTTTTAGATATATTGAGCCCACATAGAAAACAAGCTTTCCGGGAGCACACTAGAATCATGCAAATGTGTGTGTATATTGTAAGGTAAGATTAGAAAGAGTGAGAAGTAAACATCTTTGACAGAACCAAGTTCGTATTGTGTTTGCTGAGTTTAAGGAAGGGAGGGAAGTCATTGATCAGCATTGGCCATTCATTAGCAAAGCGAATGTAAAGAGGTGTGTACTACTTGCCATACTGAATCTATAAACTTTACAAAATAGTCCCTATTTCCCCAACATTGGCAGAAAATTGGTCAAATCAACCTCAAACTTGTTTGGAAGTAGCTTAGAACTTTGCAAAGTTCAAACCAACTCTGAACAACATACAAATTACTTACTAGATAACAGAGCATGCTTGTAGCATTGAAGGTTCCAGGTCATCCCAAGGGTTAATTTGTCTTTAACTAATTCAGACATCATTGATTCAGGATAACATCAGTTATCCTACATCATTTTTTTGGGTGGGAGTGGGAAAATCATAGTTGATAGCAAACTTCTATGAGTACTGCATTAGAAAATTTGACACCCCCCCCCCAATTATGTAGTGCATTTCAAGATCTGAGGGAACATTGGACTCAGCTACATTAGTCAAAAAATAACGCTTTGAATGCGTGATAAACAAGCAACACCAGATGGCACCAAAGAGCAAAATTAATTTCTATGTGATTTTTACATAGTGTTTTTCCTTTCGTTATAACGATTTTATTTCTGACATATTCATAGCATTCCCCCCCCCCCATGTGTAGATCCACCCCTTTTCAAAAATTAACAATTTTACAATCCAGATAGTTTTGCATATTTTCTGGTGGCTAAACACTGCCCTGTTTACTTCAGCAATTTCCAAGCAACAGTCCTTTCACATCAGAAGCTTGTGTCATATTCCAGCTTAAACAATATAATATAAATATAAATGATATAAAAATGGCATGTGTCAGATCAAGCAGAACAGGGGGCAGCTATTGTTATAATAGGATCTGACTGAATAGGTTGGGATTTGGTAAGTAATAGATCCTATGGATGAAATCTATTTTCCAATGACAATGCAACGACCAAAAAACAGTATAAGAACTTCTTATACAGTATTTTTAGAGGTTCTCAAAGTGAGAAACACTGTGTTGGATGGCTTGTTCTTTTGCAAGCCACCACATTTTCTTATTTTACATACAGTCAACCACTTAGGATGATATGTGAAGGGCCTCTGTTTAAAACTCAGTCACTACAGTTGTTATTTTGTTATTATCCCCAAAAGCAGTAAGTGGACTGCTGCAGCATGTCACATACTAGAAAATGGGGAAATCAATTCATTTACTTTGTGTTGTGATGCACACCTACCTAATCTGCCCTTCCCAAGCCAATATACTTCAAAATTCAATTGTCTCCAAATTTTGCTATGAGGTTCTCCAACCCAAAAAATATACACTTGTCTGTGGGGGGGGGGGGGGATAGGATACAAACATGCATTATACTAGGGGGAAATTGTTTGCATATGATAAAGGTAAAGGACCCCTGGATGGTTAAGGGGTCATTCCACATCAAATCAATGCAAAAAACAAGGGTTTTACCATCTCAGATTTTGATGAAACTTGGTATACACCCTTCCCTTATGGTTGAAAGAAACCCCCTTAATTCCCCCCCCCCTCTATCTCAAACGGATAGCACTTCAAAGTTTCATGAAATCTGTGTTTCTGTCCCTTTTGAGATCCTCAGCCTTGTGTGCATTTTTTCCCCCTCCATAACCAATGATCATATCTCTTTGAAATTTTACACAGAGCTCAATAACATGATGAGGATTTCAGGAAAAAATACACCAGCACTCAAAAGTTTTTATAAATGCCTTAAAAAATATATAAATGTAGGTTTTTTGTGGAAAAACTAGGTTTAGAAAACCAAAGTTTCAGCATGATGGAATCAAAAGTTTTTAATGGTGAAAATTATTGCAAAGACATGCAATATGGGTCTCTTATGTCTTGTAACAAAATTTTACGTTTTCTGGACATCATGGGGGGAAAATGGCTACTGGGTAAAACTTTCCTACAATCCATAGCTGTAATAGAAAAAGTTAATGAAACAAAGTTGTTCATCTTAAAACCTAAAATAATATTGGTTATCGCAGGTTGTTGTTTTTTTCAAAAGTGCAGACTTGCTTTTCAGTTTTCAGTGGGGTATTTAAAATGATGAAAATTGGCAATATTGTGAAATCAATCAGAAACTTTAAATGCTGACTTGTAAGGAAATAAGACAGGCGCCAGAGCGCACAGAGACAGTGTTTACTTTCCCGCTGCAGCGGTACCTGTTTATCTACTCATGCTGGTATGCTTTTGAACTGCTGGGTTGGCAGTTGTTTGCATATATTGAGACAAATGCATACAATTTTTCATGCATACTTTTTCATTTTTATGTATATAAATGATGCAGCTTAAGAGAGCTCTTGTAGGTGTAGCAGGTGTAGCCCCTGGAGGAGACTTTTGAGAGTCCCATGGACTGCAAGAAGATCAAACCTATCCATTCTGAAGGAAATCAGCCCTGAGTGATCACTGGAGGGACAGATCCTGAAGCTGAGACTCCAATACTTTGGCCACCTCATGAGAAGAGAAGACTCGCTGGAAAAGACCCTGATGCTGGGAAAGACTGAGGGCACAAGGAGAAGGGGATGGCAGAGGATGAGATGGTTGGACAGTGTTCTCGAAGCTACGAACATGAGTTTGACCAAACTGCGGGAGGCAGTGGAAGACAGGAGTGCCTGGCGTGCTCTGGTCCATGGGGTCACAAAGAGTGGGACACAACTAAACGATGAAACAACAACAACAAATCCTTGGTTCTGGCCTTTATTTTCAGTGTTTTCTGTCATAGCATTTTCAGTACTGTCGTTCCTCAGAAGTTGAACGAAATCTGTTCTGGAAGTCTGTTTGACTTCCAAAACGTTCAGAAACCAAGGTGTGGCTTCCGACTGGCTGCAGGAAGCTGCATCAGTCATTCAGGTTCCTAAGAACGTTCACAAACCGGAACACTCACTTCCGGGTTTGAGGCATTCTGGAGCCAAAATGTTCAACTCGCAAGGCATTCAACTTCTGAGGTATGACTGTATTTGCATTTGCAAATATTATTTGTTGCATAGATCTGAGTGTCTTTGGCCTTAAGCAATCAAAGTTTGATCTGGCTCACTCCAGGGTTGCATCTTTCTATCCTCTTAAAGTAGTTCCCGAGGCAAGTTTTTTTTTTTAAGGCAAGAAACTTCCCCTACCCCAAAATGACTTTCCCATATTGATTACCTGGTGGTTTTTGTGTGTGTGGAAACACAAAAAAATTCAGCTCAGCCTTAGATTAATGTAAGAACTCTGAATTCCGGCGATCTGCCCATACTCAAGCTGATCTGTTATTTTGATCTATACAAAAGCATCATTCTTCTCTCTTGTGCTTATGAATATGTTATAAGTTGGGGCTAAATGTAATTATGTAAATGGTAGTCATTCGTTTGCTATACAGATTAATGTTCTGCCTCATCGGTATCCCAACAGGAAGAGGCAGAAGTTTGAGCTCCGCAGCTGCGCCTCTGTGTGGTGCTGCCTTTCAGCTAAAATCTAAAAAGAATGAAAGAAATTCTTCTTCTTGCTTACTGTGATGGATTCCCCACCCCCTCCACACATACAGTAGGTGGTTAGCTACAGTTCACATGCATTGGAATATTTTCACAAGTAATAATCAGTCTATTGTGAAAGAGTTTATTCTTCCTGAATATTATCCTTCAGCTCCCAAGTTGAAGTTTTTGTTTTTATTTATTTTTCTCTTGTTTGTTTTGTTTTTTTGCAAAACTGATGTGTTCTTGATGAAGAAGAAGAAGAGTTTGGATTTGATATCCCGCCTTTCACTCCCTTTAAGGAGTCTCAAAGCGGCTAACATTCTCCTTTCCCTTCCTCCCCCACAACAAACACTCTGTGAGGTGAGTGGGGCTGAGAGACTTCAAAGAAGCGTGACTGGCCCAAGGTCACCCAGCAGCTGCACGTGGAGGAGCGGAGACGCGAACCCGGTTTCCCAGATTACGAGACTACCACTCTTAACCACTACACCACACTGGCTCTCTGATGACCTACTGAAAGTGTATCAGGGACCACCAATCCTTCCCAGGTCACAGTTTGGGAACCGCTGTATTTGCTGAATAAAATGTACCATAATCTATTTGTTCTTGTTGACAAATTGGGCAT
Source organism: Podarcis pityusensis (assembly GCF_964106645.2). NCBI lineage: Eukaryota > Metazoa > Chordata > Lepidosauria > Squamata > Lacertidae > Podarcis > Podarcis pityusensis. The sequence continues at coordinate 76,300,175 of NC_138032.1, read as the reverse complement.
TGACAGCAATAAATCTTACTAATGATATCCAGTGCCCTTTTAAAATGTGGCAGATTACTGAGTTGTTCTTGGTTTTGTTTTTATTACTTTGTGGCTTTGTGTTGTGAACCGCCCTGAGACCTGTGGGTATAGGGTGGTATACAAATTTAATTAATTAACAATGCACTGATGCTACCATTAATGTGCTATTAATGCAGGAAGATCTCTATTGGCACATATGGGTCTATATATGTATATCCAGCCTTTTTTCCTCTTAGCACTGCAAGATGCACCTACCTGTTGTCATAAATATGTATATGCTATTTTACAGTGGAGCAAGCATGATATAAGCAGATGAATTCTACCATAACAAGAGCCAGATGCCCCAATGAGCGGTCAACATTTATTCTTATACCCTCATCCAGCAGAAGGGCCTGTTATGGACCTACTGGAATGAGAAATTTGATATGAAACAATATGCTAATAATTACCTGCCCCAAGGTACATAGAGAAGCAGTTTCCTGAGTTTCACCATGACCTGTGTATGTGAGGTCATAATTTTATCTGGGGTTGTCTTCACGCATCTGGGAATTTTTTTCAAGAATCAATTACTTGCTTTTCTCTGTTGAATGTTCCTACCCCATTTAGCTTTCTTGGGCTGGTGAATACTTTGGGTTATATCTAACAGCATCCCTTTGCTGATGGAAGGACTTTTCATCCATTGAAGGTTTCTGTCAATGGAATGGGAAGGCAAGGCTTTTGACCAGTTCCTCCTGCAGCCACACCACTACCTTCCAAAGGGTCCCACAAGTCTCTGGAACACTTTGTACGGTATGGATAGGAGGAACTGGCCAAAAATTAGTTCCCTCCCGATTACACTAATAGAAGCCTCAGCTGGATCAAAATTCCTTTCATCATTGGAGGGACACCATTAGATACAAAATGTTTTCCTGTAGGAATAGTAAAAAATGGAAGATGCCTGAGGCCCAGGTTATGATCCAGGAGCAGCTATAGCCTCAGCTTTGCTAAAGCAAAATAGGTATAGACTCGATCCATCACCTAGAAAGGAAAACACTGAGGGAGACATGATAAAGACATATATAATGATAAAAAAATGGGTAGGGTTCACCTAACAACTCCATCAGTGGACATCCCGTGCAAGGGCTTCATTTTGCACTCTGTACTCTCCCCCTTCCTTTCCCTGTGCACCTTCTGTGCCCCCTGAAATTGGATGTTTTGGGGGGTCAGAGGTACCCCCAGAACAGCATCGGAGGGGAGGGGGATCACTCTGACAAGTCAATATGCTTGCACAGACATTTGTAATAGTGTGGCATTGAATTCCACCCATTTTTAAAAATAAATATATCTAAACAACCAAACAAAATAATTGAAAAGGTTAAACTTTAAAAAGTGAGAACATGAAGCTTTCTTTTTCCTTTTTAGATTTTAAACACAGTAACAAGAGTGATATATTTATTAAAAGTGATTCAGCTACCTCATTGATTAATAGCAGAAAAAATAAACATGACATTTAACAAATGCCTCATAAAGAACTTCACTTAGTAAATACTTTTAATGAGTGTAATTAATTTTGCAAAAGTGAAATTTGTTTTAAAAATTTACAAGTCATTACAGAGTAAGAAATCGGCAGCAACTCATCACTCATTCACTTAGTAATTAATTGGATAGTGGAGAGAGACAAGTGTTTTACATCCAACAGGTACAGAAAAGTCTCATTTCACTCCCCACTCTAAAATAACATTTCATGAAATCCCTGCAACTGTGCCCTGCATTGCAGAAGTGGTATGGAAGTACCTTTAAATCTACACATACCTCTTCCAAGAGGACATTTGCCTAGAGAAAGATGGCAGGAATACATTAGTAGTGTAATGAATATTTCAGACGGCTGCTCTCATGGAGCACCCTACTGGGTCAATTCAGCTGTCAGTATCATGTAGACTAAAAAAATGATGCTGTCATATGAGACAGGAGAGCCAATGAGAAATGGATCCAGCTATTGAAGCATACTGGCTTGCATATAGCATTTGTACTAAGGTGTAAAAGAGAGGACAAGGTGGAAATAATGTGCCCAATCCAGTAATCACAACTTTTCTCAAGAGCTCTCCTGAAAATCATTTCATTGGCACGCAACAGGGTCAGAATCTGTTGCAGCAGGGATGAGCAGCCTGTGACATTGGTGGCACAGAGATGAGCAGGAGCTCTGAGATGCCCAGATGGGCGCAAGGATATAAACTAGGTCTGGTTCTGCCTGGCCTCTACCTTGTTTTATTGCTGTCCATTGCTCGAAAGAGGCAAAACCGCACTAAAGTACAGTGGTACCTCTGGCTATGAACATAATTCATTCCAGAGGTCTGTTCTTAACCTGAAACCGTTCTTAACCTGAGGTACCACTTTAGCTAATGGGGCCTCCCACTGCCATTGCGCCACCGGCGTGCGATTTCTGTTCTCACTCTGAGGTAAAGTTCTTAACCAGAGGTACTACTTCCGGGTTAGTGGAGTCTGTAACCCAAAGTGTTTGTAACCCAAGGTGTTTGTAAAACCACTGTACTATGTACTACATACTACAATCTGCACAGGCTGGCACTGACTCATAACTTGAACTTGACAGGGCACACAAAACAGCTTGGAATTCTTCATGTGCAGAGGCTGCACACCTACCTCTTCATACCAGTTGCAATCTGAAGGCAGAAAGAAAGAGCTGGACACCATGTGTGGGTTGAACTATGGGCCACTTAATATAAACAAACCACCTACAGGGGAAAAACTATTAGTGGAGTAACTAACTATGACACACCAGGCAAAATGGTGAAAAGGCCATACTTTGACCATTTGTCTATGTGGCATTTTTTCATGTGTCAACAGCAGAAATGTGTCGAAGCTAATTCTCCCCTCACAGACCCTCCAAGTGTCCCTATTTACAGTCCTGAATTTACAGAAGCCATCCCAGTTTCTAATTTGATCCTGGAATGTCCTGCTTTTCCTTAGGACATCCCTATTTTTATCAGAGAAATGTTGGAGGGTATGGAGTTATGCACTCCCCAAGACAAAGAGATAAGTAACTATATAACCTTTATAAGACATCTGAAGGCAGCCCTGTACATGTTTTTGTTGTTGTTGCTATTATTGACATCCCTATTTTCACTGGAGAAATGTTGGGCAGGCCCCTTCTTTACTATGCTGATCTTGCCCAGCCTACAGTTGTGGCAAAATACTGCCAAAAAGTACATGAGTAAGCAATATTTTATTGAGTGAAAGGCAAACAACTGTAGCAGCAATGACCAGAAGCCAATGAATGTTGGAAGGAAAAATTCATTTCTGGCCTTGTCAACCAGTGACCTAAATAGCTCTAACCCAAAGATGGGTGGGAAACTCACAGGACCCCAAACTTTGTGGGTGAGGCCTTTTAAAGACCTTGACCACTCCTTCCCCTTGCAAGATTCCACAGAATGATCCCATCCCATGAGGTTTCACAAGAACCCAATAAGGAGGAGAAACTCTGTCTCCTTCACTGCTATCTGGGCAACATACTATCGGATGAAGTTACCCTGTGTTCAGTTGCACCTGGAACAAGGCTTCTTGCACAGCTGAAAATGTTTGCAAAAAAACCCTGTGACTAGTTTTTCCTCAGCTTTATGTGCAGTAAAATATTTCAGAGGTGGCCCTAGTCTAAAGTTAATATCCCCGGCTCTCTCATTTCCCTCCCCCACCCCTCGCTCTCACACAGACAATAAATGTCTTCTGATTGTGTAAAACCTCAGGCAATACGGATTATAGAACACGAGGCCAGGCTTCAGCCCATGACATGTAAAGCCTGCCTGAATGACAGGCCAACATTCTTCACATTCTGCTGCCAACCAATATACTGAGGCTATGATCTGGGCAGCAGTGCTACCTATTGCTCCTTTTTGTCCTTGGCTGTTCCACAAACAGCACCAATTTATTTCAATCAAGAGCTCGTTTGGACCTAGCAAAACCCACATCCTATTGTTTAAAAAGTCCAGATTTAGCAGTTGGTACATGGGCAGAGCTGCCAGTTGTATCAGAGTGCAGCTGATAGCTACTGGCTTAAATATCACATTTGGCATCCAAGGACTCAGGATTAGAAGACAAATGGCTGAACAGAGAGCTGGGAAGAAGTGGAGTGCGGGGGAGCTAATCGGATACAGAAACAATTAGGCCTAAAGGGTGGAAAAATGACTGATGCAATCCAGGAATGGAAGGGTGCATTTTAGGTAATTTAGAAATATCGATTGATTTGCATCCACGAAGATCGACTGTTACGTTCTCTTCATAATTATTATAATAATTGCAAATTGCAGATTTTCTTTTGAACTAGTTGGATTCGTACCACCACACACTTGTCATAGTTATATAGGCAGCCATATAGGCAAGTAAGAACTCTCTGGAAAAATGCCTGAAAGCTAATATTTGATTTAAAATGCTCATGAACATTTGAAAATATATGAATGATATTGGTTAACAGAGGAGCAAGCAGCCCTGCACTAGTTCTCTGCTCTCTGCCAGTGCCAGATTTATGTATAGGCTAAGTAAGCGGAAGCCTAGGGCCTCTAAATTTAGGGGGCCTTGCAAACCCAAGACTTCATGCCAGGGCAGGACAACTTGGGTCTCTAAATTTAGGGGGCCTCGCCAGCCTGCCCGCTCCCCAGTGCCGCAGCCTCCCCTCTCCCAAAATTGCAAACCCAAGACTTCATGCAAGGGCTCTGGTGTAAAGCCTGGTGCACCAGAAGCCCAGAATAGCAGCAAATAAAATCGACTCATATGTCAGCGACTGATAAGACTTGCCAACCAGTTCTTCCAAAGTCTTCCTAAATTTTAAAGCTGCAAAATACAGGCCAAAAGAGAACAGGTCTGGAAAGAGTGAGCCACACAATGGGCACCACCAGTGAAAAGGCCCTGCTCTGTGTAGCTCCTGCCCTGTCATTTGATAGGATGCCCACTTGGCCTCCTTCTTGACATCTAATGCTCTCTATTGGAGTCTCCATGTCCAGTACAAGGGAGAGCAGGGACCTTGAAGTTCCCAACAGCTGTTAATCAAACAAGCACACAGGTCACCTTTGTCACAGTCAGGACGCCTATGTTCTGGCCAGGCCTGCACCCAATCTTGTTTTTGTACAATCTTGTTTGTTCTCAGTGACCAAAATCATATTATCAACATATACAAGCAGAAAAGTTGTTTTCCTTCATTTGCAAGGAATCGTACAAAACAAAGAGGCACTAATAAAGAAAAGTTCCAGGGTGGCGACAGAAAGCAAACTAAAAATGCTTTTGCAGTTCATCAAAACTATCCAGCAATCTCAAGTTATAGGAAAACTGGTGCTATTACCAGTAATCCTTCTAGCTGGTTAATTGGTTTGGCAACTTCCATGCACATGATGTGTGATACTAATTATTTCCCCCAGGAGTTAAATTATAACTAATCAGAGGCAGCTACAGTTGCAAAATGGCAACAAAATATCTGTGAAAGGAAGAGGAGCAGGTTTGCTCAAGTGTGTTGCTGGTAGAAATACTGTTTGTAATGAAGTGAGAGCAGTAGTTTACTTGCTCAAATGAACAAAGAAGAAAGTTTTGAGAATTTAAATTCTAGATTAAAATTGAGTGCCTGGTATCTGGTGGGCAATTTCATACTTTTCTTTCCACACTGTGGCTGCCGACCAAATCACCTGTCAGGAGAGTTATGAGATTCCGGTGAGGGCAAGATGCCTTGTCAATCCCAGCAGGTATATAAGAGGACAACTGCCCTGGCCAGGCCTCTAGCATTAGCATATAAACACTTGCATACAGTCTCTCTCCAAGTCTTTTCAGCACCTAAATTTTAACCTGAAGTTCTTTAGCCTCTCTGAATTGCTATTCTGTGTCCCTAAACTCAAAATGCCTTGGACACTAAGATCTAGCTTTGAGGGACTTCTGGCGGTTCCCTCACTGCGAGAAGTGAGATTACAGGGAACCAGGCAGGGGGGGCTTCTCGGTAGAAGAAGGAACATCCTCCCATCGGATGTCAAGGAGATAAGTGACTATACAACCTTTAGAAGAAGGCAGCCCTGTATGGGGAAGTTTTTAATGTTTAATGTTTTATTATGTTTGTGTATATGCTGGAAGCCACACAGAGTGTCTGGGACATTCCAGTCAGATGGGCAGGGTACTACCTTTACTACTACTAATACCGCCCTTGGATCTCTCGATGAAGGGCGGTATATAAATTTAATAAATTAATAACAATAAAATAAATAAATTCTGTGTCTCCTCTATTTAAATTTTCATCAATTTTATCATATTTCTTCCCTCTGAAAGCTGATGTGTCATGTGCATGTGAGAGGAATGCACCAAAATAGGGAATAAACAGTTGAAGAGACTCTCACATTGACTTAGCTCCGACTTCCAACTTAGCCCATCCATCTCACCCACAAGATGCTTCCAGTATCAGCTAGCATGTAGCTTCCATGGTGCTTTAAAGACAACCCTGGACCCTCCTGGAGGAAGAAGAAAACTGATACAAGAAGCTCCCGCTGCTAACTCTTTAAACATAGTTTCTTCTTCTGGCTTTTAAAACAGTAAAATAAAGAGATGAGACCAGAAGCCCCTTATTTATTTATTTAGCAGGTTTTACAGCTATAGATAAATAGAAGCCTGTGGAGAGGGAAAAAAAGCATCTTGCTAACAAAATTTGTCCATGGCGAAGCAACTAAATTTTCGTTTTATCTGTCTGACTATTGATAAATATTCATAGGTCTATTAACTCAATCCCTGTGAGTTTGGAAATATCTGACTCCTCATAATTCAAGGTTCTTATCTCCTCTTCACCCCCCACATCATGAATCTATCCCTAATCAAAGCTCCGGCTTTCCCAAACACTATCACTTAGAAAACATCATTACAGCCCTGATACATGCTGATAGATGCTTCCTTGCAGCTTGCCAGTGGGCTTTCTTCCCTGCTTTCGTGATACAGTATTGAGAAGGATTGCTCACCTAATCTTTATAAAGCTCTGTGCCTCTATATGAAGTTTCCATGCTCTCTTCCCTTGCATTAGAGTTCAGTTTATGCAAAGTTATAATATGAGCTTGTTGCAAATATTTTAATGTTGCATCAACAAAAATAATGTAGTAGTAGCAGCAGTTGTTGCTGTCAAACTGTGCTCTCGGAAATCAAGTTATTCCAGAAGGAAGAACTGGGGTCTCTGGCCTTGGTTCCAGGAGTATCCCAGGAGACTAAATGTTCCAACTTCTGCCACTCCTCGGGAAGGGAGAATAAATGGAGAGAAATTATGATATCTGAAAACGCTAGCTGTTTCTTTGGTTTCTCTATGTTTTCACCAGTATTTTCAGACCTTTACTTATAGTCTCTATGATACAACATGCTCTAAAAGCGGGGGGGGGGGGGCTCTCAGAATTATTTGTTTCTACTGATGTGGTTGTACTGGTAGTGTTTCAAAGAGCAGATTTGTCTAGATTGGACCAAAATATGGCAACTTGCAAGATGAGCACAATGCCCTGAGATTGGCAACACTAGATTAAAGGGACCCCTGACCGTTATGTCCAGTCGCGGACGACTCTGGGGTTGTGGAGCTCATCTTGCTTTATTGGCCGAGGGAGCCGGTGTACAGCTTCCGGGTCATGTGGCCAGCATGACTAAGCCACTTCTGGCGAACCAGAGCAGCGCATAGAAATGCCATTAACCTTCCCGCTGGAGCGGTACCTATTTATCTACTTTCGAACTGCTAGGTTGGCAGGAGCAGGGACCGAGCAATGAGAGCTCACCCCGTCGCGGGGATTCAAACTGCCGACCTTCTGATCGGCAAGCCCTAGGCTCTGTGGTTTAGACACAGTGCCACCTGCGTCCCTAACACTGGATTGGGAAGGAACTAAAATTCGAAGTCAGGATATTACTGTCCCTACCCTCTCACCAGCAGGGACTGTGGATGTGATCCAAGAAAAAGGTGTGTCCTTTTTCCTGCCTAGGGTTCGAAATAATTAGGGAAAACCTTTAGGCCAGGCATGTCCAACACGTCGATCGCGATCGACTTGGGGAACGCTGACTGATTTTTGTCGATTGCAGGCAGAGAAAGAAAATCCTTTCTCTGCAGCCTGGGATGCAGCAGCAACTGCTGCTGCCACCAGTCTCATGCAAGCCTGAGCCCCTCCTCCAGCTGAGGAAGCCGGCTTGCCTTCCTTTCCTGATGCCCACTATGCACTGCACTGGACGGGGGGCTAGAGCACCAGTGGTGGGGTGAGGGGGACGCGGTGCCCTGAGGGAGGGCTGGGATGTGTGTGAGGGGGTGTTCCCGCACGGTACAAACTTCGGGGTGGGGGTGATAACATGATTGGACTCAAAACAAAAAGCTCCAGAAGCAGAAAGACTGAGGTGGGGGGAAAGAGTGAGGATGCTGTGAGAGGGCGGGTGGGGAAGCAGGGAAGGAGAATCCTGGAGCAAGGAAGGAAGCAACTCGGAAGGGGAAAAGTTAACACCCACACACCCACACAGAAGCTGGCTCCTCAAATCTGTGCAAACTAATATAAAAATATACTTTGGCTTTTCTCACTTGTTTAGTTACTTGTCCATCTAGTAACTATTTGGATCTGTCACGATGATAGCCAAAGATAACTACTGTATTCGTGAAATAAAGATTTATTTATTTATTTATTTATTCATTTATTTCATAAACTTAAATGCCTTCAGAGTTATGATACTGCCAAGTTTTGATACATGTTGGTAGATCGCAGCCAACCTGAGGTTGGACATGCCTGCTTTAGGCCAATAATTGACACAAGCTGATGCAATGCTGACTATATTAGTATTTAATTAGTATTAGTATTTAATTAGTATTAGTATGATTCATTATTTACCATTTTTACTTTGACACTCCTCCAAAGAACTCAGGATGCCACACATGGCTATGCCCTGGTTATTCTGACAAGAACCCTCTCAGGTAAGCCAAGTTGAAAGATAGTGACTGGTCCAAGCTTAGTGGGTTCTATGGCTGAGTGGAAATGTGAACTCTGGTTCCCCTGATCCCAATCTATCACTCTGGCCACCTCACCCCACTGGCTCTTCATGTCCATAAGTTTTATCTAAGTGTGCTGATGGAGATTCCACTGTGATGTAGCAAATGAAATTTATTCTGATCAAGGCTCAAATCCTCCCCACTTGAACCATGGCATCCACTGGGTGACTTTGGACCTGTCGCCATCTTTTTTTTTTTTTTTTAAATGATATTTATTGAAAAAAAATTTAAAAAAAAAAATAGAGAAAAAGACAAAGCAGAAAAAGAAAAAAGAAAAAAGAAAAACAAGTCACATCCAACAATACAAATTCAGAAAACAAAAATACACCACAAACAGATAAAAATAAAACCATCATTCTCAAATCCTCAACTGTCATTACCTTCTTTCTTTGACCTCCTCCTCCTCCCTTTTTTTGTATCCCAGTTAATAATTATCGCAGCAAATCCTTTCCATATTTCATAATATTCTGTCATTACATTACCTTAATCTATTTTCATCTTATCTTATAAAAAACCTTAAAACTTAAAACTTATTTTTACCCACTTCTCATAACCATAATATTCTTGCCTAATTCTTTAAACATTTTTGCTAGAGCCAAGTAATTTCATTCCAACATTTTTCTAACAGTCATCAATTTTATAAAACAATCCTAGTAATAAAAAAAAGAAATAGAAACAATCCAATCTTCATCCAGCGTCCCTTCCTCCTGGTCCCGGGTTTTGTCAGTCCTTTTTATCCCATCGATCTAGCGCATTAACCTGGTATCCTTATATCCGAGGCTCTTAAGTCTATTATTCCATGTCCCTTCCGCAGCTCTTCTTCATATTCACCTTTCACTCGTGGGAACTCCAGCTTGGTAATGTTTTTGACCCTTTTCACCAAATCAGCCCCTTTTCCATAGTCCAGACTAAACTCCATGTGGTATTTAAAAACATGTCTCAGAATCCCTCCAAAATTGAGAGCCCCCACAGCTCCAAACACCTCACGGCCCATTGCCAGACTCGGAAAGTCCAAACATCCCTGCATAGGGGGGTCTATCCAACCCCCCATTTCCAAACCAGTCCAAACTTTATCTTTCCTAATCTGGCTTTTTCCAAGTTCATTTGTCAAATCCAAAAGCTCATGTTCCTGCTGGGCCGCAGCTCCCTCCATCTCTGGCGCCCAAGATTCCGCAACATCCTCTTCTCTCGTCTGTTCTGTCAGGGCACGGACCTGTCACCATCTTGCACCCAAACCTCCCTCGCTGGTTGTTGAAGGTTAAAATAGGACAGTCTTATTTACATCACCCTGAATTTCTTGGAGGAAGGGTGACATACTAATGAACTTAACACTAACTCTGTCATTTAACATTGTGCATTATAACCGTGGTGTTTTATTTTTTATGTGAGTTAATTGGATTCTGTTAGTTTACTCTAAGCCACCTGGAGTTTATATAAAACACTGGGGACACAACTTTATTTTCCAGATGAATACATAAAATAAACAAAGGCACAATAGGAATGCTTTCTTGAGCAAGCCTCTTGCTGCAGAACAGATAAATATGATCTCTTCCTCATATACAAAGAATCCCTAATAGGGAATCTTTAGGGTTCAATTAGTCTCCTTGCCTAGGCGTGTGTGTTATTAGAAACTAGGCTGCTAAAACCTTACAGAAAAGCAGTTCAAAAGAACAAAAAAAAAGTCAGACTTTCTTGTGTTAAAGCCCTAGGATAGTTGAAGGAGAGAGATTCATTAGGGGAAGCTTTGTCTCTAAGTTCTCCAAAGTCATCTTCACTTCTGTTGCTTTTCCAGCTGCTGTCTGCCAGCCGGCATCAGGGAGTCTTCTAAAGGATTCATTCTCCAAGTCATTCCCCCAAATTCCGTGTGAGGTTCTTAAGGAAAGGTTATCACAAGTCTGAGGAATTAAAGTGCTTCACAAGGCATTATTGCCAGCCATGCAGAGCAGCAGTGAGTCGTCTGTGTGTGTGTGTGTGTGTGTGTGTGTGTTCTCTCTTTCACTGAATCCATCTAACTTGCAAAAAGCATTGAAAAGCAGGGGGAGGTTTTAAGGCTGAGTTTAGCTAGAGCTGGGCCGGGAATGCAATTTCCTATGCCATATCCTGCTCACCAAAGGCATCCCCTCTAACATTTATCCAGTGAAGTTGAGGAGGAGGAGTTTGGATTTGATATCCCACTTTATCACTACCCTAGGGAATCTCAAAGTGGCTAACATTCTCCTTTCCCTTCCTCCCCTACAACAAACACTCTGTGAGGTGAGTGAGGCTGAGAGACTTCAAAGAAGTATGACTAGCCTAAGGTCACCCAGCAGCTGCATGTGGAGGAGCGGAGACGCGAACCCGGTTCCCCAGATTACGAGTCTATTGCTCTTAACCACTACACCACACTGGCTGTCCTGTTCCACAACAACAACAACAACAGTTTTATTTTTTATACCCCACCCATCTGATTGGGTTGCACCAGTCACTCTGGGTGGCTTCCAACATATATAAAAACACAATAAAACATTAAACATTAAAAAGCTTGCCCATACAGGGCTGCCTCCATATGTATTCTAAATGTTGAATACTGTATTGGCCTGAATATAAGCATTACCCCCCCCCCCCCCCAATTCTGACCATGAAAAGTTAAAGTGCAGCTTAAATTCGCAACCTTACAAAAATTGGCTTTTACAATATCTCTGCTGAAACAGACATATGGTAAAACGGAATGGGTGTGAGTGCCTGCGGAATTTTAAGGGAGTGGCTTTTATTCAGGTATTGTCTTTTTTGCCCTTGGATTTTAAAGGTGTGGCTTATATTCAGGCCATTATAGTAGTTACTTATCTCTTTGGCTCAGGGATCACATTAAGCCTATGGTATAGGTGCATCCACATCCTGGGGAAAGGCTTGCTGTATCTTCAAGGGATTCTTCTTGTGCACATCCAATCTTCCAATCCAGATAGAGATGAATCCATATTTTTAAAAGCTCCCATTTAACCATATTCTGAGCAGGAATGTTTTGACTCACATATTTCTCACAGAGGCCCATGATCCACTTAGCTACTACTTTCTGCAAACTTGCCACAAACACAATGAGCTATATTTAAGACACTTATTCATAATACACCAGCATAGTTGTCTAGGGGCTGGACCCTGCTTGTTTCCAAAAGCAAACAAGTCTGGTTTGCACTGTGCCTTAGGGGCTCACAGCGCTTTACATGTCTGTCCTTACTTTTGCTCCTTCTCTTTCTCTCTCTCTCCTTTTCATAAGTGTCGTTCCTTACCAGTCAAGCATATCCTTCTACAGCCCTCTTTGCAGGTGATGCAAAATCATTTTGTGCTGTACAAGTGTTTTACATCAGACTACTCTCTGGGTTAGCTGGATTTCCATTAGCCCCGTTCTCCTGAGAGTGGAGCACAGCCTCTCAGTCACAGTTACAACTGAATCATGCGTGAAAGCCCAGGCTCACTTAAGCTTGGAGAACTCTGGTGTCCACCCACCCAGAGAATTCAAGTGCTGCTGGTGGTAGCAAAGGCTGGCCTCAGATATATCGACGCCCCTAGGAAGCATGTGAAAAGCAATGAAGGAGGGTGTGGGTGTGACACACATACATGTTCATAAGTTAGTTACAGGATCCTCAAGTAATGCCTTGTGCATGCATGTGTCAATGGCTCCAGTGCTAGGGGCGTAGCTACCTGCTCCAGCACTCAGAGCGGCAGCAGTGGGGTGAGCCGCAATGATCCGCGCAAGGGGGCGCCACACAGGGGCGCTGTGGTGATCCTGCCAGGAGGTTGGCGCGGTGAGCTGCCCACAGAGTCCACCTGGTGGACGCAAGCCCCACGCTGCCATTTCGGGCAGTGCGAGGCCCCGAGCCACTGTGTCACTCCCAGGAGAGACACGTGGCTCAGGCGCTGCAGGTCAGGCCCTGAGGTAAGTGCTGTTAGAATTCCTGCTCCATGATTGCAGTCATGGGATTTTTGTCTTTCACATGACGGTATATGTTTTGACTTCACAGAGTGGGATGTGACAGAAACAGGATGTTTGTGTTACTGTGTTCTGTGAAGTGGGACTATTGCCCTTTGTTCTTTTTCTCTTTGCTGTCTGATGCTAGAGAGAGAGGGAGCCATGTTGCAGTGCTCTGTGTGTGTTTATATGTAAATAAAGTAGATTAGCCAAAATGCTGAGTTGCTGAGGTCTGTTATGCAACTGTGCAAACTCTGTGGATCCCTGAGTGTGCTGGTGTCGGTTGGCATCGGTCGCTGTGATGTTTGGGCAGAAAAAAGCTTTTGAAGCTCCCGAACGATTGACCAGGAGGGAGAGAATATGTCAGTCGGGCATATGTCTCTGCCAGGGTCTTACTCGAGTGTAGGCTCAACTCCTGACAAGTGCTGCCCTCCGTGGTGTGCCATTTTGTCACTCCCTCAGGGATGACACCCAGGGCAGACTGCACCCCCTTCCTATGCCCCTGTCCGGTGCTTAAACAGGAGATCTGGTAGTCTGGGCTTGGTTCACAATAGGAATTGGCCCAGCATGAAATATTCCAATGCATTACAAATTTCATGCAATTTGCCTTAAAGTTCCACTACAGCACAGAGTGCAAAACACGATTCTGCACATGCCCAGTATGTGTCTTTAATTAAATCCATTTTCATCTCACTCTTGGACACTAACCATAGCTCACTCTGATCTAAGCAAACAGCCAGGGAAGCTGATTATGCCAAACTCTTGTCTGCATTTGCCACCATTTTGTGACAGGCTCTGCCGCTGCACCAACATTTTGTGACTGGTGGACCTCAGCGATTTTCAGCCATCTCAAACGAACCCGGGGTATTAGAAATTTAGAGAACCCCTGCTTTAGAGTATGCAATAGAGGGACTCTTTTTGAAGTGCTTATACGTATTACATTGAGACTAGCAAAAGACTAATGCTCTAAGTTTCTGTTTTTTTGCTTGGTGTTCCCCAGATCTGCTCCCCTGAATTCAACCACTCTTGAAACACAGGTTCCTACTTTGAGTCACAATTATTATAGTGACCGTAGCAGCTGGGTGTATAGTGCTGAGGATTCTGTATCATTTGTGTGCAGCGAATTTCAACGGTTCTGAAGGACAGTGTGCTTTCGTAAACTTTGTGAAATATCATTTTAGAGAGGTGCAGGTATATAACAGTTAAACATGCAAGAAGTGGCATAAAATAGAAAGTCACAGCAGGAGGGTAGAGATTATTTGAAGATGTTGCAGTCCTCTTTGCTTTCATTTGCATTGCTTACCGTAAGTGCGGAGGGGGATACATTATTGTTATTTTATTATTATTAAAGGGCATTTTATAAGCAGAAAGGGATGTGTGGCCTTGGAAGTTGGTGGGTCTTATCAGATTAAAAGATCAAGGGCTAATGGTTTTGCAGGAATTATTAGAGCTCTACTTTGCTTCCAACACATTGGTGGTTGGCTTATAGCCCTGATCAATGATATTTTGCAAGCCTTGTATTTTAAACCGAGCAAAGACTGAAGGGCTAATCATTGTGGCTCTGCCCACTGGTTCATTTCCAAAAATGTTGAGGCACATTCAAGGGGCCCCTGGACCACTAATTGCCTATACCTAGGTCTCAAAAGGTATCTCCACTGATGTATTGCGGGCTTTGTATGGTCCATTGGATGTGGCCTGGCTATCTCTTCATAGCTCTCTGCGCAGCTCAGTTGACAAATCACTGGAAGTGGAAAGTTAATGACTACTGTTCCCATCAGCAGGTCAAACCAGTAGTGGCACTAGCCATAGGTGGCCCTACCACTGAGCTCATGTCAGAGATGCTGGAGGACAGGGAGTGGTGGCAAGGTATTGGAGTTGTGCTGGCCACACTGCCTACCCAGCAGCCCATTAGCTAATGTGCTGCATTCAGGTATAGTGAAAGCATCCATTGCTGAAGCAGGATTAAATTGCCAGTAGTGGGGGGTGCCATTTTGTCCTTTGCCTCAGGCAGCAAATTGCCTTGGGCTGGCCCTATTCTCCCGGGGAACAATTCTCCTGAGGCTTAGTCTTGATCTGAGGGCATTGCATAATCCTAGAGCCACAATAAAGACCTAGAAGAGAGACTGTGCAGGTGGACTGCAGATGAGTGATTACTTCACCCTGACATTTGTGTGTTATTTCTTCAGCCTGTGTACAAATAGGCACAGCTGGGGAAGATGGCTGAAAAAATAATTGTACACTATTGCAAATAATAGCCAGATGTTGCCTCTGATCTACTTCAGCTTTCTATGAGTAAATAAATTAATATCTGTGCTGTCTAATAAAATATGGACAAGAAGAAATGAGAATTGAGTTCATTGAAGGCACTGCGTTAAAAAATTAATTAGGGCTGTGCAGGTTGTAAATCACAGATCATTCTGCAGTGCTTTGCATGAAAAGGGAGATATGCTTAGAAAGGTCTGTGGGGACGCGGTGAAATACTACCAATCCCAGAAGACAAAATGTGGCCTCTGGAATAGAAAACTGGTAACTCTGGGGATTTTTTTTTTTTTTAAATCATTATTATTTTCAATTAAAAGCCGGTTCCTTGGTCTCAAAGATGTTTGCAGAACCTGAAAGCATGTGAGCATATTTAAAGTAAGCAATAGAGCTGGAAGAAAACACTGCAGAAATCTGAAATTTCCCCCAAATATCTCCTGCATTTTGGACACTTGTAAATCTTGCTTTTAACAACTTAGTTTCCAGGGAAGCTTAAAAACAACAACCCCAAAACGATGCATTGGCGGATATAATTATGTGCCCGCTTGTAAAGTCTAATACTTTTACATATAGACTAAAAAATGTTCAACCATATCTAAAATTGGGAATCGGGTTTATTTGTTTTGTGTGTTTGTGTGTGCTCCAGGGAATATATAAATTCAAATTGTAGTTGCATTTCAGGGAAGGTATTGCTTTACTTCACAGCAGAATATCATGTTTGAAAGTGGTTGGTTATGCACAGGACTCCCTTTGATGAGGATGATGACTGGAACCATGTGAGCAGACAGGCCTTTAAGGTATTCCATAGCTGCCAATGCTAAAGGCTTTCCTGCTGGGATGCAGTCAGTCTACAGCAGCAAATGTGTTTGTGTGTGTTAGGAATGACTTCCATATTCTGCCATGGTGAAAACCAAATGGTGAAAAAGAGGAAGAGCAAAAGACAGGTGAACCTCCTTTTCTAATGCACTGCAAGATTCACACCAGCAGGGTAGAAGGTGGGCAGCAGCAGAACAAGCCAATCAGGTGCCTGGGGCAGTGCGCATGCCCTGCACCCAGGGGCAGGGCCAGCCGCCCGTGGGGGCGGGGTGAGCTGGGGCAGGATGTTCCGCAGAGCCTCCAAGGACTCTGCCTACCTCCTCCCCCTCAGCCACCCTACAGCTGAGGGGGAGGCAGCGGGTGGATCGTTTGGGGCAGCACGGAGCCTGTGGGCACCCAAGCCACTGCGTCACTCCCAGGAGAGATGCATGGCTTGGGCATGCTGCAGGCCCCATGGTGAGTGCTGCCCACCATTTTGTCACCCCTCTCAGTGGTGACACCCGGGGCTACTCGCCCCCACCGCCCCCTTCCTCCACCCCTGAAGGTGGGTGGGTATTTTTCCTTCCCCCTTCCCCTCATTTATTAAAAAACAAATACCAGTTTGTTTTTGTGAAGCACCACCTCCAGAGTGGACTAGTTTGTCCTCTGTTCCTATGGCATGTCAGGCAATATAAGGACTGTTGATCCTATGGTTCAGAATGCTTCAGAATGAGTCTTCTTTGCTTGCTCTACCTCTGAATCCCTGGTGTCAGAGAAAAACCAGATGCAAACATTTCTGTAACTTCATGGAAGCAGCTCTTGATGTTGGATATCCTTCTACAAGGAAGACCTAGCTCTTCACCCTTAGACATCCTCCCAGGGACCTTAGAATTGTAGCCTAAGTATCGTCATCTAGAAGTCAATGAAGAGCTACTCTAACTCTTAGGAAATTATTAAACAAGTCAATCATATCAAGCTTTCAAAAACGTCTTCATGAAAAAGTCTTGAATTAAAATATGAAAAGGGCAATAATACCCAATAATATTTGAATAATAGTGTGAATGGTAGTTTGTCCTTGTTAAGAGTTGGAACCAATTTGCTGCAATGATATACTTTAAAGATTATCCTTCATGAATTTCCATGACAAATAATCTCTAGATGTGTGAATATTGAAAGTATTTCATTTTCATTTTCAGCATTTTGACAGCGCAGTCAACATTTGACAATATCTGGTCAGGAACAGTAAGTATTTGACATATAGCAATCAACATTTGACAGTATCTGATAGATTGTAGCAGTCTCTCTATTTAATAGTATTAAAGAGATGACTTGGAACATAATTTTATAATATGTTAACTTATCTATACATGTATCCAATCAAATGTTGATATGATTATTTTATAAAAAATTCTGAAAACTGAATGTTGGGTTTGCAGCTCAAATGTCAACACGGAAGCAATTACAGTCAGAGTGGTATTGTGGTTAGAGCGTTGGCTAGAATTCAATTCCCCATTTATTTATTTATTTTTTTAAATTTTTTATTGATTTTACAAAAAATTTTTAAACAATACAAACAAATAAAAAGACATACAAACATGTATAATTTCATAACCTTTTTTTCATATCCCTCACTTCTCGGACTCCCCCAAACCTCCCCTTCCTACATCCCAATTTCCAAAATTATTTCAGCAAATTCTAAATAATTTTATCAAATATATTTTTTCTTATTCTTTTCTTCAGCTTAATCTTATGTCGCTGTAATCTCCTTTTCTTTCTCAAAACCTCGACATTTTAGCATTCATCAATTTTATAATAGTTCTTAAGATAAATTTTAAATTTCTTCCAATCTTCTTCCGCCGTCTCTTTCCCCTGCTCATGGATTCTGCCAGTCATCTCAGCCAGTGTCATATAGTCCATCACCTTCATCTGCCACTCTTCCAGGGTGGGTAGATCTTGTGTCTTCCAATACTTTGCGATGAGTATTCTTGCTGCTGTCGTAGCATACATAAAAAAAGTTCTATCTTTCTTTAACACCAATTGGCCGAATTCAAATCCCCATTTAGCCATCCATGAAGGTCACTGGGTGATCTCGGGTCTGCCATGATCTCTCTGCCTAACCAACTTCACAGGGTTGTTATGGGGATAAAATGGGGACTAGAGGACCATGCACACCACTCAGCTCCTGAGAGGAAAGCTGGGGTAGAAACAAATCTTTTAAAATCCAAGTTGTGACCTTTTCTGTTTGCCCTAGTAGCTACTTCTTGTGAGTTTGTTAATTCACAATTTTCTAGAGACTAACCAGGCAAGAAACAAACACTAGGCTTCAAAAATTAACCAATAATAAAGAATTTGAGATGTGGATAAGTGAGCATTAAAACTCATGATTGCCTGTTTTTGAAAGGAGCTTAAAAGAATTCTGGTATTAAAAGGTTTGGAGTATAGCTTTGGTGGAAAGGTTGACAAATAAATTAACGTGGGCTAGAGGTACTAAAATGAGGGATCAGAATGGTTTGATTTTGTAATGTATGTGAGCAATTTTTCATTTGTAAGAAATAATAATGAGGGGTTGGTATACATATATTTGATAAAAGTGTCATGGGTACCAATAGCAAATGGTTTTGCTCTGTACATATTCCTGTGTGCAATGACGAGCCTTAGGAGAATTAAAGGTGTGATAGATGTGCAACCATGAGGGGGCTCAGAGGGGAGTCCAGAATGCTTAATTGGCATTTTAATATGCTGGACAGAAGGGGAAAAATGGAACTGTGTATGAAAGAAAATGGGGCTTCAGTTTAGCATTGCTCAGGCTGTCAAAAACCATGACCTTGACAAGTCATATTTGTATAGCAAGTCACTCTTTATTGTTTCTCCTCAAGATGAGACACCCATCTGTCAAGTTTAGTACAGCAGTTGGAGAGGGAAATGGTTGCCAGGGCTTATTATTTGACATGCTGTTGACACAAAGCCATTCTTGACTGGAGGGAATTCCCTGATTGCAGAGATACAGGATGAAATACAAATTAGCTAACAGAGACATCAACAAGCATCGCACCCAGACATGGAAGAGGTCCCAGAAATCCCTCACGGGTGTAGATCACTCACAACGGTTCTGAATCAGGATTTGAGGAACCACGCCCTTCCTGGATATCATCTTATTGAAACTTGGTGATTTATTGATCCCTGTTTGCTTCTCTGCCTTTCTTCTCAGTCTTTCAGTTAAAAAGGAACCTCCAAAGTCACCTAATGTTTTTTGCTTTTGGCAAAATCTGGTGACAACCTAGGGAGGTGCAGAACGCAGAAATGTCACTAGTTTTATCAAAATGCTTTTCAGTTCCCTCAACGTTTTGTAGATGTTTTGTCCAGTCAGGAACCTCCAAATTCACATTAGTATTTCACTTCAGGCAATGCTTGGTTTCAACATGTTTATTTCTGAAGCTTTCTAACACATGCTGGTTATTATTAGCAAATCACATAAGTAAGATGGGCTTTGCAGGAGCTGAACTGCTCATCAGAAGCATCCATGATATAGCTTTGCTGTTTTGTTGATTAAAACATGAAACAAGCATAAAATACGTCATCCCCCACTCCACAAAAATGTGCAAGTAAAATCCAGAACAAAATATTTATTTATTGGGAGCCCAACATCTTTCTTAGTCTTTTACCCCTGCCTTTAACAATAATATTGTATGAAGGAAATAATAAGTGGATGAAGCTTTTCCTATTTTGTCATGGTGAGTACAAGTCAACTATATAGATATAGATATAGATATAGATATAGATATAGATATAGATATAGATATAGATATAGATATAGATATAGATATAGATATAGATAGACTTTATTAATTTATAAATGATCATGCACTGTTCAAAATACTGACCTGTTTTCTAGGTTAGTTCCATGAAAACAAGAAAACCAGTAATTCTGCATGAATGTTGCTAAAGTATGAATAAAAGAGTTCTGAACATCTTTCTCCCAGAAGGAGCACAGCCAGCACACCAGCTAAAGTTGATGGTAGGCACCATGATCTACATATGTTTCCAACAGCGACAGTGGACCTAATAGCAGTCTATGAAACTGATCTTTGAGGAGGATTTTTTATTAGAACGGGTCAAAAACCATTTCCATTGAGAACTGGACTACCTATGAGGCAGGGTGAAGCAGCAACCTCAGGTAGTAAAAATGCAAGAGATGGCACCCCTGTAGGCAGTGCTTTTTTTCTAAAAAAATGTTTAGGGGTACTCTCATTTTCCTATTCATATTGAAATACTGCCCCTCAATGAGGCCAAACTTAGATTCACAAAATGTTTAGGGGAATGCATATCCCTGCGTCCCCCCCCCCGAAAAAAGCATTGTCTGTAGGCATCTCACCGCCACTGCTTCTGCTTCTACCAGAGAAGCAACCCAGGTAAGGGAAGTGGTTGCAGAGCAACACTGTTCCACTGCTGAGCATTGTTGCTGGTCTCCTCCACCTCTGGGGTGCAGAGAGGCCAGTGGCAAAGCTCTCCTGAATGCCTCCCCCTCAATGACTCTTGGTAAGAGAGAGGCATTCCAGAAGCCTTTGCAGAATTTGGTCCCTGCCCCAGCCTGGTGACAAAGCTTTTCAAGGGTTCGTCCTTGAAAGGAAGCTGTTGC